>NW_006400000.1:142109-159977 GCF_000299155.1 Elephantulus edwardii
CTGAAGATTATCCAAAACCAACAGGAACAGCACATTGACAGAGAACTCTCAGAAGTCTGGCTGAGTTTAGAAGAGGTCATTGTATTAGAGATAATGTAGCTAAAGTTAGATGAATCTTAGCTGAAAGCAGGGAGTACCAGAGGAATGACAATCTGTGTTTCATTGATTACACAAAGGCATTTGACAGTGCAGATCATAACAAACTGTGGCTGACTCTGAGAAGAATGGGAATCCCAGAACATTTAATCGTGCTAATGCGAAACCTATACTTGAACCAAGAGGCAGTCATCAGATCAGAACAAGGAAACACTGCATGGTTCAAACTCAGGATGGGTGGATAACAGGTATGTTTCTATCTCCATACCTTTTCAACCTGTATACAGAACAGATTATCCGGGAGGCTGGGCTTTATGAGTAGAAGTGTGGTATCAGGATTGGAGGAAGAATTGTCAACAACCTGTGTTATGCAGATGACCCAGTCTTGCTTGCTCAAATTGAGGAGGACCTGAAGTGTTTGCTGCAGAGGGTCAAGGACTGCAGCCTTCAATATGAATTTAGTCTCAATAGCAAGAAGACAAAAATTCTCACCACTGGGCCAACTGGCGGCATCAGGATGATTGGTGAAGAGACTGAGATTGTTAACAGTTTCAGTTTGCTAGGCTCCACAATCGACACCCGTGGTACCAGCAGCCAGGAAATTAAATGGTGATTTGCACTGGGAAAGTCTTCTGTCAGAGACCTCTCCAAAGTACTGAAGAGCAATGGTGTCACTCTGGAGATTAAGGTGAACCTTGTTCAGGCCATGTTTTTTTGCAATTGCTTGCTATGTGTCAAAAAACTGGACAATGACTAGGGATGATAGAAGGAGAGTTGATGCCTTTGATCTGTGATGCTGGAGAAGAATATTGGCTATACCATAGATAGGTAGGAAAACAAACAGGTTCATACAAGAGAAGGTGAAAGCAGGCTTTTCCTTTGAGGCAAGGATTCTGATGCTTCATCTGACATACTTTGGACATGTTGCAAGGAGGGGCCAGTCCTTGGAGAGGGATGTCATTCTTAGGAGGGTGGAGGGACTGCACAAGAAAGGAACAACCTTGATGAGATGCATTAATTCAATGACTAGGGTAATTGGGGTAGGTGTGTTGCAGACAGTGTGATTGGTACAGAATAGAGCAGGGTTTAGGGCTGTAGTACATAAGGTCGCAGGTGACTCAAGGGCACATAACAACAACAACAAAGTATGCTTGGTGCCAGACATGAATTTTAAATTACTGTGCACCTAAAAATCTGACAATAAATAGAGAATATAGGAAAATTTGACTTATGGTGTGAGAGAATAATACTGGTTATACTAATGGCCGCAAAAACAATTGATTTTATTGATTCACTTGGAGGAACTACAATCAGGATACTTCCTAAAGGAAGTTGTTGTTGTTGTTGTTGTTATGTGCCATAGAGTTGCGTGCGACTCATAGCAAACCTATGTACGACAGCCCTAAACCCTGCTCTATCCTGTGCCAATTGCACTGCCTCTGACACACCCATCCTGATTACCCCAGTCACTAATCAGTCCACCTCATAGAGGGTCTTCCCCTCCTGCGCTGTCCCTCCACCCTACCAAGCATGATGTCCCTCTCCAAGGATCGTTCCCTCCTTACAACATGTCCAAAGTGTTAGACAGAGCTTCAGAATCCTTGCCTCCAGAGAGCCACCTGGTTTAACCCTTTCCAGGATGAATCCATTTTCCTAGCAGTCCATGGTACCCTCAATACTCTTTTCCAGCACCACAGCTCAAAGGCATCAATTCTTCTTCTAACCTCCTTAGTAACTGTCCAACTCTCTGATACATAACAAGTGATAACAAAGACCATGGCCTGTATCACACACACCTTAGTCTCCAGAGATACTCCATTGCTCTTCAGTACTTTGAAGAGGTCCCTAACAGCAGATTTTCCCATTGCAATACGTCTTTTAATTTCCTGGCTACTGGTGCCAAGAGTGTTGACTGTGGAGCCAAGCAAACTAAAGCTGTGAACAATATCAAGGATAGGAAATTTTGTCTCATCTACTTTAGACGTGTGTCAGGAGGTGCAAAGTCTTCAGAAAACAACAACAACAACAAAAAACAAACTCACAAACTTATGACAGGAAATATTGTTGTTGCTATGTGCTATCAAGTTGACTATAACTCATAGTGATCCTGTGAACAATAGCTCTGAACTGTGCCTTATCCTGAGCCAATCTCACTGGTCCGATGTGTCTGTCCCCATTATCACAGTCACTGTGTCAATCTATCTCATCTAGCATCCTCCTATCCTGAGCTGACCCTCCACCCTTCCAAGCATGATGCTCCAAGATCTGGTCCCTCTTGGCCAGATGCCCAAAGTATCTGAGACACAGTTTCAAAATCTTTGCTTCCAAGGAGCAACCTGGTTTCACTCTCTCCAGGAGAGATATTATTCTTAAGCACCTCATCTAAAAAGTATCAATTCTTCTGTCATCCTTGGTCATTGTCTAGCTCTCTGATTTATAGTAACAGTGAAATTTATGGCCTTGATCAATGGCACCTTAGTCTTAGAACTTGGTCTTCTGACTGACATTGTTGCTCTTCAGCACTCTGGAGTGGTCTCTAATAGCAGACTTTCCCATTGCAACTTTCTTTTGATTTCCTGACTACTTGTGCCAGTTGGGTTGATTATGGAACTGAACAAGAAGAAATTGTGAACAATTTCCATCGATTTTCTATCTATTGTGATGCTTTCAATTGGGCCTTTGGTGAGACTCTTTCTTCCTTTTTTTTTAAGTCACTTAACCTTCTTTAAAATAAAATTTTTATTTTATACTGGTTTACTTACAAATTTGTATAGTTCGTTTTCCACACTGAACTTTTTTTTAATGCACTGGTTTATTAATAAAGTTTGTATACATTGTTTTTCACACTGAATTATTTCCATTTCCTTTAACCAGCCCTCCCTCCACCAATCAATTTATGGGACCCTGTGATTAACACCTCTCTCTGCCCATCTTCACCCCTCTGCTCCCCTTTCCCTCCCCTTGTTTCCTCATACACGTTCTAAAATAATGCTCATACACAGTGTTTGTCCTTATGGGACTGAGTTAATTCACTTAGTATAATGCTTTCCAGTCCCTCCCAACTTAGTAATTTACAAAATCATTGCTCCTGTATGCTGTGTGGTATTCCATCATGTGAAAGTACCATGATTTCAAAATCCATATGATTGTGGCTGGACTTCAGAAGCAGTGGCAAAGTTTAACAGGTCAGTTGGAGAGGATGTGACGAGATAGGAACTCTTATATGTTGTTGGTGGGAATGTAAAATGGTACAACCACTATAAAGGCAGTTTAGTGTTTCCTCAAAAAGCTGAACATAGAAATTCCTAATGACCCAATTATTCTACTGCTTGGAATTGTTGTTGTTATTGTATGTAATCAGGTTGCCTGAGACTCAAAGCAACCCTATGTAAAACAGCCCTAAACTCTGCTGTATCCTGTGCCAATCTTACTGTCTTTGGTACACCCACCCGCTTTACCCAAGTCACTGAATCAATTTATCTCATCAAGGGTCTTCCTCTCTTGTGCTGTCCCTCCATCATCCCTAGGTTGATGTCCCTCTTTAAAGATTCGTCCCTCTTTGCAACATGTCAAAAGTATGCCAGACAGAGATTCAGAATCCTTGTCTTCGAGGAGTATCCAGTTTTCACGCTTTCTAGGATAAACTTGTTTGTTCTCCTGGCAGTCCATGGTATATTCAATACCCTTCTCCAACACCACAGCTCAAAGTCATCAATTCTCTTGCTATCATCCCTAGTCATTTTCCAGCTATCTGATGCATAACAAGTAATGGGGAGGGGGAAACAAAAATTACAAACTATGGCCTGAATTAAGCACATCTTAGTCTACAGACTGACATTGTTGCTCTTCAGTACTTTGGAGAAGTCTCTGACAGCAGACTTTCCCAATACAATTCATCTTTTAATTTTCTGGCTGCTGATACCAAGAGTGTTGATTGTGGAGCCAAGCAAACTAAAGCTGTTAACAATCTCAATCTCTTCACCATCTATCATGGTGCTTCAAATCAGCCTGGCATGGGAATCTTTGTTTTCTTCATATTGAGCTTCAAACCATACTGAAGGCTATAGGCCTTGACTTTCTGCTGTAAACACTTCACGTCCTCCTCAGTTTCAGAAAGCAGGGTTGTGTCATCTGCCTAAAGCAGATTGTTTATGAGTCTTCCTCCAATCTTGATACCATGTTTATCTTCATTGAGCCCAGTCTCCAGATAATTTATTCTGCATGTAGATAGAAAATATATGGAGGTAGGACACATCCTTGATGCATTCCCTTCCCAATTTTGAACCATGCTGTATTTTCTTGCTTTGTTCTGATGACTATCTCATGGTTTAAGCATAGATTTTGCATAAGAATAATCAAATGTTCTTAGATTACTATTCTTCTCATAGTCAGCCACAGGGAATATACCCCAAGAAAATGAGAACTGAGAAACAAATGGTGACTTGTACACCAATGTTCATAGTAATGTTATACACCAAGAACAAAAAATTTTTGTTTTCTTGGTGTTGAATTTCAATCCATACTGAAGATTGCAGTCACTAAACTTCAGCAGGAAATGCTTCTCTCTTGTTCAGTTTCAGCAAGCAACATAGGTTGTTGATAAATCTCTCTCCAATTCTGATGCCACATTTTTTCCTCATAAATTCTAGCTTTCTGAATTATCTGTTACCCATCCATATTGAAAAGGTATGGATATAAAAATAGGTCCCTGACACAGTCTTTTCTTGATTTTGAACCTTGCAATGTTCCCTTGTTCCTTTCTGATGACTACTTTCTGGTCTAAATTTTATATGGACACAATCAAATGTTCTGGGATTTCCATTCTTTTCCAAGTTAGACACAATTTGTTGTGATCCACACAGTCAAATGTCTTTGCATAGTTAATAAAGCACAAATAGACATTCTTCTTGTACTCTTTTCTTTCAACCAAGATTCATATGTCATTGGCAATCATGTCTCTAGTGCCACGGTCTCTTCTAAACTCAGCATGTATTTATGGTAATTATTTGCCAATGTACTTAATGTTTCAACCATTTTTTTCGATAATTTGCAGCAAGATTTTGCTTGCATTGATATTGTTCAAAAATTTCCACATTCTGTTGGATCACTATTTTGGAGAATGGGAATAAATATGGATTTCTTCCAGTCAGCTGGCCAGCTAAGGAACTCTAGTGACCTAATGGTAAGAAGCTTCATTGCAATCTCAAAGGCTCATGCTTATAATCCACCAGCTGCTTCACAGGAGAAGATGAACAATATTCTTCTACGATATTTACTGCTTCTGAAAACCTACAAGAGGTCAACTGTAAGTCTGTTCTAATTTGGTGGCACCCAACAATAATAACAATAACATGTTTTCATAGCAATGAATACAGCAAAAGTAGAAGGTCAGAAAAGAAGAGGAAGACCCTCAATCCGGTACACTGACACAATGACTACGAAAATGAATGTGAGCATCACAGACACTGTGAATATGGTAGAGAGTAGGGTAAGTTTTGATCTGTTTTTCATAGAGTCAAAAATTTGCAATGCTCTAATAACAACCAAACGATTGATTTAAAAGAATTGAAAAGAAAATAGTCTTAGATTTTAAACATTTTTAAATTTGTTAAGATCTTTCTAATTGAGTCACGGTTTAAAATTCCATTTTAAGCATATACGACTTGATCCACAGAAGATTTGCTTTAGTAGTATTCTTTTTTCTGGACATCTTTGGAACCCAAAATATAACCCCCCATGTGAAGATTCAAACTCCTACAATTTTCAGCACAACATTATTATCATGTGTTTGTTGTTAGGTGTCTTCAAGCCAAGTACAACCTATAGTGACCCTATGTACAACAGATCTGAACCTGTCTTTTCCTGATTTGTCCTCACACTTCCTGACACACGCAAGCCCATTGTGGCAGTTTCTGTGCCAGTCCACCTAGCTGACGACCTTTCCCGCCTTTGTCTGTCTTCTGCCTTTCTGAGCATCATGTCCCTCTCCATGGAATAACCCTCACAAAAACATATGGTATGTGAGGCAGTTTTCTCATCTTTGCCTCCAAATAGCACTCTGGCTGCACTTTCTCCAAAACATATACTTGATGAATCACAGGATCCAGAGTAGAGATTTACATTGTTGTTGTTGTTGTAGTTGTTATGTACCGTCAAGTTTCTTACAACTCATAATGACCTTATGTACAATAGCCCTGAAACATGCTTTATCCTGTGCCAGCTTTACTGTCTCAGACACATCTACCCTCATTACCCCAGTCACTGTTAGGAAATAGAAAATGTCCTAGAGTTATTTAGAAAATCTCCATATCTCACAGCTATTTTGTTGCTATTGTTGTAATTCTGTGCTGACTCACTCTTTTGAAATGACTCACAGTTGACCCTTGAGCAGGTTTGCATAAGCAGTAAATATTTTGAGAGGAGATTGCCTATCCTTCTCCTATGAAGCAACTGGTGGATTAGAACCACGTGTCTTTGGGATTGCAGTGCAGCTTCTTATTGGTAGGCCATTAGAGTTCTCTATTTTATAGGTATATGACACTTTAAAGATGACTCAAAATATAACCTCTAAAGCACTGTAGGATTTACACAAGGTAACGATTACAAGTAATAGCTAAAATAATCTTTCCCCCTGAGCAGGACTTGGATGATCCTTCAGTCAGTTCCCTCAACTCAGTTCCAGTCACAGCAGACTCATTGTCGATCCTCTTGGGTGCCCAAAGCTTCCAATTGCATGGGAGGAGATTGTCATCTTTTTTCCACATAATCACTTGTGGATTTGAACTACCACAGAAGCCACTACACAGAAGCCACTCTTGGGTTGCCACTACAATTCCTTACAAACTAGACCACCAGAGCTCCTGAAGTTGGCAGATACTTTCAAAATATTTTTCAATGCATTACCAAAACTGACTCTATGACAGAGCATTACCACTTTCAATTCTTTATCTGATCACACATTCTTTTTATAAAGCTTAGTTTCTCAAATGATTTGTTCAGCATACAGACCGAACAGTTATGGAGAAAGGACAAAGCCTTGATGCCTTCCTTTCTTTTTTTTAATTTTCTACTAGTTTATTTACAAAATTTGAATACATTGTCTTTAAGAACAAATGCTTTCCATTTGCTTCATCCCACTCCCATCAAATTGTACAACCCCATGATTAATCCCTCCTCGTTCCTTTCTTGATTTAAAACATGTTCCCTTGTTCTGTTCAGACAAAAGCTTCTTGGCTAGGTGTAGGTTGCTTATAAGAACAATTACATGTTCTGAAATTCTCATTCTTCTCAAAGTCAGCCATAGTTTGTCATGATCCACACAGTGAAATGATGAATGTAGGAACTGGTAAACTTGATTCAATGAGTCTTCAAAGACAAAGCTATGACTTCTGAATGTTAAGCCATATCACAGATATGGTAATGGTGCTTTGAATGTATAGCTATTTTGAATGTTTTATTTTGGACCTATTTGTGATATTATGTGTTATGAAATTTGTACTTCTTATTGTTGTTATTATGTGCCATTGAGTCATCTTATAGTGACCCAATGTACAGTATCTCTGAACTCTTCCCTCCTCTGAGCCAATTTCATTGTCTCCAACACACTCACTCCTATATACTAAAAATTATTAGTTATTTCCTTATATTACAATAATTTTTTTCAAGTAATATTGAGCTCACAACGTGAAAACATTTGTTCAATATAGAGTCTTTTTCTAATAATTCTGTGTTGTGTTGTTTGGAGTTTTTAAAGACAGAATTCTCCAATTATTTATTATAACAAATTAAATGTATCATTGACTTTATTACTATTGCCCATAATTCATGGTAGAATATTTTGATGTTTTACTAAGTATCAAATACATTATGATGCTAGAATCATGTCAAATATAAAACAAAGGTTGTTTATATAATGTGGATTCACTATATCACTCTGTCTCTCTATCATTTTAATGATGCTCATTATGCAAAGAAGAAAGTCACTAATTATTTGTTTTTCATTTCAGAATAATTTTGAGGTGACAGCTTTCAATTTGTTCTTGAAAATTGTTTCATACCCCCCAAAGAAACAAACATTTAATGTCTATAAAGATAAGTCAATTTTAATCTAATTATTTCTGTGCTCTCTTGCTCCATAATAAGAGAAGATAAGATTATAAGGTGAAAACTTAGTGAATTTTTTTCTCCTGAACATATGTGATTACTTTTTGCTACAATAAACATCTAAGGAGCTCTGGTAGTGAAATTGTAAGGAATTGTGCTGCCAACACAAAGACATGGAGCTGGAATCCACCAGTTGCTCCACAGGAGTCAGATAATTAAGCTCTTTTAGTGCTAACTAAATGAGCTATAACTGCCTTTGAAAACTCAGTGGAAAGTCAGACAAGAGTCGGTTCTGATTTGACGGTACATAACTACAGCAACATAGACATGCAGATACATTTATTGTTTGAAATATAGACATGCAGATAAATTTATTGTTTGATATAAGTTTTCTTGCCTGATTCATGCATACTGCAGGACTGGGCAACATTTTGTTCTAAATTGCCTTTGTTGTTTTTGTTATGCACTGTATAAGTGACTACAGCTCCTAGTGATCTCCAAGCTCAAGCATATTGTTGACATCACTGTCAATCTTATTGAGAATCTTCCTTTCTTTTCCTGCTTTTTTTCTCAAGGACTTACTCCTTCTAACAACAAGACCACAGTATGTGCCTATGTACCAAAGACAATCCAATGGCATCTAAAAATAGAACGGATAAATTAAACTGCTAAAATGACTCGATGGCACATAACAACAACAACAACATAATACAGGCCAGGGTCTTTGCAAACTCTTGTTATGTATCAGAGAGCTGGACAATGACTAGGGAGGATAGAAGGAAAATTGATTTCTTTGAGCTGTGGTGTTGGAGAAGAGTACTGAATATACCATGAACTGCTAAGAAAACAAACAGGTTATTGGAGAGGATTATAACAGGATGCTCCTTCGAGGCAAGGATGCTGAAGCTTCATCTGACATACTTTGGCCCTCTTGCAAGAAGGGACCAGTTCTTGGAGAGGGATGTCATGCTTGGGAGAGTAGAGGGACAGCACAAAAGTGTAAAACCCTCCATGAGATGGATTGATTACGTGCCTGGGGTAGGTGTCTCAGAGACAATAAGATTGTCATAGGATAGAGCAGGGTTTAGGGCTGTTGGACATCGGGTTGCTATAAGTCACATGTAACAACATCACTAATTTTTTTTAAATCATCTAAACTTCTACTATATAATATTTATGTGTTTTTTAAGATAGTTTTTTCATTTAATTTTAATACTTATAATAAGTTGATTAAACATAAAGGGAATCTTCAACCAAGAATATTTCTTACTATGAGTATTTATTTGTTTTAGAAGTATATGTTTTGAGTTAGGATGGGTTTGATCCAAAAATTTGAAAAGTAGGGAGCACCAGAGGAATGTCTATCTGTGTTTCATTGATTATTCAAAGACATTTGACTGTGTGGATCACAAACAACAAACTTTGTCTGACTCTGAGAAGAATGGGAAAACCAGAATACTGTACTTGGACCAGGAGGCAAAACAGAGCAGTGAAACACTGAATGGTTCAAAATTGGGAAGGGCATACACCAGGGCTGCATCCTGTCTCCATACCTTTTCAACTTGTATGCAGAGTAGATTATCCAGGAGGGTGGGCTCTATGAGGAGAAGTGTGGCATCAGGATTGGAGGAAGATTCACCAGTAACCTTAAATAAGCAGATGACATAACCATACTTGCTGAAACTGAGGAGGACCAGAAAATCTTGCTGCAGAAGGTCAAGGTCTGCAGCCTTCCATATGTATTGAGACTCAATATAAAAAGACAAAGATTCTCACCATTGGCCAACTGGCAGCATCAGGATGAATGGTGAAGAGATTGAAATTGTTAACAGCTTTAGTTTGCTTGTCTCTCTAGTCAACACTCTTGGCACCAGCATCCAGGAAATTAAAAGACATATTGGGATGAGAAAGTCTGCTGTTAGGGACCTCTCCAAAGCCCTGAAGAGCATTGGTGTCACTCTGGGGACTGAGGTGCATGTGACACAGGTCATGGTCTTTGCAATCACTTGCTATGCGTCAGAGAGCTGGACAATGAGGGAGGGTAGAAGGAAAATTGATGCCTTTGAGCTGTGGTGTTGGAGAAGAGCATTGAGTGTGTACCATGGACTGCTAAAAAAGCAAATAAGTTCATCTTGGAAAGGGTTAAACCAGGCTGTTCCTTGGAGGCAAAAATTCTGAGGCTTCCTCTGACATATTTTGGACGTGTTTCAAGGAGCGTTCAGTCCTTGGAGAGGGACATTATGCTTGGGAGGGTGGAGGAACAGTACAGGAGAGGAAGACACTCTAGGAGACGGATTGATTCAGTGACTGGGGTAATGGGGTAAGAGTGCCAGAGACAGTAGAGTGGCACAAGATAGAGCAGGGTTTAGGGCTGTTGTACATAGAGTCACTATGAGTAGCAGACTCCTCAACTGCACATAAGAACAACAACAACAGCTACCAAACAACTTGTAGTAAGGCAAGCATACTTTGGTTTCACAACAAAGTTGATGGGCTTTCGTCTAGACACAGCAAATGTCTCATGGGGCAAAAAATAGTTCAGTCTAATACTTACTTACCCATCGACTGCTTTACTGAAACTGTCTACAGAATGAATAGTCTGGTATCTGATACAGATTCCATTACCACAGAGATCTACTCTGTATTGTAACTGGTCACACAGACATATTTATAATGTACAATGTACTAGAGGTTCAAGAATGATGGCCTAGAAATTGAAATTTCGTGCTAGCAATTGATGGAGCAAAATGAAATCCAGAAATTGATATGCTGCCGCTTTAATAATAGAAAAGGATTTTGGACATGAGGCTTCAAATAAAACTAAAAATATAGATCTCATTTGGCTACAAATAATGTCCAGTCTAACCATAGATTATGGGTTTTTGGGTGTATTGAATATATTTTTAAAAATCAGCTTACAGTTACTTTAATCTATCACTCAAATTTTCCTGAAAGTTTCCCTGATAGTGCAAAAAAGTTTACTTTTAATTTATATATAAGATAGCTATAAGAAAGGGAGTATAGTCTCCATTTAAAAAAAACAAAAAACCCAATACATTATCATCTGTTTAATGAGACTGTAATTATTTAATATTAACATATGGTACTATTTATTTATATACCCACATAGTACACAATTTCTAAGGTTATCACAATATCTTCTGCATTTAATAAAAAAGCAATAGTTATTATTCCTAAGTTAACAAAAGAAAGATTTGAAGATAACATATTACTTGTTTATATTTTTGATAGCTCACATTACAGACAAAAGAACAAAAAGATGGTCTCGATTGAGAGATTTATATGTTGTAGCTTCACCAAAGAAGACATACAGATGGCAGACAAACGTGAAGAAATGTTCAATTACTAGTGATCAGAAAGATGTAAATCAAAACATCAATGAGACAATTTCACCACAGCAACAATAACAAAATTCAACAGACCAGCAAACAATAAATACTGGTGAGGTTGTGGAGAGATTGCAATTCGTATTCACTGCTGGTGAGAATGTAAAATGGTACAGCTACTATGAAAGACAGTTTGGTGCTTCTTAAAAAGTTGGAAAAAGCAATATCATTTGACCCAGTAATTCCACTACTGGAAATATGCCCTAAAGAAACCAGAGCTGTGATTCAAACAGATATATTGCACACCCATGTTTACTACTGCGTCATTCACAATAGCAAAGAGACAGAAGCAGCCCAAGTGCCCGTAAACAAATGAATGGATAGAAAACATTGTACATTCACACAATGTACTATTATGTAGCATTGAAAAGGAATAAACTCATATTACACAACATGGGTAAACCTGGAAGACATTATGCTGAGTGAAATATCTCAGTCACAGAAGGACAAATACTACATAACACTGCTGTTATAAATTAGGACTGACATGGGAGGTTGAGGGGATAATAGGAAAAGAGTGGGCAGATAATGAACACTGCATTACCATAGACAAGGGAAGACTGCAAGGAATGTGTGATTAGATATTATATGTATGACAACAATCTAGAACATGAGGCACATTTCAAAGTGTACTGGGGGAGTGAAGATGGAGGAGAAGAGTGAGAAATATGCAACAATTAATAACAAACCCCCCTCAAAAAACACATGAAAGATAAAAAACAACAAACCAACACCCTCTGTCTTGTTTCTTTCTTTGCTGTCAGATGCTACCAATTCACAAACGACTTACAGCGACCCTATGAACAACAGACCAGAATCTTGCCCTATCCTGTGCCATCCTCACTCTGATATCCTCAAGCCCATTGTTACAGTAACTGTGTCAATTCATCTTTTTGATGATCTTTCTCTCCTTCTCTTACTCTCCACCTTTTCCCGTGGAGTGTTTTTTTTCCCAAGAACTGGTCCCTCCTGACAACAAGTCCAAAGTATGTGGGATGAAGTTTCACCACCCATGCCTCTGTGAAGCATCTTGGTTGCAATTTCTCCAAGATGTATTTGTTTTTCCTTTTAGAAATCCCTGGGACATTGAACACTCTTCACCACCACAACAACTATAAGGCATAGATTCTTCTATTGTCCCTAGATTCATTACCCAACTTTCAGAAGTATAGGAAATAAATGAAAGGAGTGTGGCTTGGATCAGGTGATCTTTGGTATTGAAGCTCGTGCCATTGCTCTTTAATGCTTTAGAGAGGTCATTGACAGTAGACTTTCCCAATGCAACAGAACTTTTGAATTGTTCACTGTTATAACCATAGGTGTTGATTGTGGATCCAAGTAAATTTTAAATCTTTGACAATTTCAGTCTTTTGGTCCAGTGGAAAGGAGTTTGTTTTCTGAATGTTGAGATGTAACTTACATTGGAGTCTTTAGTCATTGGCCTTCTCTAGCAAGTGATTTAAGTTCTCTTTACTTCCAGCAAGCAAGGTTGTCTCATGTGCAAAATGCAGGTTGAGTCTTCCTCCAATCCTGATACCACCACAGTTCAAACTAATAGTTGAAATTGGTTTTGTACCAATTCAAAGCTCTAAAAGCTCTGTTGGTGAGTCAACTCTGACTCATTGTGATTGTACATCATGTTTCCAAGGCTCTAAAGCTTAATAAAAAAGAAAACTATTTCTCTCTCTCTTGGATTCACTGATGGATTAAAATTCAGGGAGATGGTTGTCTTTTGGTTGACACCATATGCTATGTACTACACTTGTAAAAGCTTCTCAATAACTGTTATATTCCCATTTTTTCATTGTTGTGTTATGTGCCACTGAGCTACCTGAGTTCATAGTGACCCTGTAAAAAACAAACTTGAACTTGACCCTAACCTGTGCCGTCTTCTTCATCTTTGACATATTTGAGTCCCTCACCACGATCACCTTGTCAATCTGTCTTATTGAAAGTCTTCCTCATGTATTTTATCACTAGACAAAACCCAATAGATCTTTGTGGATGGTAGTGTTGTCATGTGCTGTCGAGTCAACAAAACTCTGAACCTTGACCTATCCTGAGCCAGTTCGCCATCTCTGACACACCTGACCCCCTTACCACAGACACGTGTCAATCCATCTCATCCAGAGGCTTCCTCTCTTTCGCTGACCTTCCACCCATCCAAATATCTTTCTCCAAGCACAGGTCCCTGCTGGCAAGATGTCTGAAATATGTGACATGGAATTTCAATAGCCGTGCCTCCAAGGAGCAACTTGGTTTCACTTTGACCTATCCTGGGCCATCCTCACAATCTTCACTGTACGTAAGCTCTTTGTTCTAGTCACCGTGCCAATGTATCTCATTGAAAATCTGTCTTTCCTTGTCTCATTCTCCACTTTTCACAGCATTGTGTCCATGTCTAAGGAGTCCATAAAAAAATTTCCAAAATATATGAGAATGGGTTCGTAGATTTCCTCACACGTGATCACTCTGCTTCCTTGGATTTTATAGAAACGTTTGTGATACAGCATTGGTTAATTGATTTTGTATAGAACTCTGAATTGTGAATTGTTGTTGATGTTAAGTCATGTTGAGTTTAGTACGATTCATTGTAACCCTATGAACAATAGATTCGAACCCTACCTGTCCTGATCCATCTTTATCATCCGTCTCACACTTGAGCCCATTGCCCCCGACACTGTGTCAATCCATCCAGTTGAGAACCTTCTTCTTCTCTTTTGCTGACACTCCACCTTTCTAAGCTTAGTGTCCCTCTCCAAGGAATAATCTTTCCTAACAACATGCCCAAAATATGTGAGATGAAACTTTGTCTTCCTTGCCTCAAGGGAGCAGTCTGGCTGTGCTTTCTCTAAGACATAAGTAAGTGGGTAGTGAAAATAGAAATAGAATTTTTTTAAATTAATTTCTTGTGGGGATATCTGATAGTTTCCAGGAGGGGTTCAGTTGGAGGCATAGGCAATATACCATAGCCAGTCTATTTCTGCAAAACATACAGCCCATATTGCTCCTGTCTCCCCCCCTTTTTAAAAAATGTCCTGCATTTCTTTGTTCTTTTCCCCAGACTTCCCATTAATTCTATGAACTAGAAGATAAAACTTGAATAAGTGACACATTAAAATACTAAAAAAAACCTCCCTCAAAACAAAACAAAATAACAAATGAAAACTGCAGTGTTTGGGAGTGTAAAATGACCCATAGCAGCTGACCCTTCAACAGGTTTTCAGAGGTTATAAATCACACAGAGGGATACTGACCTTCTTTCTCCCACAAAGCACTAGAGGACTTGAATCAACAAGGAAGTTATGACCTTGAGGTTAAGAGCTCAACTTCTTACAAACTACACCACCTGAGCTCCTTACACATTAACCTGACTTGAATTGATGCTTGGTAAGGCAGCATGATCTCAATAGATGTTTAAAGAGAGTAAAACAGAATTACCTCTTCAGGAGATTTGAAAACAGTATACAAAAGCCAATGGTATGTGGTGCCACTACTGTAGAATGAGGCTGGCATTGGGGTGGGGGTAAGACTGAGAAAACCTGGATGAAATATGTTTACAGCATTGAAGTCTATGGGAGAGAGAATAGTCTAAAAGTATTATATTTTAGGGCATTATTTTTATCGTAGGAGTACACAATGAGGGTTGCAGAGTGGATTATATTTGGGGGTAGGGGGTGGAGTTTGGGGAGGTGCGGGGGGTGGGGGATTGTGTACCAATGAGGGAGTTTTTCTTTTGCTTTTCAAGGAGAGGAGCAAAGGGGGGGGAGGAGGGAGGGGTTTGTGCAGGGAGAAGGGTTGCAACAATGAATGAATGGAATTCCAAAATCTCTGTAGATGTTCATTGAAATGAAAAATAAACTAAATTAAAAAAAAATAAAAGTAGAAGACAAAATTATTTGATTGTTATACAGTCCCTCCCTCCAAGTCCACTCCACTATGCTACCTTTGTTCTGGACTCCTGTCATGACAATAATACCTAATCATATATTCCTTTTAAACAGTTTTCTCCCTCATCTGTTTCAATGCAGAGTTGTTTTATTGGAAATAAAATCTGTTTACAGGGAAAAAAAGCCAATGGTTACTAGATATGAATTCTAGTAATTTAATTTCATTTCTTCATGATCTTGCAAAAGTATGTATGTTCTCATAACATTATTCTTTGGAAAAAATGAAGATGTCTGACTCACAATCTCTAAGTCAAAGAGAGTAAGGAATGAAAAATAAAACCAGATTAAGCGATATGACATTTTTGTTGTTGTCATGTACCTTTGAGTTCAAACTGACTCATCACTGACCTTCCAGTGCATTTTCAGAGGCAGTCAATTGTGTGGAAAGAACACGGAAGATTGCTCATCTTTATTCTACAGAGAAACATGCAGATTTGAACCTTTGGATTGGCAGCTAAATTGCTTCCCACTAAGTTACCAGAGCTCTCTGAAACTTGCAACTTTTGTTGGTTGTCATTGTTGTTTACCTTCGGACCTAACTGACCCATAGCTGAGCCTCCAGCGGGTTTTAACAGACAATTAATTGCATGGGAGTAGATAGCCCATCCTTCTGCAGACAAGCAGGTAGGTTGAAGCTACATGCCTTCCGGATTGCAGTACAGTTTCTCCTTTTCTCTCCCTCAATTTGTCTACCAAATGGTAAGACAATCTCTCTCTCTGTTTCTCTGTTTCTCTCTGTCTCTGTTTCTCTGTCTCTCTCTCTGTCTCTCTCTCTCTCATTTAAAATTACACATCTAGAGAGAAGTTATTTTTTTCACAAAAAATGTTAGAAATGAAACAAAAAGTAGGTATTAAATTTAAAAATAAAGGCTAAAATATTGAAAAAGGAAGCACCTCAGAAGTTACCTTCCACTTGTTGAATTTGGAAGGTATAGTTTGTTGAAAGAACAGTAATAAATATGCTCTGGCAGACACAGTAAAAAATGAGTGTGTCACTGAATAGCAGATAAATTTTAAACATGTAGCTAAATTGAGTGAAAGATATGAAATTAAAATAAAATGAGACAAATGACAATACCTTAATACTGCACTTACTTCAACAGCACATAAACTGAAAAGACTCAATATAGATGTGCTTCAGTAGAAAAAATGAATACTGCTTCTAGGTGCTTTCAAGTCCATTGTTCTAGTCATTGTGTCTAGTCCAAGTCCTTGAGGACCGTTCTCTGTTTCACAGACTGTCCATCCATCTTTCCCAGTATGATGTAAGGCCTGTACCCTCCTGAGAGCATGTCCAGTATATGTGAAATCAAGTTTCAGCAGTTTTACCGCTAGGGAACACTTTGGATGCACAAACTCCAAGACACATTTGTTTATCTTTTTTGCTAGTCCATGGTATAATCAATTGTTGCTATGTGCCATCAAGTCGCTTGTACAAGAGCCTAAAAGTCATTCTATCTTGTGCCAACCTAGCCACCACTCCACTCACAGAATCGATCCATCTTATCGAGGGTCTTCCTCTCCTGTGCCGTCCCTCCACTCTGCCAAAACATGATGTCCCTCTCCAAGGACCAGTCCCTCCTTGCAACATGCCCAAAGTATATCAGATGAAGCTTTAGAATCCTTTACTCCAGGGAACATTCTGGCTTCACACTCTCCAGGACAAGCCTATTTGTTCTCCTAGCAGTCCACAGTATATTTAACACTTTTCTCCAGCACCACAGCTCAAAGGCATCAATTATCTTTATATCACCCCTAGTCACCGTCCAACTCTCTGATGCATAGCACATAATTGCAAAGACTACAGCCTGGATCATGCACACCTTAGTCTCCAGCCTGTTGTCGTTGCTCTTCAGTACTCTTGAGAGGTCCCTTACTTTCCCAATGCAATTCATCTCTTGATTTCCTGGCTGCTGTTACCAAGAATGTTGACTGTGGAACCAAATAAATGAAAACTGTTAACTATTTCAATCTCTCTACCATCCATACTGATGCTGCCAATTCAACCAGTGGTGAGAAACCTTGTTTTTTTAATAGAGGATAGTTAATATTCTTTGCCAACACCACAGTTCAAAGCCATTTTTTCTTCTTATTTCACCTTTATTCATTGCCTTTCTTTTGTTTTATTAAATTTTATTAATTTAAATGAACATTTGCAGAGATTTTGGGTTTCCATTCATTCATTGTTGCACTGTTTTCTCAAACCCTCCCAACCAGTTCGTTCCTCTTCCCCCCCCACCCTTGAAAGTCTGTTTTAATTGTCCCATTGCCACAGTGCTTGTCAAAGCCAGTCTGATTAATCTCCTTTGTCA
>NW_006400000.1:160618-161886 GCF_000299155.1 Elephantulus edwardii
GGACCTCAGGAGGCTTTTAGGACCAAATAGTAGGCTCTTGTATCCAGGAGAAAACGAATATAATTACCAGTAATGTTAATGCTCACCCACAGCTCTTCTGGGAGGATCTGAATAGTTAAGGCATCCTCCTTTGTTTCCAGCTGGGGCCTGTCAGTTCTGTCAGCCATGAGGACCGGATGTGGGCCACCCTTGGCCAAGTGTCCTTCAGATCCACACTTAAAGAAAGTGAGTGGGAGCTTAGTCTCTATTACCTTGCCTATCTGTGGCTCTCGTCTGTGACACTGTCTACTGAAGTGGCCCAGAAACAATTGAAAATACTTTAACTTGGATCCAGTTCCTCTTATTCTGTAAATGGATATTATTGCACTTTGAGTTCTGAAGAGGTCCTTCACAGGAGATTTCCCCAATGTAACATGTCTTTTGATTTCTTGACTGCTGCCATCATGGGTGTTGATTTTAGGTCCAAGTAGCGTGACATTCCCAACAACTTCAAACTTTTCTCCATCATGATGTTGCCTGTTGGTCCGGGGGGGGAGAGTTTTTATCTTCTTGATGTTGGGGTGCAATCTTTATTGAAGGTTATAGTTTTTCATCTTTTGAAGTATATGGTTCAAGTATTTTTTTTATGCAAGCAAAGCTGTGTTTATCTTCAAAATGCAGGCTATGGAGAGTCTACCTTAAATTCTGATGTCATGTTCTTTTTAAATAGGGTAGCTTCTCTACTTAATCTGTCCAATGTACAGCTTGAATAGCTATAGAAAAAGGATACCACCCTGCTACATATCTTTTAATCACTTTCAACCTTCATTTCCACATTTTATCTGTTCTAACATATGTTCCTTCAGGTAGACACTACAGTTGTTGTTGTGCATAGTCAAGTTGAAACCAATCCATAGGTGAGTCTTAGCAGGATTTCATAGACAGTAACTTGCATAGGAGGAAATTGCCCATCTCTCACCTATGGAGAAGCTAATAGACTGTAATTGCATACTTTATCATTGGTTGTGTTGTTGTTGTTATGTGCCATCGAGTCGCTTGCAACTCATAGAGACCCTATGTAAACAGCCCTATACTCTGCTCTGTCCTGTGCCAATCGCACTGTCTCTGACACTCCCCTCATGATTATCCCAGTCACTGAATCAATCAACCTCATAGAGGGCCTTCCTCTCCTGCGCTGTCCCTTCACCCTACCAAGCATGATATCCTTCAAGGACCAGTCTCTCCTCACAACATGTCCAAAGTATGTTAGACGGAGACTCAGAATCCTT
>NW_006400000.1:162346-172946 GCF_000299155.1 Elephantulus edwardii
AAGCAGGGTTGTGTCATCTGCATAACAGATTGTTGATAAATCATCCACCAATCTTGACCCCACATTTCTCCTCTTAGAGCCCAGCCTCGCAGATAATCTGTTCTACATATATGTTGAAAAGGTATGGAAATAGGATGCATCCCTGGAGTACACCCTTCCCAAATTTAATTTTGAACCATACAGTGTTCCCTTGCTCTGTTCTGAAGACTGCCTCCTGGTCTAAGTATCGGTTTTGCATTAGCACGATCAAGTGTTCTGGGATCCCATTATTCTCAGAGTCAGCCACAGTTTGTTATGATCCACACAGTCAAATGCCTTTGCATAGTCAATTAAGCACAGATAGACATTCCTTTGGTATTGTCTTCTTTCAGCTAAGATCCATGTAACATCAGCTACAATATCCCTAATACCACGACTCCTTCTAAACCCAGCCTAGACTTCTGGTAGTTCTCTTCTGATTTGCTGTTCCAGTTGTTTTTGGATAATCTTCAGTAAAATCTTGCTTGCATGTGAAATCAGTGAGATTGTTCTATTGTGTCTACACTTTGTTGGGTCACCTTTATTTGGAATAGGAACAAATATAGATCTCTTGCAGTCAGTAGTTGTTCTCCAGATTTCTTGGCACAACTTGGTGAGCACGTCCAGGGCAGCATCTGTTAGCTGAAATATGTCAATTAACATAATTATTTACCACTAAACCACCAGAGCTTCCTATGTCACTAGGGTTCCTTTGTCAATCTCCAGTCCCCAGTAGTACAGGACCTTTTAACATCCTAGGGAATATGTTCTTATTTTCAATTATTCTTTAAGCTACCTGAGAACACACATGAATGCAATTCACACACATTTTTACAAATAAAGTAAAATGATATCAAGAACAATGCAACACTATCTCTAGTAGCTTCTTTTCCTCTACTTTCTTTTCTAATATCTTCCAGAAGGCTATCTTATAGACTTTTGTGCTGTGACATGAATGAACATTACAAATTGTAAAGCCAAGATATTCCTTTGATTACTTGCAAGTGGTTTGTCACTGATCAGACATATTTTTATTGTGATTATTATGTATCTTTGAGTTATTACTGACTCATACTTGACCTTCTCATGGTTTTTCAGAGGCTATAACTTGCATGGAAGGGAATTTCCTACCTCACTGTAGAAGATTAGAGGGTGGGTATTATCTATCTATAGCTCTGATGGCCTAGTAGTGAGACATTATGCTGTAATCCTGAAGGCATGAGATTCAAATTCACCAGGTGTCCTGTGGGAGAATGATGAACAACTTCCTTATTTGCAATTTAATCCCTCTGAAAACCCACTGAAGGGTAAGCTATGGGTCGGTTCCAACTCGGTGGCACACAACAACAGTATTGTAAAACAGAAATTAATATATTACTGTCATTTTTAAATGTAGGAAAAGAAAGTCTCTCTTGATTTATCCACATGCTCAATTTGTCTGAAATCAGATAAAACTGTAGAAAACAATTTTAGAGATTTATAAGCACTTTGGAAGGAATTTCAATGAAGAAAGCTAGCCATTTGTTGTCGTTGTAAGGTACCTTCAATTCTGTTTTGACTCATAGCTACGTTAAAATCTCCAGATGAGATTCTCACCCCATCCTACACCATTCATACTATCACTACCATGCTGAAGCTGATTATTAATGTCAATGTTTTATTCCATCTATTAAGTATCTTCATCCTTTTTACTGATGCTCTTCCTTTCTCAGTACAAGGGTTTTGGGTTGGGCTTTTTTTTTTTTTCTGTAGAGCTGTCTTCTTAAAACAAAACAAAACAACAACAACACAAAAAACAAAACAACAAACAAAAAAAAAGGTTCCCAAACCAAATGGGACAAAGTTTCACTATACTTTCCTATAAGTAGCACCCTGGTTGCTCTGCCTCCAGAAAGATGTGTTCTTTTGGTTGTCTGTATTATTCTCAATACTTTCAGACAGCACCACAAATCAAAGGCATCAATTCTTTTCCTGTGTTACTCATTCATTGTCCAACTTTGTGATGCAAAGCAAGAAACTGAAAACAGCATGGCTTACATCAGGAAAAACTAAGTCTTAGAATGACAGCCTTGTTCTTTTGAATTTTGAAGATTTTCAAATGCAACACATTTTAGATTACTGGATTGCTCCTCTCATGGATGTTGATTGTGGATCCAGGTAAAATAAAATAGTCGTTGTTGTTATTGCTGTTGTTATACCTTGTGGAGTATAACTCATAGCAGCAGCCTGGAACTTTACTCTGTTCTAAATCACTCACACAAACTCTGACATGTTCAAGCTCATTGTTACAACTACTGTGCAATATGTCCCATTGATGGTATTCCTTTCTTTGACCGACCCTCTATATTTCTTCACTTGATGTCTTTTCCCAAGGACTGGACACTCCTAATAGCATGCCCAAAGTATATGAGCTGAAGTTTCACCACCTTTGTCATTAAGGAACACTCCAGTTGTACTTCCTCCAAGGCACATTTGTTTGCCTTGAAAATAAAAACATTAAGAAGGTAAAACAAAGAAAGGAAATGCTGAAATATCAGATCTGAGTGGAAGATTTTTGAAGAGCATCTCGAATGGATAAAGCAAAATTTTAAGCAAATTGTACAAAAAGCCAGAATTAAAATAAGGGCATAAAACTCTCTATTAAAAAAATGTAAATACGGAACCATCTAAAGAGTAGCATATGATAAAGAACAAGAAATAAATGGTAATGGCAGAAAAATTTCAGGCTGTACTGCAAGTATTGACAAAAACTAATGTTTCAGTAGTTCATGGAATATTAGTTGATGTGTTTCAGTAAACTAATGCAAACAGCCCAAATGTCTCACCACAAATGAATGGATTGAGAAATTATGGTACAGTCACACGATGGAATACTATGCAACACACAGGAGCAATTACTTTGTAAATTATTACCCAATTTGGGTGGGACTGGAGAACATTATGCTGAGTGAACTAACTCGGTTTTACAAGGATAAATATTGTATAAAACCATTATTGTAAAATGAGTATAAAGATCCAAGAGGGGTAGGAGAGGCTGGAAGCAGAGGGATGAGAATGTGTAGGTGGAGGGAGGGATTAATTATGAGGTTGTACAATTTTATGGTAGAGGGGGGTGAGAGAAATTGAAAGAATCTGTTCTCGAAAACAATGTAATTGAATGTTGTAAATAAACTAGTATAAAAAACTTTAAAAAATAAATTTAGAAGGTAGCTACTTAACAAGTGACTGAAAGTGAACCATAGTCATTCCCACTAAAAAATTAGTCAAAGACTGGGGGATATTAACTATATAATTAATATCACATGCAAATAAAATATTGCTGAAGATTTTTCTGGAACAGTATTCTGATAGGGACTTTTGGAAATCCAAGCTATATTTTGAAAAGACAGTAATACCAGGGATATCGTATACCTTTTGGCTGACAGCAGAGAAGCTAGCAAAAACACTTGCTTTTAATTTACTGACCCTTCCAAGGCATTTGACGGGGAAGATCACAACAATTAATGGGTGACTTAGAGAATAGGAATACCAAGATACTTTCTTATGCCCTTGTGAAACCTGTACAGAAACCAAGAAACAATTGATGTGAACAGAACAAGGGAATGCTGCACGTCTGAAAACCAGGAAATATGTGTTTCAAGTACGTACTTATTTTTTAAAAAAAGAACATAGTCTTTCTATATACATATTCAGTCGTTATTCTGAGTTCATTATTTGGGAAGCTAGACTATCTGAAGAATAATGTGGCATCAGTAATGGAGCACACATAAACATTCTGTGTTGTACAGATGATACCACACCTCCTGTAGAAAGTGAAGAAGACTAGAAGAACTGATTGGAGAAAGTCAGAGACTGCATCTTTCAATATGGATTACTTCTCAACCTCAAATAAAACAAAATTCTTTTAACTGTACCCATATCTACATAGATGGAAGAAAGAGCAAAGTTATTAATAACTTCAATCTCTCGTGTCCACAATCAACACTCATAGTAGTGTTGAATCAAGGATTCAAAAGAACTTTTGTACTAGGAAAATCTTCTGGCAAGGACTTCAAAGTGCTAAAGAGTAAAGATGTGAATTGAAAAACTATGGATGGCCTTATCCAAGCCATAGTATTTTCAATTGCTTTTTCTGCATCTGAAAGTTAGGCAATCAATAATAAGAATGACTGAAAAAGAATTGATGCCTTTGAAGTGGGAAACAAATGTTCAATAAATTAAAAACCATGATAATGCTGTGAAAACAGATGAAAAACTCGAGACTATAACTCTTAGCCTCTCTTTAAGTCTGAAACTTTACTCTGCAGCAAAATTTGCAGGGGGTTTTGGGAAGAGGCAAGTCTACAAGTTGAACAATGAGAGCAAGTAATTACTCACCTCTTGGAATAATCAATAAACAAGATCATAGGGCAGCACTGGTTCACAGAAATAAGAAAGTATCATACTGAAGAAACAATAAAGGGATTATAATCAATACCACCAAATAAAATGTGAATGAATAAATGAACAGTCTGCTACATAAACATTCATTCAAACTACTAAAAAAATTAAAACAAAATATGAAACAAAGGCTTTTTGTACTTGAGAACACAGAAAAATATTATTGAGATTTTATGGGAAAGGTTTGTTTCTTTAATAAATTGTACCTCAAGAAAACCACATAAAGTTTCGTTGTTTGTAGAAATTCTGACGTTATTTCTCCGTGTTTGTTCTTATGGTTCTGTCAATTAGATTATCAAGGTTCAGTAATTCTTTAGACTCTTTTCAATATTATCAATTTCTTTTAAAAAATCAACAATAATACATGCATCATTAAACTTGAGTGATTAGAAATGATATTTTTTAAAAATTGCTGCTGTTGTTGTTATGTGCCATCAAGTTGCCTGTGACTCATAGTGACCCTACAAACAATAGCCCTAAACCCTGATCTATCCTGTGCCAATCTTATTGTCTCTGATACACCTACCCCGATTACCCTAGTCACTGAATTAATCCATCTTATCCAGGGTCTTTCTTGTGCTGTCCCTCCACCTTCCCACGCATGATGTTCCTCTCTAAGTACTGATTCCACCTTGATGCCCAAAGTATGTCAGATGAAACTTCAGAACCCATGCCTCAAAGGTTGCAGCCTGGCTTCACCTTCTCCAAGACGACCATGTTTGTTTTTTTAACAGTCCATGGTATATTCAATACTCTTCTCCAGCACCACAGCTCAAAGGCATCAATTCTCCTGCTATCATCCCTAGTCACTGTCAAGTCACCTTTATTCTTTTACTTTTGGAAAACCTAAACTTAATTATTTGAAATTACTTTATATTCACTTTTGTAGAGATGTGTCACCGTTCTGATTTTGAGCTATTTTGAACTAGCTTTCATCTTTCAGCATTTAAATCATCTAAGTGTTCATGTACCTTGCTGTATTTTTCTTTGTTATTTACATTCCCTCCCACGTTAATGTCATCTACTGAAATTTCTACTGCGTTTTTAAACTCCTGCTCTTGTTTTAAAATTTTCAAGTCAACTTTAGACTTCTTTGTGACTCTTATGTGTTGACTATTGTTTTACACCTTACCAGGAAACTTTACTTAAAAATAATTTACAGACAACTTTGAAACTTGCTAATTTATAGAAGTAATTTTTAGGCAATATGAGCTAAAAAGAATTTAAAGGAGGAAAAAATCATACTTTGAACACTAATTTTCAACACCCTTAGTTTGTGACTAAGAAAATAACAAATCAGAAAAGTGACTTACCCAAAGTCATACAGATCTCAATAACAAAGTACGATGAAAATGTGTCTTCTGGTAACAGTGTTGGTATCATCTCAGTGTTTTACATTTCTGCTTATACTAGCCATCAGTTGAAAGCTTCTTAGAAAAGTGACAGTTTGTCCCTACCAAGTACCAACTGACCATAATAAAACTATTATTTGTATCCTCTTTCACAAGAACACTCTAAAATGCAACACAGTCCAAGAGAGTAAAGCCTTCAATGAGATGGATTGTTTCAGTGGTTGGGGTAAAGAAGGTAAGTGTGTCAGAGACAATAAGGTTAGCAAGGGATAGAGCAGGGTTCAAGGTTGTTGTACATAGGTTCACTATGAGTCACAAATGACTGAATGGCACAGAACAACAAACAAACATGTATGTACAAATATATATACCACATATTAATTAAATTATCTTTCTATCTATCTGTAAATATATATAAATTTTGGTGGCCTAGTGGGAAGAAGCTGAACTGCAAACCTGAAGGCAAATGGTTCAAATTCATTAGGATGGTAAATCTCCCCCCATGCAATTAAGGGCCACTGAAAACCTGCTGGAGTGTTAACTATGAGTCTATTCCGACTCTACAGCAAACAGCAACACATATATACAAATATACATATTACATATTAACTAAATTATCTTTTTTCCATAACTATCTACGTACTTCAGTATCAAAATAATGAAGCAAAAACTATTCCTTTTTATCCAAAAATAAGATGTTATACCAATTAGCAGCACCATGGTAGATGGAGAAGAGATTGAACCTGTTCACAGTTACAACTTGCTCAGTTCCAAAATCAGTGCTCTCTGCACTAGCAGCCAGGAAATCAAAAGATAAATTGCACTGGGAAAATCTGTTGTTAGGGACCTTTCCAGACTACTGAGAAGCAACAATGTCAGTCTAGAGACTAAGGTGCACCTGCCTCAGACCATGGTTTTTGCAATCACTTTCTATGTATCAGAGAGCTGGATAATGGCTAAGGATGACAGAAAAATAATTTATGCCTTTGAGTTGTGTTGTTGGAGAAGACTCTTGAACATACCGTGGACCACCATGAAATCAAATGGGTCTGTTTTGGAGAGGGTGAAACCAAGTTTCTCCTTGAATGCTAGGATTTTGAAGATCTGTCTCATATACTTTGGGCACATGGCCAAGAGGGAATGGTCCTTGAAGAAGGACATGATTCTCAGAAGGGTGGAGAGAGGGACAGTGCAGGAGAGGAAGACTCTGGATGAGATGGATTGATACAGTAACTGGGGTAATGGACGTAGATGAGTCAGTGAAAGTGGCATTAGTACAAGGCAGACTTCAAAGCTGTTGTATCTAGGGTCCCTATGATTTGCAGGAGACTCGATGGCAAGTAACGACAATAACAACAACATCAAGAAGATCCTACAAGTAATATGAATTATGACATCGGTCCTTTAATAAGGGAATTACTGTGGTTCCAGAAGAGTTTGATATTTACCACAAAATTTAAAGTTTCACTAAATACAAAAAAAAGATAATCCAGGAATAGTATTTTTCTTTCCATTTACTCAACACTATTTTATGTCTAAAGCTTTTAGCAGATAACTGCGTATTTCTATCATTCTGAATAAGCTATTAACTTTAAAAACTGAGGGAAAGAGAATGCATGGGACTAATAAAGAACTTCAGAGAATTTCTAGTATAAACCTAGAATATAAAAAAAATGAAGAATTTAAATATCTAGAGAAATTGGACTACTTGCTAAAACTGACATTACGAAAGGAACTTTTTCCTGTTCCTTCCATTCAGTTAGGGTGCCGATGATGATTAAATCCTAATTTTATTCATCCCTTTAATTATTTCTTTGAGATCTGTGTTTCATTGACTATGCAAAGGCATTTAACTTTGTGGATCACAGCAAATTGTAGCTTACCCTGAGGAAAATGGGGATCTCAAAACACTTAACTGTCTCTTGTGAAACCTATACTTGGACAAAGAAGCAGTAGTCAGAACAGAGCAGGGAAACTGTGTGGTTCAGGATCAAGAAAGGTGTACATGAGGCATATGTCCTGTCTCCATACTTTTCAGTCTCTATACAGAACAGATCACTCAGAAGGCTGGACTTTAGGAGGAGATATGTGGCATCAGGATTGGAGGAAGACTCAACAACCACCTATAATATGCAGATAATACACCCTTACTTGCTGAAATTGAAGAGGACGTGAGGCATTTGCTGCAGAATGTCAAGGGCTGTAGTCTTCAATAAGGATTGAAGTTCAGCATCAAGAAAACAAGAATTCTTATCCATGGGCCAATTGGTAGCTTCATGATGGACAGAGAAGAGACTGAGATTATTGGTAACTTCCGCTAGTTTGGATCAATAATCATCACTCTTGGCACTCAGGAAATCAAAAGATAGGTTACAATTGGGAAAATCTCCTGTCAAGGACTTTTCTACAGTACTGAAAAGCAGCTCTGTTGGTCTGAAAACTAAGGTGTGCCTGATCCGATAGCTAGAACATAACTAAGGATGATAGTAAAAGGATGAAAGCTTTTGAGTTGTGGCACTGGAAAACAGTGTTGAACACACCATAGGCTGTCAAGATAACAAACAGGTCTGTTCTAGAGAGAGTGAAACCAGACTCCTCCTTGGAGCTAAAGATTTTGAGATTCTGTCTCACATAATTTGGACATGTAGCCTGGAGGGCCCAGTCCTTGGAAAAGGAGGTCACAGCATGGGAGGGTAGAGTGACACACAGGAGAGGAAGACCCAGGATGAGATGAATTGACTCAGTGACTGGAGCAGTGGGATTAGGTCTGTTGGAGATGTTGTGTTTCATTCAGGATAGGGCAGGTTTCAAGCAAACATATGTAGGTTTGCTGTGAGTCACAGGTGACTCGATGGCACATAACGACAACAACAACAACAGTAGTTCAAAATTTCACCAATACTGTTGGAGACTTGGGTTCAGTGAACATAATACATAATTAACATCTGTTAAGAGCAGTTAGTGTGCTAACAAGATGTTGAAGTGGTTTCAGTAGTTCTTTCTGACTAAACAGCACTTAGAAAAATGGCTAATTGTTCTGCTTCCAAATACCAATGAGGACCCTATGACTCACAATCATCTAATCTACAGTTTATCACACAGATGGCACAAGCTTAAGCAGCATTTTATAGTACTGTATACAGGATCAGAGCAAGTGGTAGGTTTTCTTTTGTTAAAAAGTTTGGTGGTTTGTTGTTTGTTTTTGTTTTTTCTCTACTGGTTATTTATAAATTTGAATACAAATTTGAACAAATTCTTTCAATTTCATTCACTCCCGCACCCATTAAATTGTACAACCCAATAATTAACCCACCTTGCCCCCTACACATCCACATCCCTCTGCTTCCAGCCTTCCTACCCCTCCTGGATCCTTATACTCATTCTACAATGATGGTTTTATACAATATGTATCTTTATGTGACTGAGTTAGTTCACTCAGCATAATGCTCTCCAGTCCCTCCTAAGTTAGAAAACAATTTACAAAGTTATTACTCCTGTGTGTTGCATACTATTTCATTGCGTGAATGTACCATACTTTCTCAATCCATCCATTTGTGGTTGGACATTTGAGCTCTTTCCATGTTATTACAATGGTCAATAATGCTGCTATATTCAGCTTTTTGAGGAAGCATCAAACTGCCCTCCAGAATGGCTGCACCATTTTACAATCCCACCAACAATGTATAAGAGTTCCTTTCTTTCCACATCCTCTCCAGCATTTATTACTTGCTGCCCTGTTAAACTATGCCACTCTTACTAGAGTGAGGTGATGCCTCATTGTGTTTTTGATTTGCGTATTTCTTATTGCCAGTGATTTGGAGTATTTCTTCATGTCTGTTTTCCATTTAAACATCTTCCTCTGTGAAAACTCTTCTCATGTCTTCTGCCCATTTTATAATTCGGCTATCCGTCTTTTTCTTGTGGAGGTCCAGGAGTATTCTATAAACTTTTGTTATAAAACTCTTTTCTGAGATGGTATTACCAAATATTTGTTTCAAGTCTGTAGGTTTTCTTTTCACCCTGTTGGAAAAAGTTTTTATGTGCGCAGAGATTTAATCTTTAGAAGGCCCCATACATCAATTTTATCCTTTTTGGATTATGCATTTCTGGTTGTATTTGTTGTGTTTGGCAGTCTCTTTATACCTTGGATTAGCACTTCTAAGCCTGATCCCAGTTTGTCTTGTATCAACCTTATGGTTTTGGGCTTTACTCCCAGGTCTCTGACACACGTTGAGTTGATTTTTGTGTATGGTGTGAGATATGGATTCTGTTTCAGCTTTCTGCATGTGGAAGTCTAGGTTTGTTAGCACCATTTGTTGAAGAGATTATCATTTCCCCATTTGATAGCTTTGATTTCCTTGTTGAATATCAGTTGACAATAGATAGCTGGGTCTATTTGTGACATATTAGGCATTGGAGAGATGAGATAGACTGGCATTGGGGCATTTTGAGTCTGATGACCATATGATACATTACTCTGGAGATGAAAAGAATAGGAAAAATGGGGTTGCCTTTATAGTAAAAAAAAGCAATTTCTAGATCCATCTTGAAGTACAACATCGTTAGTGACAGGATTATATCCAGACGCTTACAAGGAAGTCCAGTAAATACCACTCTCATTCAGATATATGCACCAACAACCAGAGCCAAAGAAGAAGAAATAGATGATTTCTACCACCTTATACAGTCGGAGATTGATCGAACATGCAATCAAGATGCATTGATAATAATGGGTGACTGGAATGCAAAAGTTGGGAATAGTGAAGAAGAATCAGTAGTCGGAAAACATG
>NW_006400000.1:176601-177138 GCF_000299155.1 Elephantulus edwardii
AAAAGGTGAGGAAAAATGGAGTTGCTTTCATAGTCAAAAAAGAAATTTCTAGGTCCATCTTGAAGTACAACATTGTGAGTGATAGTATTATATCCGTATACTTACAAGGAAGTCCAGTGAACACTACTATCATCCAGATATATGCACCAACAACCAGAGCCAAAGAAGAAGAAATAGATGATTTCTACCAAGTCTTACAGGCAGAGATAGATCGAACATGCAATCAAGATGCATTGATAAAAATGGGCGACTTGAACGCCAAAGTTGGGAATAGGGAAGAAGATTCAGTATTTGGAAAACATAGACTTGGTGACAGAAATGAAACTGGAGATAGAATGATTGAATTTTGCACAATCAATGACTTATTCATGGAAAATACGTTTTTTAAGAGACATAAACGTAGATTATACCCATGGATTTCCCCTGATGGTATGCATAGGAATCAGATCGATTATATCTGTGGAAAAAAACCACTGGAGAAGCTCAATATCAGCTGTGAAAACTAGGCCAGGAGCTGATTGTGGAACAGATCACCAA
>NW_006400000.1:177242-182423 GCF_000299155.1 Elephantulus edwardii
GAATTGTGGCATCAGGATTGGTGGAAGATCTATTAACAATCTCCATTATGCAGATGAATCTCATCTGACAACCATCTTGGTCTTTTCTTCTTCTTTAGCCTTTGTAATGATCTTTCACATTTTTCATGGATGATTTTCTTGGTATCCTCCCAGAGCTCATTTGGTCCACACTCATTGGTGCTCAAGGCCTCAAATCTGTTCCTGAGATTGTTTTGAAGTTTGAGTGGGACCGGCTTAAGGTCAAATCTTGGTTCCCATGGACTTGACTTAATTTTCCTCAACTTCAGCTTGAATTTGCGTATGAGTTGTTGGTGGTCTGTCCCACAATCAGCACCCGGCTTGGTTTTCACTGCTGATATCAAATGTGTATACCCAATAATATTCAAGAAACACCTCTTTATTTCATTTCTTGAGATAACTAGCTCTCATGGTGAATACAAAAAGCAGAGTAAATATTTTTAAGCAGTCGTTCTTGCCCTAACTTACCTCAAAACATTAGAAGAAAATTGTAATATTCTTTCTCAAATCACTGAAAGATTATCAGTTTGTTTCCTGTTCCAGAATAAGATGTCCAAACATCCAACCATGAGTGTGAGGACATTTCAAATTTCTTGAAGAAGTAATACCTTGGCTTTGTTTTAAAGGGTTAATTGGACTTAACCAGACAAAGAGAAGGGCATATATTGTGTTATTGTTGTTGTTGTTGTTGTTGTTGTTATGTGCCATTGCGTTGTAGACAACTCACAGCCACCAATGAACAAAAGACCTGAACACTTGTACAGTTTTCATCGTATCTCCAAGTTTATAAGTTTTTCAGAGGCAAGTTATTTCAGAAGTGGATGCCACTCCTGCTTCCAGGCTTGTTTTAATCATGGAGCTCAACCAACACTGTCCATAATAGGTAACCATTAACTCATTTGACACATCAGTGTCACAGTGTTCAGCATCACAATAATCATCTCTGTACAGCAAATGGACAGACCAGTACTATACCAATTAGTAGCACGTTTGACTAGAAAAAATTAAAACCAGGCCTGAGGGCTTCAGGTTAAAATCACCCACCTTTGGTAAGGTATATATGATGGATCAAGAAATATTCATTTTTACTATAAAATTTCACTTCTGGGGATTACCTCTTCTCTCTTGCAGCTACTTAATTCTTCCACTGGAGTGCAAAGCCAATTATTGGAAATATTTTAATAAATGAATATGAATGTTGTTCATTAAAATTTTATTTATTAAAATATGTTCTTAGCCACATTTAGCCCATATAGAAAAATAACGGTGATTTGTTGACTTTTCTAGGAAAAAATATATCAAATATCGTACTGTGATCTGGATATTTCTAGATGAATGAAATGACAACAATAAGCACCTTTTCTTCACAATAAAATGGACCCTTGAGTATGTTTTTACTAAGTCATATTGGTTATTATATGCATATCAGAAGGTAAGCATCACATGCTAGTCTTGATGTTGTTGTTATATGCTATTGAGTCCCCTGCAACCAATAGTGACCCTAAGTACAACAGCCCTAAAACCTGCTCTATCCTGTGCCAATCTTATTGTCTCTCACATTAGCCCCAGTCATTGAATCAATCCATTTCATCGAAGATCTTCTTTCTTGTGCTGTCCCTTCACCCTCTCAAGCATGATGTTCCTCTTCAAGGACTGGTCCCTCCTTGGAACATATCCCAAATTTGTCAGATGAAGCTTCAGAATTCTTGCCTCCAAGAAGCAACTGAAAACACCTTGACTTGAATCAGGGGCAATTCAGTCTTTAGATTTACTTTGTTACTCATTTGCATTCTGGAAAAAATTTTTGTAGTGCAACTCATCTTTTAATTTCCTAACTACTAGAATCAATGGTGTTGATTGTGGACCATAGTAAAATGAAATAGCTAAAAATTTCATTCCTTGCTCCATATATCTTGCTGCCTATTGACCCTGCGGGGAGGATTTTTGTTTTCTGGATGTGGTGATACAGTCCATAATGAATGGTTCAGTATTTTATTTCCTTCACCAAATACTTCATGCTCATCTTCACTTTTGGTGAATAAAGTGTGTCATCTGCATAATACAGGTTAGTCTTTCTTCCATCCTAATACTACAGTCTTCTTTATAAAGTCCATTTTCTTGAAGTGTTTGTTAAGAGTATATATATTGAAAAAGTATGAAGAAAGAATATATCCCTGTTGCATTATTTGCTTTATATTGACCTATACATTGTTCTCTTGCTCTGTTCAGACATGAAATTTTTAGTCTAAGATTAGGTATCAGCAAAATCAAGTGTTTTGAGATTCCCATTCTTCTCAATGTTAACCATATTTGTTGTGAACCACACAGTGAAATACTTGTTAAGAGTCTATAAAGTACAAACATATGTTTTCCCTGTATCCTCTGCTTTCAGTTAAGATCCATCTAACATCAGCAATGATATCCTTAGTTCATGATACCTTCTATGTTGTTGTTATGTACCCTCTAGTAAAAAATTATTCATAGTGACCCTATGAACAATAGTTCGGAATCCTGCTCTATTATGAGCCAATTTTACTGTCCCTGACACATCTTCCTTTATTACTCTAGTCACTGTGTCAATCCATCTCATGCAGGGTCTTCCTCTCCTGTGCTGACTCTCTGTCCTGCCAAACATGTTGTTCTTCTCCAAGGATAGGTATCTCCTGGCAACATGTCCAAAGTATGTGAGATGGAGTTTCAAAGTCCTTGCCTCAAAGGAGCAATCTAGTTCCACTCTCTCCATGGCAGACCTGTTTGTTCTCATGGAAGTCCACGGTATGCTCAATACTCTTCTCTAGAACGACAACTCAAAGGCAACAATTCTTCTTCTCTCATCTTTAGTCATTGTCTAGTTCTCTGATATATACTAAGTAACTGTAAATATTATGGCTTGGATTAGGCACACCTTAGTCTCTAGACTGACATTGTGCTCTTTAGCACTCTGGAGAAGTCCCTGACAGCAGATTATATACTAAGGCAACTCTTGTTTTGATTTCCTGACTCCTGGTGCTGAACTTGGTGATTGTGGATCTGAGTAGGATGAAATTGTTAGCAAACTTAAGGTCTTCTCTATCTTTCATGATGTAACGTGTTAGACTAGTAGAATCTTTGTTTCCTTGAAGTCTAGATGCAATTCATAGGAAGACTCAATATTGTGAAAATGACATTGTTACCAAAGGCAATTTACACATTCAATGTCATCCCAATACAAATACAAATTCCATTCTTCAACAAGATGGAAAAGGCAATCTCCAGTTTTATCTGGAATATAAAGAGGCCCAGAACAAGCAAAGCACCCCTTAAAAAGAAATAAGGTGGGAGACATCTCACTCCCTGATTTCAAATCCCACTACACTGCCATGATGGTCAAGACAGCGTGGTATTGGTACAATGACAGACACATAGATCAATGGAATAGATTTGAGAATCCAGAAATCAGCACATTTACCTATGGTCAACTGATTTTGACAAGGAGATAAAATCAATTAATTGGGGAAATGACAGACTTTTTAGCAAATGGTGCTGGCAAAATCTGAAAACTATCTGCAGAAAACTCAAGAAAGATCCACACCTTACTCCATACACAAAAACCAATTCAAAGTGGATTATGAACATAGGACTAAAACCAAGGACTATAAACTTCATTAAAGAAAAGCTTGGGAGAATTCTAGAAGTCCTAATCCACAACACAAACAATCTTCTAAGCATCCTGGAAAATCTACATCCAGGAGAGGATAAAACAGATGAATGGGACCTTCTAATACTCAAATCCCTATGCACATCCAAAAACTTCTCCAGTAGGGTAAAAAGGGAAGCCACATACTGGGGAAAAGTATTTCGTACTGACATATCAGATAAGGGACTTATATCCAGAATTTATGAAATACTTGAGCACCACAACAAGATAAAGGTAAATAATCCAATAGAAAAATGGGCACAGGATATGAACAGACATTTCACCAAATAAGACATTCAATGGCAAACAAACACATGAAGAAATGTTCAAATTCCCAACTCTAAAAGAGATGCATATCAAAACAACTGTGAGATATCATCTCATACCTGTAAGAATTTAACAGAAGAGCAAACATCAAATAATGGTGAGGTTGTGCAAAACATGGGACCCTTATATACTGTTGGTGGGAGTGTAAAATAGTGGAACCACTATGTAAGGCTCTATGGCATTTTTTTCCCAAAAAGTTGAAAATAGAAATACCATTTGACCCAGCAATTCTACTACGGGGAATTTACCCTAAAGACACCATAACTGCCACCAAAACAGATATATGTACAACCATGTTTATTGCGGCTTTGTTTGCAATAGCAAAGAGCTGGAAGCAATCCAAGTGCCCATCAACAAGTGAATGCGTAGAGAAGCTTTGGTATATTCACACAATAGAATACTATTCAGAATTGAAAAACAAGGAACATGAAATATATGCAAAATGGATCACCCTGGAGGACATTATGCTGAGTGAAATATCTCAGTCACAAAAGGACAAATATTGCATAGCTCCACTGTTGTTAAACGGGATTGACATCAGGGTTGAGGGAAGACAGAAAAGGAGGGGAGGAATGGTGTAGGTTGCATTGAAACAGATGAGGGAGAGATCTATTTAAAAGGGATATATGGATGTATATGCTTTTCATTACAGAAGTCCAGAATGAAGGTTTCATAATTAGTGAACCTGGGAGGAGGGATTGGATAACAATGAGTTTTTCTTTTTCTTTTCAAGGAGAAGATTGATTTGGGGGCAGGGAGTGGTGTGCAGGGAGAAAATACAAGAATGAATGACTGGAAATCCTAAGTCTCTGTAAACTTTCATTAAATTAATAAAAAAGAAAGAAAAAGCATGGAAAAAGGATATATCCTTAGTGTTCTTCTTTTGCAAGTTTGAACAACTCAGTGTTTCCTTGCTCTATTTGGATAACTGTTTTCTGGTCTAAGTATAGGGTTTTGCACGAGCACAGTCAAGTGCTGTTCTAAATATTTTTTCATGATTGTCAGCTATATTTTGCTTGCATGTGATCTTAATTATGTTTTTTAATATTTCCCACATTCTACTGGATCACCTTCCTTGGTAATAGGGATAAATACAGATCTCTTAAAGTCATCTGGCCAGGTAGCTGTCTTCCATACTTGGTGAGCACATCCAGGTTTGC
>NW_006400000.1:182523-184020 GCF_000299155.1 Elephantulus edwardii
AACAACAACAACAACAACAAGTTATGCTTGCTCCAAATCCATTGATTGCTGTCACTATCAAGTCATAGTTAGACTATTGTTTGGATAGAGTAGAAAACTTCCACAGTGCTTGCAATACTGAATTATTTTATGGGGAAAACTGTCTTGTCATTCTGCTGTTGAGAGACTAATAGATTCAACCAACTACCTTTCACTGACCAATCCAGTGTTTAGCAAATGTGTTACCCAAAATTTTCCAACTTAAAGATTAGGTTCTAAGAATTCCTATGAAAGATTTTTGGTTTTTGGTTTTTTTTGTTTTGGTTTTGGTTTGATTGTGAGTGTGTGTGTGTGTGTGTGTGTGTGTGTGTGTGTGTTATAAAGTTTCAATGAGTCAGAACGAATTTGATGGCACAATAATATTGTCTTATTATATTTATTCAGCCCTTTCTCAAGTCATTAATCAATTCATTTTGTGACACATTTTAAAACAAGTGATAGATGCACCATGATTCTTCCCTAAACACCTCAACATGCATAAAATTAATTAAAAATATATTCAATTATATTATTTAAAGTAAAATGTGTATTAATTGTAACATTTGAATGTTAACTCTACCATCTACTTTTTGTTATTGGCTGTTGAGTGTGTTAAGACTTATGGTGGCCCTGTTAACAGAAGATTTAAACTTCACTCTATTCTGCACCGTCCTCATTACCTCTGTCAAACAAGGCCATCTTGATAATCATTCCGTCAAACCATCCCTTGAAAAAACTTCCTTTCTTTTACCCTCTTCCCTCATGGTTACCTCTCTCCAAGGATGGTTCCTTCTAAAAATGTACCCCAAAAAGTTTCACCATTCAAGACAAATTTGTTTCAACAAATGCATAAATCCATTTAAGCACAATGTCTATTAAGATGTATATCTTGCATTATCTTCACCTTAGAATCTTGGCTTTGTCCATTCCTGGTCTTCCAGAGGCAAACACAGCTTTGATTTTATTGACTGTTCATCATGTATTATCATATCAACCCTTTAACTTGTGCACTAGATTCTTCCCTGACTTGTCTCCAATGCTATGTCTTTATTGAAGTTGAGTATTATTTATTAGATGTCATTTATAGCGTAGTTACAAATAAGTTTTTAAAGTGGCTATTTCCTTGATATGTGAGCTACCTTAGCTACCTATACTGACCTTTTGACAGTAAATCTTTGATAGAGTATAAAAAACATATGAAATAAAATGAAAAATCATAAAAATTATCCAAATAACAATATAATATCACCCCAGTAGCAGTGGCAAAGTTTAGCAGGTTAGAAAGTAATAAATGTTGGAGAAGATGTGGAGAGATTAGAACTCTCATACATTGCTGGGACTGTAAATTGATACGACCAATCTGGAAGGTAGTTTGGAATTTCCTCAGAAAGCTAAACATAGAAATTCCATAAGATTCACCTAGTCCACTGCCAGGAACATAACCCAAAGAAATTAGAGTTGAGAAAACAAATGGAGATC
>NW_006400000.1:184120-191539 GCF_000299155.1 Elephantulus edwardii
TAATTTCCTACCACCTGGATTTCAGAATCATCTCAGGAACAGGTTTGAGGCCTTGAACACTAATGAGCGAAGACCAGATGAGTTGTGGGAGGATGTTAAATGTATCATCCAGGAAGAGTGCAGGGAACACAGACAATTAAATATAGTTCTGGAGGCAAAGTGCAAATATTGGAAAACACTAAAAAACTAAAAGCCCCATTTACAATTGTGTACTAACAAGAATAATTGAAACATGTAGTGAACAAAGTGTGACTGTAGCAATATTGAACATTGTAAAAACTGAAATGGAACACATAAGGTTGCTGTACAATTCATCATCATCAGTAAGCTAAGATGGATTGGCATTGGCCACTTTGAATTTGACACTCGATCCTGAGAATGAAAAAGTGAGTGGGCGAAAAAGGAGACTGCATTCATAGTAAAAAATAAATAGTCTAGATCCACCCTGAAGTACAATGTTGTGCTTCACAGGATACTGTCAATATGCATACAAGAATTACCATGTAGGGTTTCCAGAAGCATGTTATTTAAGAAGTGGATGCCATTCTTGCTTCCAAACCTGTCACAGTACGTTATTGTTGTTAGCTGCCATTGAGTCTCTTGTGCTGTATAGTAACCCTATGTACAGCAACTCTGAACCCTACCCTGTCCTGAGCCAGTCTCACTAACTCCGACACATGAACCCTCATCGCCCCAGTTACTACATCAACCCATCTTCTCCTGGGTCTCCCTCTCCTGCACTGTCTGCTCACCCTTCTGAGCATGAAGTCCTTCTCCAAGGACTGACCTCTTCTGGCCATGTGCACAAAGTAAGTGAGGCGGAGCTTCAAAATCCTAGCCTCTTAGGAAAGACTTGGCTTCACCCTCTCCAAGATAGAACTATTTGTTTTCTTGGTAGTGATTACATCTGTGCAAAGAATTCAACATCATTTGTGAAGACCTGATCAGGAGGTGAATGTGGAACAGACCATCAACAACTCCTGTGCAAGTTCAAATTGAAGCTAAAGAAAACAAGTGCGACCTTAACTCCATCCTACCTGAATTTAAAAACTACCTCAAGAAAATTTGGCAGTATTAAATACTAGTGAATAAAGAACAGATGAGATGTAGGATGACATCAAGGACATCATCCATGAAGATAACAAAGGGTCATTGCTCTCTTATGGTGTCTGTTTAATATAGAAAGAACTCCTATGTTTGTATCCTTAAATGGATCACAATACCTGTAATTTCTTTATATGTGTAGTTCTTATGAAAAAATATTAGCACTTGATAAATATTATGTTAACTAAAGAAAGAACAAAATAAATATTTGCATTTAAAGTAAAGAAATACTAATGAAGAAGATGGAGATCCATCCTGTTATCAGATGATATTTTTTTGTGAAAACTGAAGGCAATGGGAATCTGAAAGGAATGTTATTGTTATTATTGTTTGCTGTGGAGTTGAAACCTACCTACAGCTGACCCACTAGTGGATTTTCGGAGGCAGCAAATAGCATAGGAAGGAAGCCAGTGGGTTCAAACTGTGTACCTTTGGAACTGCCATTTCTTATCACTAAGCAAGCAGAACTCTTTAAGGATATGGAAATTATTCAGGTAAAATTTCCTCTCTTTTGGTGATGATTGTATACTGAACATTTACTCTTCTTAAACCAGAGTTCGTAATGGTGACCTAGCAAGAGGAGTTCATTTCCAACATTTAAAGAGAATTGAGCAGTTTATTTCCCCTCAAACTGGGAGTGTTGCCTGATTAACAACATTGAAATCCAGTTGTAAAAAGTTAGCAATTGCAATATATTTCATAATGCTAACAGTCAAGCGGTTTAAGGCATCTTGAATGCAGTAGAGGTGAATTACATGCTAGAACATTTAACTTGATAGATCATTTAAATTATTATCATCTTGTCTACATGCACACACTTAGTCTTCCTGAGCTTGCGGGGTAATGAGTATCTTATGTCTGCCAGACTTTCTAATAGCATTGACTTGGGATTTTTAAACACTTCTTGTCACATTTACAGCTAGCACACTAGATCAGGATTCCAATAAATTTTATAAAATAATAAGGAGCCTGTACTTCATTCCATTAACATTTCTTTTTCTAAAAGTTCTTACCCTATTTTTTTAATTCCTGACCTTCCATCAGTTCTTTGCTGTTTGATTCTCTGGAATTTTCCACAGATCTAAGTTTAAGTCAGCAAACTGTATTTAGCAAAAGGAAGAAGAAAGTATATTACTTCCTTCTGGAGCTAATTTGAAAATGTTGTTATTAGGTACCTCTGAGTCTACTATTAGACATAGCAGACCTGTGAACAGGTGATCTGAATCCTCCCTATTCTACATCATTTTCACAATCTCTATCAAGCTCAAGCCCATTGTTGCTATCACTTTGCCAATTGACATTGTTGAACATTGTTCGTTCTTTCACTGACACATTATTTCTCCCAGTATAATGTTTTGAGTTTGGTGTCCCCCGTTTTCTCTCTCCAGTACTACTCTCTCCTGATAACGTGCACAAAGTATGTGAGATGTAGTTTCACTATTATTGCCTCTAAAAAGCACTAATCTTGCATTTCCTACAAGACAGATTTATTTATTCTTTTGGGTGTCATTTTATATTCAAAGTTCTTTGCCAATATAAATATTAGAGGGCAATGATTCTTCTTTATTCTTCTTTTTTTCATTGCCCAACTTACAGATGCATATTAAACAGTTGGAAATACCATGGCTCGCATCATGTATACCTTAGTATTTAAACTCACATACAAATCTTTGTTGTTACTAAATTCCTGCCAGTAGACAGGGACCCTATGAGCAACAGACGAAATTTTCTCTCTCCTACACCATCCTCACTATTTCTAGTGTGCACTAGCCCCATATTAAAGCCATTGAATCAATCCATCTTGTTGGGAGACTATCAATCTTCACCTTTCCCAGCACGATGTCCTTTACCAAAGACTGGCAACATACTCAGATTATATGACATGAAGTTTGACCATCCTAGCATCTAAGGAGCAACCTAGTTGCAGTTCCTCCAGTGATGATGGATATTAATAATCATAGAACTTGCTTGTTCTTTAGTACTTTAACAAGCTCTTTCACATTAATTTTGTAGTGCAGCATAACTTTTAATGTCTTGACTGCTGCTTTCTTGAATGTTGATTGTAGATTCAAGTAAATTAAACCATTAAAAACTTTAATCTTTTCTCTGTGTTTCATGATATTGTTTATTGGTCCAGTGGTGAGAATTTTTTAGTTTTTTTATATTGAGACATGAAGCCTGTAGTCTTTCATCTTCTTCAGTAAAAGCTTAAATCTTCTTTACATCCTGTATGCAAAGTTGTGTCATCTCCATATTGCAGGTTGGTGATGAGTGTTCCTTCAATCCTGACAGCATATTTCTCTTCATAGAGTTCAACTTCACAATTCATCTGCTCAACATAGATATAAAGGACATTTCTAGATCTTTCTGAAGAACAATATTGTAACAGGATATTATTATTATGTTGCTGTTGCTGTTACGTGTTGTCAAGTCACTTGCAACTCATAGTGACCCTGTGTACAAGATTCCTAAACCCTGCTCTAACCTGTGCCAATCTCACTTTCTCTGACACACCTACTTACATTATTCCAATCACTGAATCGATCCATCTCATTGAGGGTCTTCCTCTCCTGCACTGTCCCTTCACTCTCCTAAACATGATGTCCTTCTCCAAGGAATGGTCCCTTCTTGTAACATGCCTTAAGTATGTCTGACAAACCTTCAGAATACTTGTCTTGAAAGAGCAGCCCAGTTTCATCTTCTCCAGGACAAAGCCTATTTGTTCTCCTAGCAGTCCATGGTATATTAAACACTCTTCTCCAGCACCACAGCTCGAAGGCATCAATTCTCTTTCTGTCATCCCTAGTCATTGTCCAGCTCTCCAACGCATAGCAAGCAATTACAAAGTCTATGGCCTGGATCAAGTGCACTTTAGTCCCCAGACTGATGTCATTGCTCTTCAGTACTCTGGAGAGGTCCCTGATAGCTTACTTTCTCTTGATTTCCTGACTACTGGTACCAAGACTGCTGACTGTGGAGCCAAGCAAACCAAAACTGTTAACTATCTCAATTCCTTCACCATCCATAATGATGCTGCCAATTGTCCTAGGGGTGAAAATCTTTGTTTTCTTAATGCTGAGCTTCAGAACTTGACCTTCTGCAGCAAGCATCCCAGGTCCTCCTCAGTTTCAGCAAGCAAGGTTGTGTCATTTGAATAACACAGGATGTTGATGAATCTTCCACCAATCATAATGTTACATTTCTCATCCTGGATGATCTGTTCTGCATACAGATTGAAAAGGTATTCATATGCATAAAGAAAACATGCTAATACAAATATTAATAAAATATGCCCACTAACCACTAAAGGCAAAAATAAAGAAATTAGGAATCTATATCAACTTTTCCATTATACACTTGATAAAACATGCAATTGAGATGCCTTAGTAATAACTGGTGACTGGAGTGCAAAAGTTGAAAGCAAAGAAGGATAGATAGTTGGAAAATACTGCTTCGGTGATATTAAAAAGGGGGAATAAGCAAATTTTTAAATAATAATTTTTTAATCAATACAAATAATTTTAAAAAAGAGTGATTATATACATGTACCTTATCTGATAGAATACACAAGAATAAGATTGACTATATCAGTGGAAATAAATTACGCAGGATAATGTGTAATCTATATCTAGAACTCAAGAGACAAAGCAAATAGCAATGTGCTATTTCTCACAGGAGAAAAAAAATTATGTCTTTGAACACTGGTGTAGGAGGAGAATACTGCATATCCCATGGACGGACAAAAGAAAGAACAACAGATAGGTCTTTGAGAAGGTGAAACCAAATTTCTCCTTGGAGGAAAAGATGATAAAGCTTCATTTCACATACTTTGCTATTTGCTAGGAGATGTTATTTTTTGTTGAGGACATCATGCTTGGAGACATGGAGGAATGGCAAGGAAACAAAGATCCTTATTAAGATCAAAGTGACCGCAGCAATTGGTTCAAGTAAGTTAGAGGGATGGCACAGGATAGGACAGGATTCATATCTGTTGTTCAAAGAGTCACTTTGAGTTGTTCTTGATTTAATAGCAACATCTGTGGAAAGGATCTACGGAGAATCTCAATAACATCAAAGCAAGGCCAGGGGCTGATGTGGAACAAATCACTCCCGAGCATTTTCAAATACAAGGTGAAGAATTAAAAACAAAAAAAAGAAATCCAAAAGAACCAAAATATGACCTTTATAACTAAATTTAAACTATCTCAAGAATAGATTTGATATATTCAACACTAATGACCAAACATAAGTTATGGGATGAAACCAAGGATATCATTGTCAAAGAAAAGTCAAAGCTCTTTACAAAGACAGGAAAGAAAACAAAGGTACAATGAAGGACTACACAATTTAGAGAAGGTAAAGAGTCAAAATAAAGGGAAGAATGCTGAAATAAGAGATCTGAATGTAGACTTTTAAAAGGCAACTTAAGAAGACAACGTAAAGTATTAGAACAAAATCTCCAAAGAGCTAGCTTTTGAAAACCAAAAGAGAAGAACGTGTTCAGGATTTCTCAAACTGAAATAACGAAAGAACAAATTCAAGCCGCAAGCTGCAATACTGAAGAATTCTATGGAAAAAATTTTTAGGATGCAAGAAGCATCAAAAGAAGATTGTTTGAAAAGACCATATTAAAATCAACACCATTTTATAAATATTATATCTTTTTGCCTAACCGAATCAATAGAGTAATAATTAAGTGGACATAACTTATTACTGAAAAAATTCTATTAAATATTTTTAGATTTTTAGAAGTACCTAAATTCTACATTTCTGACCCCAAACCTATAAAATACTCTAAATAATCTTCCTTCCATTCAAAAGACACATGAAACAATTCCCTCACGCTATCACTTGCACATGTCCATATATAATCAGTCTCCTTCCTGATTTAAAAACACAAATTATAAACAAAATGGAGGCAATCTCTGGTGGCTTAGTGTGTGAGGAGCTGAACTGCCAATCCAAAGCAAGTGGTATGAATCCACCAATTAGTCTTTGGCAATCTCCTCCCATGAAAGTTATAGTTTTTGAGAACTTGCTAGAAGCACAGCTATGAGCCGGCTCCAACTTGAAGGTGATGAGTGAGTGAAAAAATATTTTAGATCTCCCCAGTCTTTGCATTTCCACCAATGCCATCCATACTCAAGCCCCTAATATTTCTTACTTGTACTTCTCCATAACATCAATTTAAGCCATTTTATGATGACAGTTTCTTAAAGTAAAGTTGAAGGAATTTTGTGGTGAATACTATTATAATCACATTACAATTAATTCAAATAGCACATTCTTTTATTTACTTTAAAACAGTGGTACAATAGTTAAACTCTTAATCTGAAAGATTGTAAGTTTAAAACCACTAACTACAAACTTCTTTTTGAAATGGAATAAATATGGATCTCTTATAGTCAGTTTGCCAGGTAGTTGTCCTCGAGATTTCTTGTCACAACCTGGTGAGCATATCCAAGGTAACACCCATTTGCTGAAATATATCAATTGATATATCATCAATTTCTGGGACCTTATTTATGCCAAGTCCTTCAAAGCAGCCTGAACTTTCCTCTTTATCACCATTGTCTCTTTATCATATGTTGATTCTTGAAATTATTCTGTGTTGGTCAATTCTCCTTCCATCTTTTTTTGACAGTTCCTAAATCATTCAATATTCTTCCCATAACATACTAAAGTATTGCAACTCGAAGCTTGAATTTGTTCTTTAGTTCCTTCAGCAAGAGTTTGGCCTTTTTTTCTTTTCAGACTTCTTTTCTTTGCACGTTTCATTATGATATTTTACATTGTCTTCCAGTGGTTCCCTTTGAAATCTTTGATTCAGCTCTTTAATTTCTTGTTTTCTTCAGCTTCTTGGTGCTCCAGTGCAATATTCAGAGTTTCTTCTGACATCCATTTTGGCCTTCTTCATCTGTCTTTCTAATGACCTTTGGCATTCTCTTGATATCCTCCCACAGCTCATTTGTTCTTCATTCATTAGTGTTCAACTTGTTCCTGAGTTGGTTTTAAACTTCAAGTGGGAGAGAGTCAAGATCAAATTTTGATTCATGTGGATTTGATTTAACCTTCTGTAGTTTTAATTAGAACTTGCAAATGAGTAGTTGGTGTTCTGTTCCATGATTAGCACTTGGCCTAGATTTCACTGCTGGTACTGAGCTTCTCCAAGGATTTCCTCTACAGATGTAATCAGTTTGAGCCCTGGGCATACCATCAGATGAAATCCATATGTATAGCCTATGTTTATGTTTCTTATAAAAGGTTTTTACTATGAGAAAATAATTGATTGGTGGACGATCTATCAACAATCTG
>NW_006400000.1:200156-204826 GCF_000299155.1 Elephantulus edwardii
ACACCAGTGGGGAAAAGATAGATAATCTCCTCCCATGTGATTTCTAGTTTTGGAAATGTGCAAAAGGTTCAGCTCTGAGCTGGAACCTGTAAGGGCAAAAGATAAGGTCAAAGCAAAATATTTGCTCAAGGATAAAACCCTGAAGGCAAGAATGAGTTAGAAAATGGATAAATGAAACTAAAATTTATCTTCAAGTTGGAGCTAATTTAAAGCTGACTCTCCAATGGGGTTTGAGGCTGGAAATTGAGTGGGGGAAAATATTGCTTGTATTTCTCCTCTAGAGCTGCTTGTGGATTTGAACTGCAGATGAAGTATGATCTTTGGATTAGAAGCAAAATTTCCTTAAGAGGGGGAGTGTAAAACATGTGATAACACTGTGAGTATTGCAATCAATATTACAAAACACTGTGTGCATGAATGGTTGCATGAAAAGTCAATCTGCTTTAAAATTTTTATTAAAACCAAAATTTAAAATAACAATGTAGCCTACCAGCCATCTTCTGACTTAGAGCATCAACATCCATCCTTCTGGACATCCTTAGCCCTCATTTTTTGATTTCCAGTTACACTGACTGTCCTCTAGTCCTTCAAAAGCCTCATGACTTCTCCTTCATTTCCCTTTCTAGGTATTCATACTTCTTTGGCAGTAAAGTTATTCTCTTGTATCGTAGCCAAACATTTTAATCATGGAAGTTCCACACATACTGGAAATCTCATTATCTCATTGTCCTTTGCATAATTCCATGTACCTTTATGATGCCTTATTATTATAAATGCAACTTAGTATGCTATTACTCCCTTCTCTCATCATCCTATCAGCTATACATGAACAATGTGCTCCTTTCATTTCTTCTTCTAGTGATCCTTTTTTTTTACTGCTGAGCAGTTTTCAAATTTTATTTAGTAAATAAACAATATGGAAAACAACTGTCCATGTTTAACTGAGTTTAAAAGCTTATTTCTTTGCTATTCAATTAATAATCTAACACAACTATAGACTAACGGCAGTTACATATGATAATCAATTCTAAGTAACTAGTTGAGTTGCACAATCTGTATGATAAACAAATTATTCAAGAAGCCAGACTCTATGAAGAGGAATGTGGCATCAGGATCAGAGATAGACTCATCAATAACCTGTGTTATGCAGATGATGCAACCTTGCTTATTGAAAGTGAAGAGGACTTGAAGCACTTGTTGTAGAAGCTCAAAGAATAATAGCCTTCAATGTTGATTTTCGAAGTCAAGAAAACAAAGGTGTTATCATTGGACGTATGGGCAAAATTGTGATAGATGGAGAAAAGATTGGAACTGTCAACAACTTTGTCCTACTTGGCTCCACAATTAACACCCTTTGTACGAGCAGTTAGGAAATCAGGAGACATACTGCACTGGAAATGCCTACAAATAGGGACCTCTCCAAACTATTGAGGAGTAATGATGTCAACTTGAGAACTAAGGCCCATCTGATTCAGGCCATGGTCTTTCCACTTGCTATGAATCTGAGAATTGGGCAATGCATAAGAATGGATGAAGAAGAATGTATGCCTTTGAGTTCTGTGGTATTGGAGAAGAGAGGTGAACATCCCATGGATGGCCAAAGGAACAAACAAATATGTCTTGGAGAGTGTACAGCCAGAGTGCTCTTTGGAGAGGAAGATGATGAGTGTTGCCTCACATACTTTGGACATAAGGCTAGGAGGGGCTATTCCTTGGAAAGGGACATTATGCTCAGAGAGTTAGAGGGTCTGTGAAAGAGAAGATCCTCAATTGACACAGCGACTGACAAAATAGGCTCTAATGTGTCAGGAAGTGTGAAGACGGCACAGGATAGGACAGGGTTCAGATTTCTGGTTCATTTAGTGCCACTGTGGGTCATACTTAACTTGAACACCTAGTGGCAGCAGCAACAACAACAACAGCTAGTTGAGAGAATGAGTTTCTAAACAAATATTTATTGTTCAACTGTTTTCTGTACTCTACTAAATCAAGGCATTTTGAGATACATGCTTTTGTTTGTTTCTTTACTTGTTATTTTTTTATTTCATGAATATATACGTGTGGTCTTTCTTTTTGCTATTTTTTGGGGGTTTTACAAATATTTTTCTGTAACCCTAGTTGACAGTTTGTGTAAATGAAATATCCAGACTTATCACAAAGAAACAGATAGTGTAGTATTAAAATGCAACATTTTTAACAAGATTTTTGCATACACCCTTAAGGAAAAGCTTGATAATGCAGAGGGGGGAAATTACACATCATTACAGGAAAAAGTAATTTATTTTATTTTATGTTGGTTGCCCTTCGTAACAAAGCAGTCTTGAAGAGTTGCTTGAAGATATCATGACTACATGTGTATCATTAGCTCAGATGTTGAGAGAACGGAAGTCACTAATGAATAGGGAGATATTTGCATTACCTCAGGTAAAAGCATGATGAGCATTTCTATTTCAAGCTTTGTTTTGTTAATTTAATGATAAGGAATCACTCTGCTAACCCAAACCTTCACGTAAAAGTTTGGCAATCTCCTCCCATATGATTAAAGCCTCTGAAAAGCATTTGGAAGTTCAACTATGAGTTCTGACTCCATTGTACCTAACCACAAAATACTTTAAGTAGAAGCTTCTGTGTGATACAAGTGCTTTAGTGAACAACTAGTACCTGAAAGGTTAGCAATGTAAGCTCCCCAAGAGGCATCTTGGAAGATAGATGTGTAAATTCTCATCTGAAATGTTTCAGCCTTAAAAATCCTATAAACTCTGCACATGTGAGGTTACTATGGCTTGGAATCAACTCAATGGCAACCAATTGCAAAGAAAGTGTTCCTTAAATACATACAGTGTGTGGCTATTATTTCTGCCATATTAGTTGCTGTCACAATGACTCTGATTTATAGTGACTCTGTGCCAGCCTGCACCATATTCTGTTTTGTCCATTTCTTTTTGTGGTTGTTGAGTTACCTCATTTCATTGAAGGTTTCCTAATTTTTTTCTTTTTTAATTAATTTATTTATTTGGTTTTTGCTTATCCTCCATTTTTACCAGATGTAAGGCTCTTCTTCAGAAATTGATAATGTATCCAAAGTAAGTTAGTTAAGTGTCTATATTCTCTCTCCATGAAATCTACCAACCATAAGTTACCTCACTGGTATTTAAAATACTGGTGGCATGGCTTGTGGTATCTTCCATTCCTCTTTACATTGTCATCGAGTTGGAAATAACTCAGAGGTGACCTTCCATTCAGTTTAGAGGCTATACCTCATGGGAGAATATTGTCTTTCCCTTGGAGAGACAATGATGGATTCCAGCCACCAGATAAGTCTGGCCTTTGCGTTAACAGTACAACTTTGCACACCACACCACCAGAGCTCCCTTTCAGTGTCGCAGTATTGTGTAAAGAAAGCATCACAATATGAAAATCTAACACACACAAGGGGTGGTAAATCTGGTATTTTAATCAGCAGAGTATTGACATTGAAGCATCACCAATTCAAAATTTTAAAGTATTCATATATTTGTGAAAATGTTTATGAATTTAAAAGTAGCAAAACCAACTTTTTTTCTAAAAAACACTTTACATTTCTATATATAGCATGTTACAGCATAACAGGGACCTGGAATTTGCACAATTAAATTCAAATCTAGACTTCAGAGATTGCCTAGATAATTTTTAGCAATATTCAGTGACAGACCTCTGAACAGAAGTCACTTAATATCCAAGATTTTATTTTACTATATTGAACACTTTCTTTTCCTTTTATAACATTAACAATTTTCCCCAAGTTTATTCTGAAGACCATGTAAAGAAGATTTGCTTTATCTAACGTGTTAAAAGAGCAGGATTGTAAGCTATACCTCTGCTTTATTGAATTGAACAATTTTAGTTTGTTATGTAAAATATGCATTTCACATTTGTTTTAGGGGAAGTATAGCTGAATCTTGACTGTTCATATACAGTTAATTTATTTAATCATTGTACACACAATAAAAAGATCCCTGTTTTCAGCTTATTTTACTGTTTTATTAAATCTGTAATTATACCAAATTTTCTTTCCCAACTTCAAATGAAAATCAGCTTGTGGCTATTTATTGATTTTTAATACTAACTATTCTTAGATTTTTAGTAATTTTATTGTCTTTAACGAGTACTACACACACACACACACGATTAGGACATACTTTGCCTGTAACAAAAATGTACAAGCAGTGTTAAAAGTTATTTTAAAACTTTTTTATACTTATACCGCATAATGTTGAAAGTCATAATTGCTTCCATTTGGAAGCTACAATCACTGTAGTGGTAATTTAGTTTTGAGTCATATTCACCTTCTGCTTAATGAATTATCCTTTGGCTTTAGTAATAATAGCTAATAATTATTTAGTTCTGATTCTGTGATATACACTATTCTGGGCACATGGATTATTTCTCTTTCTCATATCTAATCTTCACCAAATTTATGAACATTATTCTCCAAATATTTAAGTAGCTTGAATTCCATCCTGTGTTGATAATTCACCATAGCTCACACGTTGGTAATTTCTAGCAAATCTAAATGTTAGCTATGGAAGTTCTGGTGGCTTAGTGGTAAGGAGTTGCACTGCCAACCCAAAGGCAACTGGTTTGAATCTAGCAGCTGTTCTACGGCAGAAAGATGGATACTCTCTTCCCAG
>NW_006400000.1:205213-205866 GCF_000299155.1 Elephantulus edwardii
CTAGAGAGGGTTAAACCAGAATGCTCCTTGGAGGCAAGGATTCTGGGGCTTCGCCTGACATACTTTTGACATGTTGTAAGGAGAGACAGGTCTTTGGGGAGGGACATCATGCTGGGTAGAGCAGAGGGACAGCGCAGGAGGAGAAGACCCTCTATGAGGTGGATTGATTCAGTGACTGGGGTAATGGGGATGGGTGTGTCAGAGGCAATGAGATTGGCACAGGATAAAGCACGGTTTAGGGCTGTTGTACATAGGGTAGCAATGGGTCGCAAATGACTCGACGGCACATAACAACAACAACAACAACAACAAATAATCGATTGTGCAGAATTCTTTCATTCTATTCCTAGCCTCCTTTCTGTCACCAAGTCCATGTTTTCCAACTACTGATGCTACCTCCTGGTTCTTGACTTTTGCAGTGCAGCCCACCATTATTATTAATGCATCTTAGTTTCATGTTCAATCAGTTTATGACTGCAAATTTTGTAGAAATTATCTATTTATTCCTCTTTGCTCTGGTTATTGGTGCATAAATTCAAACGATAGTGGTATTAACAGGTCTTCCTTGTATGTTGTTGTTGTTGTTATGTGCCATAGAGTCGCTTGTGACTCAAAGCGACCCTATGTAGAACAGCCTAAAACCCTACTCTATC
>NW_006400000.1:206083-209534 GCF_000299155.1 Elephantulus edwardii
TTTTTCATTTCAATGAACATCTACAGAGATTTTGGAATTCCATTCATTCATTGTTGCACCCTTCTCCCCGCACAAACCCCTCCCCCCTCCCCCCATGCTACACCATTTTAAAAAATCGTCATTCTCCACATAGTAGACCATATGTGTGACCAATTTAAAATCATCTGCACTAGTTTCTTTCAGCTGATTGCTAGTAAACCAATTTTATACCATGGTATTATCTTTATACCATGGTGTTTTCAATCATTGCAATGCATTTGAGAGCTAGATAATTCAAAAGAATGACAAAAGAAAAACTGATATGTTTGTGTTGTGACACTATAGAAGTTTACTGACTATCTCAAAAGTGCAAAAAAAATATGTCTTGGAGAAGGTGAAGTCAGAGTAATTATTGTATCTGTGACTGCTTCTTCTAGTTTCTAGTCTTGGCGTATCATAAATGAAAGTCTCAAAAACCTTCTTCCATTCAAGTCATTAAAGTCAAATCTATTTTAAGAAAGCATATTTACTCCAGTTATATTGTAACTTTCTTCTACCTGAGAGATTTATTTAATGGCAATGTGACAGAAAAAGAGCCAATAATATAAGTAAGGATTATTATTATTTTTTATAGAATTAGATACACTTCCTAATCAACTTGTCTCTGGAAACTCCATGAACTTTGATAGATATTGATAGTTGTAGAGGGGCTTCAGGACTTTGGTTCATAGGGTTGCTATGAGTCATGCTCAACTTGAAGGCAATCAATAACACGGCAAATTTATTTAGATTTTTCTTAGTCTAAAATTACTGCATTTCTTGATCTTCTCCAAAAAGTGCTTCAAGTCCTCCTCATTTTCAGAAAGCAAGGTTGTGTCATCTGCATAGCACAGGTTATTTATGAATCTCCCTCCAGTCCTGATGTCACATTCCTATTCACAGAGTCAAACTTCTAGAATAATTTGCCTAGCATACAGATTGAATAGGTATGGAGAAAAAAATACAACCCTGACTCGTTCACCTCTTAATTTTAAACCATGCAATGTTTTCATGCTCTGTTCACACAACAGCCTCCTGGTTCAGTTATAGGTTTCACAAAAGCACAATTAAGTTCTCTGAGATTCGCATTCTTCTCAATGTCAGCAACTATTTTTTATAATCTACACAGTCAATTGTTTTTGCATAGTCAATAAAGCACAAATAGACATTCTTCTGGTATTCTGTATTTTCAGCCAGGATCCATTAGCAATGATAACACTGGTACCATGGCCTCTTATAAATCTTATTTGAATTTCTGGCAGTTCCATCTATGGACTGTTCCAGCAGTTTTTTAAAGATCTTCAACAGTATTTTGCTTGTATGTGATATGAATGGTATTGTTTGATAGTTTCCACAGTCTGTTGAATCACCTTTCTCGAGAATGGGAACAAATATGAACCTATTCCAGTCCATTGGCAGATGAAACCAAGCTTCTCCCTGGAAGCAAGGATTTTGAAGCTCTGTCTCACAAACTTTGGGCATGCAGGCAGGAGGAGCAGTCCTTAGAGAAGAACATCATTCTTGGAAGGTTTGAGGGACAGTGCAGAGGAGAAAGACACAGGATGAGATAGATTGACTCAGTGATTGGAGAAATGGGATTAGATTTGTTGGAGATGATGAGATTGGTTCAGGATAAGGCAGGGTTCAGAGTTGTTGTACAGAGAGTCACTATGAGTTGCAGGCGACGTGATGCCACATCACAACAACAGCAACTTGAACAACAGATACGAATACAAAGGAAGAGGAACAGTTGTAAGCAGACACTGGTGATTGGGACATGGAATGTGAGAACCATGAATGTAGGAAAATTAGATATTGTTAAGGAGACAGGTCCTTGGAGAAGGACATCATGCTTAGAAGGGTGGAGGGACAGCGCAGGAGAGGAAGGCCCTCTATGAGGTGGATTGATTCAGTGACTGGGATAATTGGAATGGAAGTGTCAGAGACAGTGCGATTGGCACAGGACAGAGTGGAGTTTAGGGCTGTTGTACATAGGGTCGCTATGAGTCGCAAGCGACTCGACGGCACATAACAACAACAACAACATATGAGTGATGTCAGAAGTTGTAGTCACTTTAGGCACATGAATGACATCAGAGATAGGAACCAGAATGAAACCCACTCACTATACTTTAAAATCACTGTATCATCTTCTCATTCACCTAGACTCCAGTGCCAATGCCTGCACAGAGAAGGAAGCCATATATAAGGCCTCATCTCAGTAACATGCAGCCTTTCTTACATATTTCCTTTCAAAGAGGGAGGTTTATCACTATTGAGATGTAACAATAATAAACCTATCTTTACCATTTTAACCTCATTTCTACCTTCTTATCTTTTTAGTCTCATCTCTATGTTATAATAGAAAGCTTAGTCATATACTTTAGTGCTCCAAGCATTAAAATCTACCCTCCCCAAAAAACACTGAAATCGTTGTATGTTATACTAATTACCTCAGTACTTGGGCACTGTCCTCTTCTCTAGTCTCTTCTGCCTGGTTTAATTCTTTTGCCTGTGAGAATATGGTGAATGAGAACACTGACCATACAACAGAGGATCATTTTGGTGCCGAAACTCGGGATAATTAGAGAGGACAGATTTCTGACCATCATCAAGTAGATCATCTAACAGGTGAAAGAAAATGTTGTTGTCAGACTTAAGGAGGACAGGAGTAGAAAAGTCTTAGAGTATGGAGGGAAACATTTTGATTCCTTTAATATTCATTGTGTTCGTGTGTTAAGGAAACTGTTTTACAGGTAGTCAGTTTGGGAGTTTGGGTTATTCTTCCTGTTGAGTGGGAAAGCAGAGCAGTAATTCATGCTATTTACTTTCCAAGAAGAGTAGGAATTGATTTAATATGCTATTGAAAAAAGCAAAACAATAGCTTTTTCAGAATGGCATGCCTCATCCATACTATGTGTGCAAGATATTAATCACCATACATTCCATGTGGTTGACAAAAACATGGGTGATAGCTACTTTGCTTATATAAATGTACGTAATTAAATACATATATTAATCAGAATGTGTATCTATTTTGTTTCTTTTGATTGCTGTTTTCAGTTTTACCCTTAAGGCTTTCATACATTTTAAACTTTTATTGTTAGTCTAGGATATGGCTCCTATTTCCATTTTATATAGGTTAATGCCAGTTTTGTTATTGTTTTCCCTCTGAGGAGTTTTGTTTCCTTATTTAATATCAATTAATCACAAATGAATGGATTAATTGAGGTTTTCTCTTTTTTTTTTACTTTTTTAAAATAATTTTAATGAGCATTTACAGAGATTTTGGATTTTCATTCATTCATTGCTGCACTTCTCTCCCCGCCCAGCTCTCCCCCAACCCAGTTCACTCCTCTCTTTCAAAAATAAAAGAAACACTCCCTCCCTGGGACACAATCCCCCCACACCTCTCCCGCCGCCCCAAGTACAT
>NW_006400000.1:209879-211503 GCF_000299155.1 Elephantulus edwardii
CCCTACCCCCAAATATAATCCACTCTGCAACACTCATTGCGTACTCCTACGATAAAAATTGAGTTTTAATTTCTAGTCCATTAGCCTTAAGAATCTGTTGCTTACCATTACCTTCCTTCTTCAGTTGCTAAATTTGCGTAGTAGGGTTGTCAGGGACTACGATGCCATATATTTCATTTTTAGGAAGTACAAGGTATTTATCTTCTTGAAGAATAAGCTTTGTACCGTATTTGGATTATTTGAACCAGTAGATAACTTATTCTAGAATTCTGTGGATAAGACTGAATCTTCTTACCCATAAGCAGGAAGCATTACTTTCATCTAATTTGTTATCTTGCAGTTCCTTGTAGGATTTTATAGATTTCTTTGTGCAGGTCTTCTTTGTATCTACTTGAGTTGATTCCAAAGTATTTAATCTTGTGATTGGTTATTAAACAGACAAGTTGTTCCTCCTGCCCCCCTTGTTTAAAAGGGTCTTTCTGCAAGGAAGGAAGCAGAGTTGGATCATCTGCATAATTTAGGTGGTTGATGAGTCTTCATCCAATCCTGATGCCACATTTCTCTTCCCAAAGCCCAGTCTCCTAAATGATCTATTCTGCATATAGATTGAAAAGGTTACATTGAAAAAGTATGGAGACAGGACACATCCCTAATGCATTCCTTTCCTGATTTTGAACCATACAGTGTTTTCTTGCTCTGTTCTAAGACTACTGCTTCCTGGTTCAAGTGTAGGTTTCACGTAAGTACAATCAAGCGTTCTGGAATTTCCACTCTCCTCAAAGTTAATAAAAAATTGTTGTGATCTGTACAGTGAAATGTCTTTTCATAGTCAATGAAACACAGATAGACATTCTTCTGGTGCTCTCCGCTTTCTGCCAAAATCCACCTGACTTTGATGATAGGGTCTCTAGTGCCACAACCTCTTCTAAATCCAGATTAAATTTCTTCTAATACTTCTCTGTCAATGTACAATTCCAGTCATTTTTGCATAATCTTCAGCAAGATTTTGCTTACAAATTGGCTTGCTGAAAGTGAGGAGAACCTGAAGTGCTTGCTATAGAAAGTAAAGCAAGAAATACAGTCTTCAATATGGATTGAATTTCAAAATCAAAAAGAAAAAAATTCTCACCTCTGGGCCTATTGTCAACACCATGATAAATTGAGAAGGGATTTAGATTATTAACAGTTACAATCAACACTCCTCGCTCCAGCAGTCAGGAAGTCAAAGGATGAATTACACTAGGAAAATCTGCTGTCAGGGATCTCTCCAGAGTACTGAGAAATAATGCTTTCAGTCTATAAACTAAGATGTGCTTGAGCAAAGCCCTGGTGTTCACAAGTACTTGTTATCGATCAGAGAGCAGGACAATGACTAAGGATGACAGAAGAATTGGTGCATTTGACTTGTGGTGGTGGTTGTTGTTGTTATGTGCCATCGAGTCACTTGTGACTCATAGCGACCCTATGTACAACAGCCCTAAACTCCGCTCTGTCCTGTGCCAATTGCACTGTCTCTGACACTCCCTTCCCAATTATCCCAATCATTGAATCAATCCACCTCATAGAGGGCCTTCCTCTCCTGCGCTGTCCCTCCACCCTCCCAAGCATGATGTCCCTCTCCAAG
>NW_006400000.1:213119-230414 GCF_000299155.1 Elephantulus edwardii
TTTTCAGAGTCTCTTCTGACATCCATTTTGGTCTTTTCTTCCTCTTCTGTCTTTGCAATGACCGTTTGCATGCTTCCTGGATGATACCCTTGATATCCTCCCACAACTCATATGGCCTTCGCTCATTAGTGTTCAAAGCCTGTGGTGGAAGAGTCTTGAAAATACCATGGACTGCCAAAAAAACAAACATATCTAAGGCAGGATGAAACCAAACTTCTCTTTGGAGGCTAGGATTTGGAAGCTCCATCTCACATACTTTGGGCACATGGCTAGGAGGGACGGGTCCTTGAAAAGGGCATCATGATCAGAAGATTAGAGGGACAGAGCAGGAATTGACAACCTTTGATGAGATGGAAAGATACAGTAAATGGGGCAATGGTGGTAAATGTATTAAAGAGATTAAGACTGCCTCAGGACAACACAGGCTTCAGAGCAGTTGTATATAGGGTTGCTATGAGTCATAAGCAACTTGAATGCACATAACAACTACAACAACAACAGCAATATCCAAGCAAGATAAAAAAAACAGGTATCTTTTTAAAATTTTATTAATTTTAATGAACATTTACAGAGATTGTTGGATTTCCATTCATTCATTGTTGCATTTTTTTCTCCCTGCCCGCCCCTCCACACCAAATTTGCTCTTCTCTTTGAAAAGTAAAAGAAAAATTCCTTCATTGGTATGCAATTTCCCCTCATCCCCCAGTACACTCCACTATGCAACCTTCATTCTGGACTCTTGTCATAACCATATTACCCTATCACTTTTAAACTGTTCTATCCTTCATCTGTTTCAATGAAGTATATATAATTTATCCAATGTTTCTTAATCTCTCCCCAACCCCAATGTCAGTCCTGTTCTACAACAGTGGCACTATGCAGTATTTGTCCTTTTGTGACTAAGATATTTTACTCAGCATAATGTCCTCCAGGGTCATCCATTTTGAATAATATTGCATATGTTCCTTGTTTTTCAATGCAGCGTAGTATTCAATTGTGTGAATATACCACAGCTTCTCTATCCATTCATTTGTTGATGGGCACTTAGGTCATTTCCAACTCCTTACTACTGTGAAAAAAGCAGCAATAAACATGGATGTGCATATGTCTGCCTGGGTGGCAGTTATCGTTTCTTTATAGTATATTCCCAGTAGAGGAATTACTGGGTCAAATGGTATTTCTATTTGCAACTTTTTGAGAAAGCACCATACAGCCTTCCATAGCGGTTGCACCATTTTACACTCCCAACAGTGAATAAGGGTTCCAGTTTTTCCGCAACCTCGCCAGCATTTGATGTTTGCTGTTCTGTTAAATTTTACTATTCTTACTGGAGTGAGATGATATCTCATAGTTGTTTGTATTGTTATGTTAATAGAGGGAATAACCAGATTCCAGAGGGGTATCATCAGCCATCAGGCAACAGTTGGGAAATTTACACTTGGTAAAAGGACGATGTTTTGTTTTGTTTTGTTTTGTTTTGTTATTTTCTAGGCTGTTCCTTTAGGCTGAGGAAGCCCTCTACTTTACTTATAGGCTTTCCTTCTTTAGAAACTCTTACCAATCACTATTATACCGGAGATCTGAGAGCAGACACCTGAACACTAGACAAAACATAGGGAACATCACAATTAGTGACAAAAATTATAGAAATTTGTAAGAAAATTAGAGGAAAGAAGACATAGAATTCTTCAGGCTCTGTGTCTAAGATAATCGATGCAAACCTAAAGCTGTGAGACGGCCACAGAAATCTATCTCCCTGTATAAGAAATGTTTTCCTTTCTGTCCTGATTTAGGATGGAAAAACCAGTTTCCTCCCTCTTCAGATTTCACCAAATTTGTGGTGCAATTTGGCCCCAAAATCTCTACTAAATGATGACAGGTCTTAGAGAATGTTTGGCCCAAAAATATTTACTAAATAATGAAATATCTTAGAGAATATTAACAGATCTCTAAAATTAGTCTGGAGTCATTCATACTTATTTAAATATCTTATGAGGAAGAAATTGGGAACTCCTCTACAGTTCCATATGTTGTTGTTGTTATGTGACCTCAAATTGTCTGAGACTAATATCAACCCTATGTACAACAGCCCTAAACCCTGCTCCATCCTGTGCCAAGCTTATTGTGTCTGACACACCTAACCCCATTACCCCATGAATCAATCCACCTCACAGAGGGTTTTCCTCTCCTGCACTGTCCCTCTACCCTCCCAAGCATTACATCTCTCTCCAAGGATTGGTTCCTCCTTGCGACATATCCAAAGTCTGTCGAATGGAGTTTCAGAATTCTTGCCTCCAAGGAACAGCCTAGCTTTACCCTCTCCAGGACTATTTTGTGTGTTCTCCTAAGAGTCCATGGTATATTCAATACTCTTCTCCCACCACAGCTCATAGACATTAATTCTCCAAGTCATTGTCCAGCTTTCTGATGCATAACAAGTAATTGCACAGACCATGGTCTGTAACAGGCTCACTTTAATCTCCAGACTGACTCATCATTGCTCTTCAGAACTTTGGAGAGCTCTCTGACAGCAGACTTTTGTAATGCAATTTGTCTTTTAATTACCTGGCTGCTAGTGCTGACTGTGGAGCCATGCAAACTGAAGCTGTCAACAATCTCAATCTCTTCACCATTTATCATGATGCTGCCAATTGGCCCAGTGGTAAGATTCTTTGTTTTTTTGATGTCAAACTTCAATCCATTTACATTCCTTAACAGCAAGAGCCTCAGGTCCTCCTCACTTTCAGCAAGCAGCATTGTGTCATCTGCATAACGCAGATTGTTGATGAGTCTACTTCCAATCCTGGTGCCACATTCCTCCTCATAGAACACAGCCTCCCAGATAATTTGTTCTGCATATAGATGAGACACCTCCTTGGCCCACACTTTTCCCAGTTTTGAACCATGCAGTGTTTCCTTGCTCCATTCTGATGACTGCCTCCTGGTCCAAATACAGGTGTCTCATAAGCACACTCAAATGTTCTGGGGTTCCCATTCTTCTCAGAATCAGCCATGGTTTGTTGTGATCTACACGGTCAAATGCTTTTACATAGTCAATGAAACACAGATAGACATTCCTCTGGTATTCCCTGCTTCCAGCCAAGATCCATCTGATATTAGCTATAATATCTCTAGTAGCATGGTCTCTTCTAACCCTAGGCTGCACTTCACATTCCAGGTGTATGACAGTATATATAGTTTGAGTCTTGACCTCTTTGTACCCTTGTTTACTAAACTGGATAAAAGCCAAATAGGTGATGGTTCCTTCTCAGAGAATCAAGAGATTGCTTCACATTAAACAGTTAATTTAATTATCTTCCTCCCCCCTCTGTTTTGCTTTCTTCAGTTTCTTCAGAAGGATTTTGCTTGCATGTAATTTTAGTTCAACATTTTCCATACTCTCTGACTCACCTTTTCTGGGGAGTGGGAATACATATAGGTCTCTTCCAGTCAGTTATCCAGGTAGTTGGTCTTCAGATTTCTTACCATATCCTGATGAGCATGTCCAGGGTGCATCTGTTTGCAGAAATATATCAATCAATATTCTATCCATTCTGGAGGGTTTCTCTTTTTTGCCAGTTTTCTCATAACAGAAAGCATTTAAACTCTTTCCTTTACCATCATTACCTCTTAATCATAAGGCATTTCGTAAAACTCCCCTGACAATCTTTTTGGTACAGTGACTCTGTGTACCTCTTTCTATCGCCTTTTCAACTTGAGGCTTGAACTTGTTCTTCAGTTCCTTAATCCACTCCAGCTTTAAATTGCCTCTGGGTCTTCTACAGGGAATTATGTTCTATCTCCAAACCGTCTCTGTTCAAAGTTTAGGCCAAAAGAATATTCATCTGCTTTAAAAAAAAAAATCCCAGTCTTAACATTACAACAGTTTAGGATCCTAGCATATTCTTTTGTCTTTTTAGGACCATTGCACCAGGATACCAGGTTTAAGATGTTCAGGCTTCTTGTTTAACTATGGAAGCTTTGTATCCTAAATTGTGAATATGTTGCAATGAGGGACCAGTCCTTGGAGAGTGATGTCATGCTTGGGAGGGTGGAGGGACAGCACAGGAGAGGAAGACCCTCGATGAGATGTATTGTTTCTGTCACTGGGGTAATGAGGATAGGTGTGTTAGAGACAATCACATTGGTAAGGGATAGAGCAGGCTTTAGGGCTGTTGTACACAGGATCACTTTGAGTTGCTAGTGACTCGGTGACACATAGAAACAAGAACAACATATCATAATCACCACAGTTAACATGTGAAAGTTTACTGACTTGACAGTTTATAATTTGGAGTATGCATAGCCCATTTCCATCTATTTCTAGACCCAGGAGGCAAGTTTCTGATTGTTTGGAATTTTTAACTTAAAGATCAATATCAATGTCTCAACATCAAGGAAAACAACACAATTGAAAAATGGGCACAGGATATGAACAGACACTTCACCAAAGAAGACATTCAGATGATGAAGAAACACATCAAGAAAGGGTCAAAATACCTAGATTTAAGAGAGATGCAAATAAAACCAACCATGAATATCATTTTACCCCAGTAAGAATATAAAGAAATTAACAGAACAGCAAACATCAAATGCTAGCGAGATTGTGGAGAAACTGGAACTCTTATTCACTGTTGGTAGGAGTGTAAAATGGTGCAACTCCTATGAAAGGCAGTAGGGCACTTTCTCAAAAAACTTGCAAATAGAAATACCATTTGACCCAGCAATTCCACCACTGGGAATATACTCCTAAAAAACCATAACTTCCCACCAAATGGATATATGCACACCCATGTTTATTGCGGCTTTGAAAATAGCAAAGAGTTGGAAACAACCTAAGTGCCCATCAACAAATGGATGGATAGAGAAGCTCTGGTATATTCACACAATGGAATATTAAGGTGCTTTGAAAAACAAGGAACCCATGGAATATTATACAAAATGGTTGACCCTGGAGGACATCATGCTGAGTGAAATATCTCAGTCACAAAAGGATAAATACACAATAGTGCCACTATTGTAAAACAGGACTAACATTAGGGTTGGGGAGAGACTGAGAAAGATGGGATAAATAATGTATATTGAATTGAAACAGGTGAGGGAGTGAACCATTTAAAAATGATATATGATTGGGTATTATGATTATGACAAGAGTCCAGAATGAAGGTTGCATAGTGGAGTGTACTGGGGGTGGGGGAGGGGGAAAGGGATTGTATACCAATGAAGGTATTTTTGTTTTACTTTTCAAAGAGAAGAGTGAACTGGGTGGGAAGGGGTGGGCAGGGAGAAAAGTATAACAATGAATGAATGGAAATCCAAAATCTCTGTAGACCATTAAAATTAATAGCAATTTTTAAAAAAATTAGAGCTGAAATTTAAAGAGTTCCTAAAAAATCTCACTGACCAGCCTTCTCATCAAAGAGTGAATTTTAGTGGGTATTTTAAGATTATTATTTAACAGATTAATCATTTGTTTTTGCTAACAACAAAATTTATATGCTCTTGTCCAGAAAATCGCAAGTGTACCTGGCAATTTCTTGTCTAGATACTTAGTGTTAAGAAATCATCTCACATTGTAAAATGAAAATCAGAAAAACATCTGTTGGTCTAGTTCAAGTTAGAGATGGTCATTTTTAGGGGCAGATGAAATAGATATCTGAAAGTACAGCCTAGAAGTTTTTAAAGATAAAGATCTCTAAGTTAGTGTGAAAGTTTTGAAAATTGGCCCTGTTCTCAGCAGCTGCCAAGTTAAAGAGTAGCCAAATGAGTAGTTTTAAAATAGTCTAAGACCAGAAAGAGCAACCAATCAGTTTTTGGTCCATTAATAGCTCTCTCAATTGCAATACCATTCTTTAATTTAACTTATTTTGTCTTCAACAGGATAAGTAAAGTATCACCAGTCAAACTCATTTTCTTTTTCAGTAATTTAGATTACTTTCTTGCCTGTTAGAAAACATCATAGGCAATTGCGTCCTTGGCCTCACCAAGTTTATTCATGTTGTTATATAAAGTGACCCTATATACATTAGCTCTGAAAGCATCAACTCTTCTTCTGTCATCTGGAGTCTTTGTCCAGCTCTCTGATGCATAGAAAGTACTTGCTGAGATTATGGCCTGGATCAGGCACACCTAGGTCTCTAGACAGGCATTGTTGCTTCTTAGTACTCTGGAGAGCTCCCTGACAGCAGATATTACCAGTGCAATTCATCTTTTGATTTCTTGACTGCCGGTGTTAAGAGCATTGATTGTGGAGCCAAGCAAACTGACTTGTGACTGTTAACAACCTCAATCTCTTCTCCATCCATTATGATGCTGCCAATTGGCTCAGTGGTGAGAATATTTGTCTTCTTGGTGTTGAGATTCAATTCATATTGGAGCTTCTAATAGTCCCTATAATAAACATATGTATTTCCAACTTTGCATTGCTGCTAAAATTCATAGACCTTGAGAGAGAGGTTACATTCAAATGTAAGTGTGCTCTGTAGAATATGGATATGCAGAAATATGAAGGAAGAAGGTGAATCTGTTACCAGGTCTCCCCAGGTAGGTAAGGGTGTAGCTGGACTTGCTGAGCATTTCAGAGAGACAATCGAGAAGAGACACCCTCTAGTCTCTCCTATGATTGAATCAGTTGCCTACCCAGGGGCACCCAAACTGGGAACCTCTTTATTTCTCTTTCTCTTTCCCTTTCCTCATAAGACCATGATAAAGAGAACCTCCTTACCTGCAAATTTGAGCCTGAGCTACCCTTTTAAAGATTAGAATACTCCAGGTTTTAATAACATACTCCTAAAGAAGATGAGATCTCCCTCTCTCTCTCTCCCTCCCTCCCTCCCTCCCTCGCTCCCTTCTCTCTCTCTCTCTCTCTCTCTCTCTCTCTCTCTCTCTCTCTCTCTCTCTCTTTCTCTTTTCTGGCAAGGGGCAGGTTGTGGGATGTCAATGCAGTCTAGCCAAGATATGCATAAGCAATTAAGAGAAATAGCCAAAAAATGGCAGTCTTAATTATAATACTATTCTTTAGCTATCAATACACCACTATAACTATCTTCATTACTAGTGCTCATATGGCTTTAAAAGGGCTGTAATTTAAAAATGAATAAGGATGAGAGAAGGAGAATTGATGCCTTTGAGCCGTGGTATTGGAGAAAAGCACTGAATATACATCCCATGGACGGTCAAAAGAACAAACACGTATGTCTTGGAAAATGAGCATCTGGAGTGTTCTTCGGAGGTGATAATGATGAGGCTTTGCCTCACATGCTTTGGGCATGTTGCTAGGAGGGACTATTCCTTTGAAAAGGACATGGTGCTAGGAATGATTGAAGGGTTAGCAAAGGAGAGAAAGAGTCAACCAGGTGGATTGACATGGTAACTGCTGCAGTGACGTGTCAGGGAGTATGAAGATGGTACAGGATGGCACTGGGTTCAGAATCTTTTATTCATAGGGTGGCCATGAGTCGTACTCAACTCCACAGCAACCAACAACAACAACAAAGATCTTTAGCTAAATTTATTCTACCATAAGAATTAAAAGTAGACATGCATGTCTTATGTCCAAGCTTTTGTACAACTTAAAGGCAATCCTTAGGTAAAAAGTTTAGTGACAAAATAAAGTGTGCTTTGAGCCAGAAAATGCAGTCACCTAGTAGAGCTGGACATAAGCCAGCAGTGTCCTACTGAATTCAGGATGGCTTGACTAAAACATCTCCAGTAAGTTAATATTCCTCTAGCCACCAACCAGTTCCAAGGACCAGCATACCTCCAGATATGCCCTCACACTAGCTCCAATACCTCTCCTTAACCTTACGCCACTACAGGGAGTATAAAAACACCTCGTGAGTGTGTACAGGTACTCTTCCTTTAAAAACTGCTGGGGAAAACTAGGAACCTCCTCAGTAGTTTTAAATCCATGGAGGCCTTTAAAAGCAAGAGCAGGTAAGGGTAAAAAAATAAATACATTTGTGTTATAGTTGCACCCTCAATGAGTAAAATCTTATCTAAAGATCAAGACAAACTTCACGGTCTCCACATACCTTGCAACCTAATAGTTTCTTAAGGGATTTAGATCTCTCAGCAAAGTCAGTAAAGAGAAATTGAGAAACTAAATAATCATAACAATTTAGTTAAAAGATAGGAAGCTACCCAAGTTAAATATTCTAACTTTACTGAGATAACGAAATAAAATAGCTAAAGGGTGGGGGAAAGCCCAGCTATAGACCGTCGAGGAGGTGGATTGATTCAGTGACTGGGATAATGGGATTGGTGTGTCAGAGACTATAAGGTTGGCTCAGAATAGAACAAGGCTCAGAACTTTTGTACATAGGGTTGCTATGAGTCACAAGGGACTCAGTGGCACATAACAACAACATATTCAAGATAACCAAAGCAACCCAAAGAGATACATGATGTTGTTATTATAATTAAGGTCCATTTCTATTCACAAGAATATTCACAAGAATATTCCCAAAAGGTTACATTAAGGCTCCAAATCAATCTAGAACAAGCTTTTGGAAGCCATGACCACTGTCTTTAATAACAGAAACATAAAGATATCAGGGACAGACTGACAAAGAGCCTTGGCTATGTAAGACCTTCAAAAAGCACATTTATTGGGAAGCCAGGGCACTGCAATGAGTGCCCAGCCAGAGTGAGCCAACAGTAATCAGTAAGAGCGTCCCATAAAACCATATCTCTCAATTTAAGCAAGTGTAGGCATCAGGCATTTGATTCCCTTGTGGTCCAAAGGGATTCCAGTGGAAGTCATCAAGCTTTTCCGGCAGGAAAGACAAAACACTAAAAGGGTCTAAACCCGGTAGCAGCTCTCATTTGCATTGCCAACATTGCATATCTGGAGCCTCATGCAGGTGTCTCTAGATGTGACCAGTAAAGATGCTTAACTACTAAGAGCCACTGACTTAAAGTGCTTGACAGCCCCTTGTCTCAAGCTTCACGTCTTCATGTCTCATAGTCAAAAGAGATTATTATTGGCCCTTCAGAAAATAGACTCGAACTCTTGTCTATCTACCAGAAAAGAATGTTAACCAACTAAACTCACTAAAATGAAATCTTATAATTACTAGGAAAGAAAGCCTATTCTCAAAAGAAGCCAAATGAATAAAAACCCTCTTGCCCTACGCTCTACCTTATTGATGTTGTATACCATTGAGTCAGATCCTACCTATAGCTTACTCTTCAGTGGAGTTTCAGAGGCAGTTAGTCACATGGGAAGAGATTGTCCATCCTTCCCCCACAGAGCAACTGGTGGTCTCAAACCTTGTGACTTTGGGATTGCAGCGGAGCTTCTCGTCACCAGGCCAGCATAGCTTACAAATTATCCTACTGTGCTTCAAACCCTGAAAACACACCAGAATGTTAACTATGGGTCAGTCCAAATCTATGGCAACAACAACAATAACATTTACTCTTTAATGGTAAACTCTCTAGAACACTATACACTATTGCTACTCTTTTCAGCTAATAACCGTAGATAGGGTCATTGATTTCAAAATCACTCACAAACCAAACCTCTCAAGTCAGTCAGCTCCTAATTCTTAAAGCTCTTGATCATAAATCTAAAATTAAGCCTGAGAGTTTTTATTCTTTATGTAGTCAGTCATAATGTGCCTGCTATTACCTTTTAAACCCTGCTTAATATAGTTTGTATCTTCTAGGCACAAAGTGTTCTAAATTAAGCAGATGGCTCTATACGCATATAAGCTGAAACCACACCTCTTAACCCCATGCTTATCGACCCACTTTTCATAGTAAGTAGCCAAAACATGTCAGAATTCACAAAAGTAAAAGCAAGGACAGATTCAAGGCCCCGTAGGCAGGGCAACACCCAATTCCAGCATGAAGTAGCTAGAGTGTCCATCATCCAAAACCCTAGAAGATTTAAGGGGCTTGATATTTCCAGGGTAGAATGTTAGGTTTGTAACCAAAAAAAGAGGCAAAAGTTTATGCTTAGAAAACTAAGCTACCAGAACCAGGAAACTAATACTAACATGCATAGAATTGGCACATTGGGTGCATGAGTGGTGTCAGAAGTAGTGGGCACTTCAGGGGCTTGAAAGACATCAGAGAACAGGAAGCAGAATGAGAACCACTCATAAACTTCAAACTCTCCATGTTATTGTTTCATTGGCCCAGACTCCAGACCAAGGTCCACTCAGAGAAAGAAGCCAGAAGTAGGGTTTCACCTCACTAGCTTGTGGCCTCTCTACCAGGTTTTCTTTCAAGGAGTGTGTTCTGTCCCTTTGTGGTTGTAACTTCCTAATAAATCTGCCTTTACTATTTTACCCTCAATCCTGCCTCTTTGTCTTTTTCTACTTGTCCTTGTACTCTAATAAAAAGCTTTGGCAGGGGTGGGAGGATTGTATACCAGTGAAGGAATTTTTCTTTTACTTTTCAAAGAGAAGAACGAATTGGGAGGGGAGGGGAGGACAGGGAGAAAAATGCAACAATGAATGAATGGAAATCCAAAATCTCTGTAAATATTCATTAAAATAAATTAAAAAAATTTTTTAAAAAGCTTTGACATATACTTTCATACTCCATGCATTAAAGTCTAAAGTCTGTTCCCTAGGAAACACTAATATTTGTTGGACTACCTCAGTACTTGAGCACCCTCCTCTTCACCAGTCTATTCTGCCTGGTCTAATTCTTTTGCCTTTGTGAGAAGGATAAAGTAGAACACTCACTGCATGGTAACACATCCAATTAAAATGAAGACATTGAAAACTTCAATCTTTTTCCCATCCATCATGATGTGATCTATTGGTCCAATGCTGAGGATACTTGGTTTCTTGATGATGAGATGCAATCCTTCTTGAAGACTATAATCTTTGATTACCTGGGGCAAAGTGTTCTAAATCTGTTTCTTTCAACAGGTCAGGTTTTATCATCTGAATCATGAAGATTATTGATGAATCTTTCTTCAAATCTGTTGCCACATTCTTCATATACAATTCTGCTGCTTGAAATATTTCTTCAGCATACAGATTGATATTGAGCTTCTTCAGTGAGTCTTTCTACAAATGTAATCGATTTGATTGTTATGTATACTATCAGGTGAAATCCATGTGTATAGCCTGTGTTTATATTTCTTATAAAAGGTATTTGCAATGAATAAATCATTGAATGTGCAGAACTCTATAATTTTTATCTCCAGCCTCATTTGTCTTACCTAGCCAGTGTTTTCCAGCTCTGATCCTTCTTCCCTATTTCCAACTTTTGCGTTCCGGTCGTCCATTATTATTAATGCACCTTGAGTGCATGTTTGATCAATTTCTGACTGCAGAAGTTAGTAGAAATCTTCTAATTCCTCCTCTTTGGCTCTCGTAGTTGGTGTATATATTTGAATGATAGTGGTATTCACTGGACTTCCTTGTATGCATATGAATATGATCCTGTCGCTCACCACATTGTATTTCAGGACAGATTTAGAAATGACTTTTTAAATTATGAAACCAACCCCATTTTTTCTCACCTTTTCATCCCCTGTATAGTAAATCATATGATCACCTGATTCAATATGTCCCATGCCAAGCCATCTCATTTCGCCAATACGTAGTATGTCAATATTTATGAGATCCATTTCTTTCTTAACAATGTCCAATTTTCCTACATTCATGCTTCTCACATTCCACATTCTAATCACTATTATCTTCTTACAGCTGTTCCTCTTTCTCTGTGTTTCCATTACATTGGGAAAGTCAGCTGTGAGGGACCTCTCAAGAGTACTGAAGAGCAACGACGTAGGGCTGGAGACTGACGTGCACCTGATCCAGACTATGGTCTTTGCAATTATGTGCTATGCGTTGGAGAGTTGGACAGTGAATAGGGATGATAGAATGAGAATTGATGCTTTTGAGGTGTGGTGCTGGAGAAGAGTGTTGAATATACCATGGACTGCTAGGAGAACAAAAAAGTTTGTCCTGGAGAGGATGAAGCCGGACTGCTCCTTGGAGTCAAGGTTTCTGAAGCTTCATCTGACATACTTTGGACATATTGCAAGGAGGGACTGGTCCTTCACGAGGGACATCATGTTTGGCAGAGTGGAGGAACTGTGCAGGAGAGGAAGACCCTCAATGAGATGGATCGATTCTGTGTTTGGAGTGGTGGGAATGAGTGTGTTTGTGACTGTGAGGTTGGCACAGGATAGAATGGCATTTAGGGCTCTTGAATGTAGGGTTGCTATGAGTAGCAAGTGACTCGATGGCACATAACAACAACATACAGATTGAACAGATATAGAGAAATGACACAAATCTAATACAAAACTTCCCTCCTTTTAAACCTTGCATGCTCTCTTTTTCTGGTCAGGCCATCGTTTCTTGGTCTGTACATAGGTTTTACATTTGTACAATTAAGAGTTCTACAATTGTCACTATTCACAATGTTATTCATAACATGTTAAAATCCATACAATCAATTTTTTGTATAATCAATAAAACACACATAAACATGTTTCTAGTATCCTCTGCCTTCAGTAAAAATTCATCTGGCCTTATCAATAATATCCCTATTGCTATGCTTCTGAATCCATCTTGAATTTCTCACAGTTTCCTCTTAATGTATTACCTAGTATGTTTTGAAAATGTTCAGCAAGATTTTACTTGCTGGTGACATTAAGGGTATTTTTTTTATATGCTCTGTTGGCCTAGTGGACAGAAAGTGAAGCTACAAAGCCAAAGGTGGGTGACTTTAATCCGTGGCCCTCAGGACTGTTTTTAATTGTTTTTGGTCATTTTTCTAGGTCATATAGCCCTGGTCTATCCACTTGCTGTACAGAGATAACTCATAGTTGCTGTGAAACTGAACACTGTGACACTGATGTGTCAGCTGTGATAATGGTAACCCATGCTGAACAGTGTTTAGTGGAGCTCTACGATTAAAACCAGCTTGAAAGCAGGAGTGGCATCCACTTCCAAAATAACTTGCCTCTGGAAACCCTATGGACCTGGAGAAAGAATAAAAGTTATACAAGTGTTCAAGTCTTTAGTTCATAGGATCACTATGAATCACCAACAACTCGATGGCACTTAACAACCCAACATTATTTTGGATCACTTTTTTTTGGGAATTGAAACAAATATAAGTCTCTTCGAGTCAATTAGCCAAGTAACTGTCTTCCAAGTTTCATGGCATAGACTATTGAGAATGTCTAAGGCAAATCTGTTTATTTTAATATGGCAATTAGTATTCTATCCATTCTTAGTTCCTTATATATACCAATACCTTCAGTGAAACTTGAACTTATTCATTCATTACCATTGTTTCTTGGTTGCATTCTACTTCCTGAAATAGCTCAGAGTTTACTAAATCATTTTGGTACAGTGATTTTGTATATTATGTATGTCTGCTTTTTATGCTCCAGGCATTATTAAAAATTTTAACAATAGAAGCCTTCAGTATCAAAACTTGAAGCTTGAATGTTCTTCACTTATTTCAGCTTCAGAAATGTTAAGCAGGTTTTCACCATTCCATTTCCTATGTGCATTTGATTATAATACTTTATCTTCTTGAGCTCTCCTTAGAAATCTGTCCGTCTCTCTTACTTCCATTTTTCCCACCTTTGTTTAGGCTTTTCTACATTCTAATTTCATTTCCAAAATCTCTTCTGACATCTATTTTTTTCTTTTCTTTCTCACTTGTCCTTGTAATGACCTTTTACTTCCTTCATGTATGATATCATTGATGTCATTCCACAACTCTTTGGGTCTTCTTTCATTGGTATTCAAGGAATTAACTATATTCTTGAGGTGATTTTTAAGTTTACTTGGGAAAGACTCAAGTCTATATAGTGGCTCCTGTTTACTTGCTTCAACTGTAATTTCAGTTTCCCAAGTGAGTAATTAATGGTTTGTTTTTCAATTATTTACTGATCTGGTTCTGACTACTGATATTGACTCTTTCCATAAAGGTAGTTAATCTGATTCCTGTGTAGTCCAGTAGGTGAGGTGTATTTGTATAGTTGTCATTGATGTTTTTAAAAAAGTATACGCAATTGACAATCACTAATTGTGCAAAATTCCATTATTTGATCTATTATCAAAATCCTTGTAACACTGATGTGTCAAATGTGTTAATGGTTGGTTACCCAATGCAGACAGTGTGAGCTGGAGCTCCCTGATTAAAACAAGCTTGGAAGGAGGAGTGGCATCCACTTCCGTAATAGCTTGCTTCCGGAAACCCTATGAACCTGGAGAGAGGATGAAAGGCACCCAAGCGTCGAGGACTCTCCTTCATAGGGTCGCTATGAATCGCCTGCAACTCGACTGCACTTAACAATAACATCAAAATTCTATTATTTGATCTCCAGCTTTCTATTGTTATGATCTATAGCTTTGGAAGTGACTCATAGCTGAGACTCCAGCAGATGTTTTTAGAGACTATAATCATATGAGAGGAGATGGATCATGCTTCTCTGAGAAGCAGCTGGTGGATTTGAACTCCCTGCTTTCAGGCCACCAGAGTTCTTTATTCCTTATAAGTAAAGTTGTTGTTGCTATTGTTGTTAGGTGCCGTCGAGTTGATTGTGACTCATAGCGACCCTATGTACAACAGCCCTAAACTCTGCTCTGTCTTGTGCCAATCACACTGTCTCTGACACTCCCATCCCAATAACCCCAGTCACCGAATCAATCCACCTCATAGAGGGCCTTCCCCTCCTGAGCCGTCCCGATAAGCAAAGTGGGTAGCATTAGAAAAATAAAAATAATAAAATCATGGAACAGAAGAAAGATGGGTTAATCAAGAGATGCTAGCCAAGTGTCAGTTACTCTATTACAGAGTAAGCCATCTTTCATAGTATTTGTGATTTTGTTCCAAAAATACCATTTTCTAACACACCATTGACCAGTTTTAGTTAAATAAATAGCTATAATTAAATAAGACTTCTACAAGATGAGTGGTGTTTTGTTTGTTTTTGTTTTTTTTTACATTATCCTAAGTGGCATCACTTTAATAATGGCCCTAATGACCCTTTTCATATAAAACTCAACTCTAAAGAACAAGGTCCTTCACTTGATCTACTAGATTCTTTGTAAGTAGAAATACGACTTCCTCACTTATAATTGCCTGGCTGATTGCAGCTTTGCCTGGTCTGTGCAGTGCTTGGTAGGCATAACTCTAAATATGATGAAGAAAAAGGATATGCATTTCTGAATTTTATGCAAAAAGAATATTTAAATTTCCAACTTGACCTAAATATTCAACATCAAGAGACTTACCTTTTAAATATTTGTGACTTAACAGTCATAGCAAGAGTCAAAACTTTGTCCTAAATATCATACTTAATGCTTCTTTTCTGAGCTATGAATAATATTTTTACAGTTTCAATTTTTTCTGAAGAATGGTACCTTTAAATAACATTCAACACTTATAGACAAGCATAAATACATATTTATATATGAATAAAGCTCAGCATTCATATTTTAAGCTTTACAAAGTTTGTCAACCATTGGTGAATATGTGTGTGTTATTCAGCTAACCTCATCATTTCATGTTTTATGCTCAAGGCTTAGCAATTGCAGTTTCAATGTGTCTAGTATCAGTTCTTATGATTGATGTTGAGTTTTTAATTCTTTTTTATTAAAACTATTTAATGCTGCCAAAAAGTATAAAAATACAGTAGGAATGGCAGGAGAGTACAATTTTGTTATTGTTGTTTTGTGATGTCAAGTTGACTCATAGAAACCTTGTATACAACAATTTTGAAGTATGCCCTTTCCTGAGTCAGTCTCACTGACTCTGACACACCAACCCACTTTGTTCAGTTACTGTATTAACCCATCTCATCTGAGGTGTTCCTCTCCTGCACTGTCTATCAACCCTACCGAGCATGATGTCCTTCTCCACGGACCAGTCTCTCCTGGCCATGTGTCCCAATGTGTGAGATGGAGTTTCAAATTCCTTTCCTCCAAGGAGACACTTGGTTTTGCCTTCTCCAAGAAAAACCTATTTGTTTTCTTGGCCGTGCATGATATATTCAAGACTCTTCTCCAGTACCACAACTTGAAGGCATTAATATAATACAATGTAGTCTCCCCTAATTTCTTTCTTTTATATCTTTCTACATTTCATACACAATTTTTTTAAAAAAATATCAAATTAATACATTAACAAACTCTTCTGCTGGTGGCTGTTCTTCAGTCCCTGGATATAAGGTAATCTACAAATTTATCAGCCTAACGTTAGTTTGCAGAGTGTCATGTTTCTCTTGCACATCAATTGTTCAAAATTTATAACTGTAAAATATTCATAAGCCATGAACACTTAGGTGTCTATAAATACAGACCTTTTTCTTGTTGTTCAGTCTCATTCAGCCTCTGCCTCATCTGTTGCACATTCTGAGTTTGTTAGCTTTCCTATTTTCTTGGATATGTTTCCAGAGAATAGTCTTATTCTTTTCATCTACTGTATGTAAATTGCCCCATTTTTCTTCATAGAGCTCAGCCTTCTAGATAATCTGTTTTGTATATATGTTGAAAAGGTTTGGAGATAGGACACATGCCTGGCATATACTCTTCCCAGTTTTGACCCATGCATTGTTTCCTTGCTTTTTTCTGAGGATTGTCTCCTGGTCCAAGTATAGGTTTCACATAAGAACAATCAAATGTTCTGGAGTCAGTCATAGTTTGTTGTAATCCACAGATAAACTCAGATAAAACAGAGAGACATTCCTCTTGTACTCTCTGCTTTCAGCCAAAGTCCATCTGATATTAGCTGTCTGCACTTCAGGCAGTTTTCTGCTGATTTGCTGTTCCAGTCATTTTTGGATAATCTTCAGCAAAATCTTGCTTGCATGTGATTTCAATGATATTATTCCATAATCCACACACTCTGGCTGATCACCTTTCTTTGGAATGGGAAAAAGTATAGATATCTTTCAATTAGTTGGCCAGGTGGTTGTCCTCCAGATTTCTTGGTGCAACTCGGTAAACACATCCAAGGCAGAGTCTGTTTGTTGATATATGCAATTTGTATGCCATCAATAGCTGGGGCCTTGTTGTTTGCCAATTCTTTCAGAGAACCTTGAACTTCTTCCTTCATCATAATAGGCAATAGACAATGTCTGAGCAATAATCGGCATTATACAAATGACACAACCCTGCTTGCTGAAACTGAGGAGGACCTGAAGCACTTGCAACAGAAGGTAAAGGACAATAACCTTCAATATGGATTGAAGCTCAACAGCAAGGCAACAAAGATTCTTACCACTGTGCCAATTGTCAGTATCAGGATAGATAATGAAAAGACTGAATTTTTTTTTTATTAATTTTTTATTTTTTA
>NW_006400000.1:230514-277148 GCF_000299155.1 Elephantulus edwardii
GTTTTGGATTTCCATTCATTCATTGCCGCAATTTTCTCCCTTCCCACCCCTCCCCACCAGCTCACTTCCCCCTCCAAAGAGAGAAAAAAGAAAAATAAAAGAAAAAAAATTCCTTCATTAGTATAAAATTCCCATGTCCCTTCCCCCCACCCTGAAATTTTTAACAACTTTAGTTTGCTTGGATCTAAACTCTTGGTACCAGCATCCAGGATATTAAAAGACGTATTGCACTGGCAAAGTCTACTGCCAGAGACCTCTCCAAAGTATTGAAAAGCAATGACATCAGTCTTGAGACTAGGTATGCCTGATCCAGGCCTTAGTCTTTGCAATTTCTTACTATGCATCAGAAAGCTGAACAATGACTGGGGATGATGGAAGGAGAATTGGTACCTTTTGGTGCTGGAGAAGAGAATTGAATATACAATAGACTTCTAGGAGAACAAACAGGTTTGTCCTAGAGAGTGTGAGGCAAAGCAAGGATTCTGAAGCTTCATATGACATATTTTGAACATGTTGTAAGGCATAACCAGTCCTTGGAGGGGGACATCATGCTTGGGAGGGGGTATGGACAGTGCAAGACTCTCAATGAGATGGATTGTTTCAGTGACTGGGGTAATGGAGGTAGGTGTGTCAAAGACAATAAAATTGGCACAGGATAGAGCAGAGTTTAGGGCTGTTGTGCAGAGGATCACTATGAGTCATAGGTGACTCGACAGCATATAACAACAACAATATATCTGCATTTGAGAGAGCAATCTTGTACACTAGTCACTCATATATTTTCTTTCTTCTAAGCCTATTCTATCATCCTTAGTCATTGTCCATAGCAAGTAATTGCAAAGACCATGGCCTGGATCAGGCCCACTTTAGTCTCTAGTCTGACATCATTGCCTCTCAGTACTCTGGAGAGATCCCAGACAGCAGATCTTCCCAGTGCAATTCATCTTTTGATTTTTTGACTGCTGGTGCCAATTTCTTTTCCATCTATCATGTTGCTGCGAAGGGCCAAGTGGTGAAACACAGATAGACATGTCTGTGGTACTCTTTGCTTTCTGCCAAGATCCATCTGACATTGGCAATAATGTCTCTAGTGCCACGGCCTCTTCTAAACCCAGTTTGTATTTCTGGTAGTTCTCTATCAGTGTAATATTCCAGTCATTTCTGGATAATATTCAGCAGGATTTTGCTTGTGTGTGATATTAATGACAATGTTCATTAATTCTATACTCTTGGGTCACCTGTTTTTGGAATTGGAATAAATATGAATCTCTTCTAATCAGTTTGCCAGGTAGTTGTTGCTCTGATTTCCTTGGTACAACCTGGTGAGAAGATCCTAAGCAACATCTCTTTGCTTAAATATGTCGATTCATATTCCACCAATTTCTGGGACTTTATTTTTTGCCAAGTCCTTCAGAGCAGCCTGAACTTCCTCCTTTATCACTTTTGAGTTGTGGTGGTGAAGAGGTCTTGAACATACCATTGACTGCCAAGAACACAAATAGATCAATCTTGGAGAGGGTGGAACCAAGTTTCTCCTTGGAGAATACCATTTTGAGCTCCATCTCACATACTTTGGACATGTGGTCACAAGGAACTGGTCCTTAGAGTAGGATATCATGCTCGAAAAAGTGGAAAGACAGCTCAGGAGAGGATACAGTAACTGGGAAAATAGGAATAGGTATGTCTGTCAGTGAGACTGGCTCAGGAGAGGGCAGGCTTCAGAGCTGTTGTATATATGGTCACTATGAGTTGTGGCTTACTCCACAGCACCTAATAGCAAGAAGAAGTCTATTCTGTTCCCACTGTATTTTTTTCAGTTATTATTTTAAAAATATTGAACACTTCTTGAATTTGTGTTTGATCCTTGCACAGGGGTCATGCTAATCTTTTCTCTATTGTTCCAATTTTAGTATATATTGCCATAGAGAGCACAGTTTTTAAGTACTTTTTTCTTTTGTCTTCTGCTTGTTCTCATTTTTTTGTTCCCTCATACATAATCATATACTTTTATAAGGTCTTTGTAGATTAATAAATACTATTTATTTGAGTCTTACTTCAGAGTAGTGTATTTTTTTGTTTTATTTAAATTTATTATTAATTTCAGCAAAAATTTACAGAGACTTTGGATTTTCATTCATTCATTGTTGCACTTTACCCCCCTCCCAACCCTCCCTCTTAGTACACTACCCTCCTGAAAAATAAAAGAAAAATTTCATTGTTTTACAAACCCTCCCCCAGGTCCACTCCATCTTGTAGCCTTCACTCTAGACTCCTGTCGTGAAAGAAGTACCTAATTATTTACATATTCCTTTTAAACAGTTTTCTCCCTCATCTGTTTCAATGCAGTATATATTATTGAACTCATCTTTCTCAATCTTTCCCCAACCCCAAGGTCAGTCCTGTTTTACAACAGTGGCACCATGCATTATTTGTCCTTCTGTTACTGAGATACTTCACTCAGCATAATGTCTTCCAGAGTCACCCATTTTGAATAATATTGCATGAGTTCTTTGTTTTTCAATGCAGCATTGTATTCCTTTGTGTGAATACACCACAGTTTCTCTATCCATTCATTTGTTGATGGACATTTAGGTTGTTTCCAACTCCTTGCTATTGTGAACAAAGCTGTGATCAACATGGGTGTGCAAGAGTAATGTATTTTTTAAAACAACTTATTATTTTCATATAGTCTAATTTTCATGTAGTCTATTTGGACAATATATCGTACAGTCTGATTTATCTAATCCCAGATCTTGTTTAATGTAGATAGATTTATTTACTACTCTTGTTTTTTTTCTTTACTGCCCTTCACTACGAAAATACAAGCAAATGAGAGGACAACTGTAGGGAACTGCTGGTATACCTATAATTGAATACATTAACAAATTTTGGGTTTTTTTACTTTTTTTAACTGTTATGCAAGAAGGAAAAAACTTATTAAAATAGAAAACAAAAACCCTCAAAACAAGCAAATAAATAAATGTATATGCTTTTATGTGAACCCTAACCTCTCATCTAGCAGTACAGTTCATAACCCACTATACCATGATCTAGGTATGAATATTTTATGTTCTTAGAAATGTCATATAAAGGCACCCAGAGCAAAGCACAAAAATGGGTGTAGATAAATGCTTCCCTTTCACTCTTCTTCCCATATAAATAGAATTCCCAAGGGTGCAGAATTATTTTACAGAAGCTCCCTTCATCTATGCCATTGGAAATTTTATATTATAAATAAGATTTAGATACCATCATGACTAATTTCATTGTTTACTATTGAATGGATTCTAACTCATGATAATACTGTATGCCAACTGATTCACTGGATATTCTTAGATGACACAGTTAAAAGAAACAGATCATTACATGGCTTGAACTATCAACCTTTCTACCAATAATTGAGCACAAAGATTTCCTGAAGTCATTCATAGTGTTTACTATTGTTATCATAATTGTTGTTATGTGACATCAAGTCATCTGTGACTGATAACAACCCTATGTACAACAGCTCTGAACTCTGCTCTATCCTGAGCCAACTTTATTTTCTCTGAACCGACTACGCCCATTACCCCAGGCACTGACTCAATCCATCTTATGTAGGGTCTTTCTCTCTTTCACTGTCCCTCCACTCCCCCACGCATGATGTCCTTCTTCAAGAACTGGTCCCTCTTGGCAGCATGCTCAAAGAATGCCAGATGAGGCTTCAGAATCCTTGCCTCAAAGGAACAGACAGTTTCACCCTCTCCTATTTGTTCTCCTATTGTAGTTTAAATCTTGGGACAAAGTTAGGAAATTTAAAATAGATAGCAAAGTATTAAAATTAAAATCAGAGCTTAGTAGCATCAGCAAGAACATTTTACTCTTTTAAGAATATGAAATTTAATGAAAAATAAAACAAAACTCTTGAAAATACACTAGTATGAATAATTATTAAAGGAACATTAAAAAATTATAAACTGTGTACTGAATAAGGCCCTCAGTGAAAATTCTTTTGCTATATGATTTTGTAATTTTCACATAGAGAAATTTGGTTAAAGAAACTTACAAAGCAATACTGTAGAGCACAAACTGACAAGTTGTTGTTGTTAAGTGCCATTGAGTCTCAGGTGACTCATAGCGACCTTATGAAGGAGTGTCCTCGATGTGTGGGTGCCTTTCATCCTCTCTCCAGGTTCATAGGGTTTCAGAGGCAAAATATTATAGAAGTGGATGCCGCTCCTCCTTCCAAGCTGACATAAGACATAAAAATTAAAAGCCAAGTAGGAAAAGAGAATAAATATAAATCCTACTAAGATTTTATGTCTAATAATATTTATGTATGTAGTGAAACAGGGAGCAAATAAATATTAGCTGTTTCACCAAGCTGAAGTAATGGGAAGATTATAATAACTGGCCCTATAATGATGTTCATCTATTTCTTTAAAACTTTTCATACATATGGTTGAAATACTTAATAGGTCCAAAATTGAATAAGTCCTACTATTGCTTGTTACCTATGAGATGGAACTATTCTGATAGAGTAAAAATACTGCATTCATCTCCCAAATAACTTTTAGCCTAACTGAAGAGAAATGATTTAAGAGAATTAGGAAACTTTTTTCTGATCTCTCCTTCATTTTGCAAGGAAGCAACACTGCTTAGTGCAAATTGTTTATGTGCTGGACAAGTTAGTAATTCATGTCTACCTGGAAGTATCTGGGAAGAAAAACCTCCTAATCTAGTCCTAAATAGCCATTCATTCAACAGTTCTTTTCTGACATATATGGAATTACCATGAGCCAAAACTCCATGTTTTTAACCAATCACCTTCCTTATCCCTTTCCATCCTTCCGTTCTTTCTATGTTTACACATACTTAGTGAAATGAAAACAATTAATATGGCTATATATGCCAGCAAGGGAGTTCTGGTGGCCTGTTGTTAAGTGGTTTTGAATCAATTATGACTCATATGGACCCTTATCAATGACGGATCATAGAAAAATATCTGGAATTTTTTGGCAGTCCTTGTGATATTCAGTACTCTTCTCCACCACCACAGCTCAAAGGCATCAATTATTCTTCTGTCATCCTTATTCACTGAATAGCTCTCAGATGCATAGCAAGTGATTGAAAAGAACATGGCCTGAATCAGGTGCACCTTAGTCTTCAAACTGATACCAACTGTTTCTCAATAATTTGGAGATGTCCTTGACTTGAGACTTCTCATAAGAATAAATCTCTTGGTCTCTTGATAGCTGGTATCAAGAGTGTCGATTGTGAATCCATGTAAGATGAAGTTGTTGACAATTTCAATCTTTTATCCATTTATCATGATGCTACCCATCTGTCCAGTGGTGAGATTTTTTTTTCTCATTGATGTGAATTGTGTATCGAATGCTATATTCTTTGATTCTCTGCAGCAAGTTGTTCAAGTCCTCCTCATTTTCAAGAAGCAGGGATGTGTCATCTGAGCAAAATTATTGATGAGTCTTCTTCCAAACCTGATGCCACGTTCTTCTTCAAATATTCTAGCACCTCAGATAATTTTCTCAGCATACAGATTGAAAAAAATATGGAGAAATAATACAACTCTGACTCACATCTTTCTTATTTTAAACCATATAGTGTTCTTTTACTCTGTTCACACATCAGCCTTTGGCCAAGGTGAGTTACTCATGAGCACAAGTTAATGATCTGGGATTCCCATTCTTCTCAATGATAGCCATAGTTTGCTATGATTCACACATTCTAATGCCTTTGAAGAGTGAACAAAGCACAAATCGACATTTTCTTGACATTTCTTGCTTTCAGCTAGGATTTCTCTGGTATTAGCAATGATATCTCTCAAGCCATAACCTATTCTAAATCTAGCTTGAATGTCTGGCAGTATCTCACACTATGTACCATTCTAGGGTTTTTAAAAAATTATCTTTAGTAGTATTATGCTTGTATATGACATTATGATACTGTTCAATGATTTTTACATTCTGTGGAATAAATTTTCATGGAAATGGGGGCAAATACAGGTCTTTCAAAATCAGTCAGTTTGGCAACTCTCCTCCAAATTTCCTGGAAAGACTGGTGAGCACATCCACAGTTGCAGCTATGATTTGAAACATGTCATTTGGTTTCCTGTAGATTACAGGAATCTTATATCTTGTCAATTGCAGCTTGACCTTCTTCCTTCGTTATCACTGACTCTTGATTTTATGGTGGTTATTGTCGTTGCTAAATTCCACTGAGTCAAGTATGACTCATAGCGACCCCATAAACAAAATATCTGAACCCTGTTTTATTCTGTGCCACCCTTATACAAGAGAACTTCTGACACACAAGAGTCCATTGCACCAGTCACCCTGTCAATCCACCTGGCTGAGGGTCTTTCTCTCCTTTGCTGACCCTCCGAACTTCTCAGTATCATGTTTCTCTCCAAGGAATATCCCCTCCTTGCAACATGCCCAAAGTATGTGAGGTGAGGGCTTCGAAGAGCACTACTGCTGCACCCGCTCCAAGATATATCTGTTCATTCCTTTGGCTGGCCATGGGATGTTCAGTGTTCTTCTCCAACACCATGGCTCAGAAATGTCAATTCTTTTTCTATCATCTTTATTCTTTGTCCATATGTCCAGATACATAGCAAGTGATCCAAAAGACTATAGTCTGAATCAGACAGACTTTGGTCCTCAAATTGATATCATTATTCCTCAATAATTTGGAATAATTTTCCCAGTGCAATGTGTCTCCTTAATTCCTGACTGTTGGTGTTAATTGTGAATCCAAACAAGATGAAGCTGTTGACAGTTTCAATCTTTTCCATCCATCATAATGTTGTCTATTGATCTAGTGCAAAGAATCTTTGTTTTCTTGACACTGAAATGCAATTCATAGCAAAGGTTGCATTCCTTGAAAGCTGCAATCCCTGATCTCCAAGGGTCTTCTGTTTGAAGTAGTGGGATTCAATTGTTTTCCTATCATCCTTATTTATTGGCCAGCTCTCAGATGCATAACAAGTGATTAGGAAGATCATGGCCTTAATCAGATGCACCTTATATCTCAAAAGTGACATAATTTCCCCTCAATAATCTGGTTAGTTCCTAGATTGCAGACTTTTCTTTATTTCCTGGCTGCAGGTATCATAAGTATTGATTCTGGAGCCAAGTAAGATGAAGGTGTTGACAGTTTCAGTCTTCTCTCCATCCAGGATGATGTTGTCTATTGGTCGACTGGGGAGGATTTTTGTTTCTTGATTTTGAGGTGCACTCCATATTGAAGGCTGTATTCATTTATCTGCAAAAATCACTTTAAGTTTTCATACATTCAGAATGCAAAGTTGTGTCATCTATATCACACAGCTTACTGATGAGTCTTCTGATCACGATGCCACATTTTTATTCTTAAAGTTCAGCTTCTCAAATAATTTGCTCAGTACACAATTTGAGATTGATTGAGGTTCAATATCAAGAAGACAAAGATTCTCACCACTGGACCAATTGGCAGCATCAGGATGGATGGTGAAGAGATTGAGAGTGTTCACAGCTTTAGTTTTCTTGGCTCCATAGTCAACACTCTTGGCACCAGAAGCCAGGAAATTAAAAGCTGTATTGCGATGGGAAAGTCTGCTATTTGGGACCTCTCCAGAGTACTGAAGAGCAATGGTATCACCCTGGAGACAAAGGTGTGTATGATACAGACCATGGTCTTTGCAATCACTTGTTATGCATCAGAGTTGGACAATGACTAGGGAGGATAGAAGAAGAATTGATTCCTTTGAGCTGTGGTGCTGGAGAAAAATATTGAGTGTACCATGGTCTGCTAGAAAAACAAACAGATTCATCCTGAGGGTTAAACTGGGCTGCTCCTTGGAGGCAAGGATTCTGGGGCTTTATCTGACATACTTTGGACATGTTGTAAGGAGGGACTGGTCCTTGGAGAGGGACATCATGGTTGGGAGGGTGGAGGAACAGCGCAGGAGGGGAAGACCCTCTATGAGGTGGATTCAGAGACTGGTGTAATCAGGATGGGTGTGTTGGCGATAGTGCGATTGGCGCAGGACAGAGCAGGGTTTAGGGCTGTTGTACATAGGCTCGCTGTGACTCACAAATGACTCAACAGCAATAACAACAATAACAACAACACAATTTGATTGAGTGAAAAGAAGTTTCTCCTTGGAGGCTGGGATTTTCAAGCTCTGTCTCACATATTTTGGGCATGTGCCAGGAGGGACCAATCCTTGGAGAAGAACATCATGCATGGCAGGGTGGAGGGACAGTGCAGGAGAGGAAAACTCCAGATGAGATGGAATGATACAGTAACTAGAGCAATGAGGTAGGTGTGCTGGTGTCAGAGATCCTGGCTCCAGAAAAGGGCAGGCTTCAGAAATATTGCACACAGAGTCACTATGAGTCAGAGGAGACTCAATGCACTTAACAACAAACAACAATATATGAATTGAACAGGTATGGAGGAAGAATACAACCCTGACACACTCTTTTCATAATTTTAAACCATGTAATGCTTCCTTAGGGACCCCTGGTGGCCTAGTTACAAAAGCTGTGTTGCAATCTCAAAGGAAGTGGTTTGAGGCCACCAGTAGCTCCATACGTTTGGCCCTATGAGAAGTAATGTGGCATCAGGATTAGATGAAGACTCATCAACAACCTGCATTATGCAAAGGGCACAACCTTGCTTGCTAAAACTGAGGAGGACCTGAGACATTTGCTCCAGAAACTCAGGGACTATAGCCTTCAATATTGATTGAAGCTCAAAAATCAAGAAAACAAAGATTCACTCCCCTGAGCAGGTTGGTAGCATCATGATGGACAGAGGCAAGATTGAGAGTATTAACAGGTTCTTCTTGCTTGGTTCCATAATCAGTGTTCTTGGTCCCAGAAGCCAGGAAATCAAAAGAATTGCATTGGACAAATCTGCTATCAGGTCCTTTCCAGAGTACTGAAGAACAAAGATAATCAGTCTAGAGATCAAAATGTTCCTAATTCAGGCCATGGTCGTCACAATTATTTGATATACATCAGAGAGGTGAACAGTGGCTAAAGATGATAGAAGAATTGATGTCTTTGAGTTGTGGTGCTGAAGAAGAGCACAAACAGGTCTGTGCTGGAGAGGGTGAAAATAGACGGCTTCTTGGAGGCAAGGATTCTGAAGCTCTGTCTCACATACTTTGGGAATGTCCAGGAGGTACAAGTTCTTAGAGAAGGACATCATGCTTGGAAAGGTGGAGGGACAGCACAAAAGAGGAAGACATTGGAAAAAATGATTGACTCGGTGGCTGGGGTAATGGTGAGAGATGTGTTAAAGACAATGAAATTGGCTCAAGACAAAGCAGAGTTCAGATCTGTTGTACATAGGGTTGCCATGAGTTGCAAGCAACTTGACTGCACATAACAACACAGCATCATATATTTTAATAATAGTCATATGAATGGGTCTTCATATTCTGTCACTCACAACATTGTACTTCAGGGTAGAACTTGATATTTTCTTTTAACTATGAATGAAACACTATGTTTACTCAGATTTTCATTCCTAGCAGAGAATATCATGTTTCAAAGGGACCAAATCCAGTCCATCTCGCCTCACTATAATGTGGGCTTATAATGTTTGTGTTAATGTATTCTATTTCATTTTTCATAAATTCTACTTTTCCAGCATTCATACTCTATACATTCCATGTGCAACTATTAAAGGATTCTTGCAGCTATTTTACCAATTTTGATTGACTTCCAGTCTGAGCTCTCCCTCTAATACTCTATTAGTGTTCCTCCACTGTTCAAAGTCTTTTCAGAGGCTTGAAATTTTATATATCTAGGGAGTTTGAGTTATTAAACTCTTCTTTTCAAAAATGTTATAAAATATATTTTCTTTTATAGACCTGTTTGCCTTTATTTTTATTTTATGTTACATTTAAATGATTTCTTATCTACAATCAACACTCTTGAAACCAACAGTCAGGAAAGCCAAAGACAAAATGCATTGGGTAAATCTGCTGTCAGGAATATTTATAGAACACTGAGAAGCAACAATGGCAGTCTGGAGACTAAGGTGTGCCTAATCAAGGCCATGGTCTTAGCAATTACATGCTATGCATTAGAGAATTGGAAAATAACAAGGATGATAGAAGAAGAATTTATATCTTTGACTTATTGTGCTGGAGAAGAGTGTTGAACATACCAGACCACCAAGAAAACAAATAAGTCTTTCTTGGAAAGGGTGAAAGCAAGTTTCTCCTTGGAGGCGAGGATTTTGAAGCTCCATCTCACATACCTTTGGCATGTGGCCAAGGAGGACTGATCCTTGAAGAAAGACATCATGCTCGGAAGGGTGGAGGTACAGAGCAGGAGAAGACGCTGGATGAGATAAATTGATAAGTAACTAGAGAAATAGGGGTAGGTGTATTGGAATCAGTGAGACTGGCTCAGAACAGGGTAGGCTTCAGAGCTATTTTACATAGGGTTGCTATGAGTCGCGGGCAACTTAACAGCTCATAACAACCACAAGCAACATTATAATGGTACAAATAGGATATCAGGAACTAGAGGACAAAAAATAAATACCGTGATCTGTACATAAAGTATTCACAGGTCTTTTGTTTTTCAGACACTCTAATACCTTTAGTTTAAATTATATGTCATCATTTAAATTACCTTATGAATAAAAACCCCACTACTGTAACTATAAAATAATTGAAATGCTGTTGTTGTTGTTGTTGTTGTTGTTATGGGTCCTTGACTTGCCGAGGTGTCATAACAACCTTTTGAGTAACAGATCAAAACTTCAAACCATCATCGCAATCTCCATCATGCTGGCATCCATTACCAGTGATTATGTCAATCTACCATGTAGAAGGCCTTTCTCTCTTTCTCTGGCCTTCCACCTTTCCCCATTTTCTAAAAATTAGTGCCTTGTGAAAGCATAGTCAAGGTATGTGACCCAAGTTTCACCATCCTTATCTCCCAGCAATACCCTGGTTGTCCTACCAACACATTCTTTTCGTGCTTCTGGTTATTGTTGTTAAGCGTCATAGGGTCAAGTCTTAGGCGACACATAGTGATGCTATGAACAAAAGACATGGACACTTGTATAACCTTTGTCCTTTCTCCAGGTTCATAGGGTTTCCAGAGGCAAGCTATTCCGGAAGTGGATGCCACTCCTGCTTCCAATCTTGTTTTAATCAGGGAGCTCCACCAAACACTTGTCCACCATGGGTAATCATTATCGCATTTGACACATTAGTGTCACAGTGTTCAGTCTCACAGAAACCATGATTTTCCTCTCTGTACAGCAAGTGGACAGGCCAGGGCTATACGACCTAGAATAATGTTTTACCAAAAACAATTAAAGACAGGCCTGAGGGTTTCAGACTAGAATCACTCACCTTTGTCTTGGTAGCACCACTTTCTGCCCAAGGGTCCTACAGGATTTTAAGCTACCGGGAGCAAGCTCTGCCCTTACTTCCCCTTAGTCTAAGGCTCCGGGACACCCACCCACTTTTGAAGGGCAAAAAACAACAGCAATACATGGCAAAAAGGACCCCAGAAACTCCCCTCGCCTGACTGCCACCAAGTCAAGCCACCATCAAGATGCCAGCCATCCCACCAGTTATCCAGCTGACTTCCAGATTGGAGGGAGACTCCAGTCCCCAAGCCTCATGAAGATGGTAGTCCACTCGATATTCAGTACATACAACCAGAATCACAATGCAAAGACACCAGTCCTTCTTCTGGTATCTTATTCATTATCTTTTAAATAATAGCAATGTATAACATTGTTAGTTTTACTTTGCATATAAATTAAAGCATTTAACTTCTCTGTTGGATAAAAACACTGCTCAAGTCCAAAATAAAATATCACATAATTTGTGAGAGAAATATCCAAGACCATTATGCAGAATGAAATATCTCCATCACAAAAGGACAAATACTGCACAACATTGCTGCTATAAAATAGGATTGACATGGGACGTCAGGGGAGAATAAGAAAAGACTAGACAGATAATTAACACTGCATTGGAATAGATGAAGGGAAGAATGGTCCAAAAAGAATACATGATAAAGTAGTGTATGTACAACAACAATCTAGAACAAGAAGAGCACTAAAATAGTGGACTGACGGAGGGAGGAGAGAGGGGACGAGAAGAAAATGTGCAGCAATGAATGAATAAAAATTTTAAAAACTAACAACAAAAAAAGAAACATCCAAAACCTTGTTGTTATGTTTCATCTAGTCAAAACTTACTCATAGGTGGTGCTCTAGAAGCTTTGAATGAAATTTCCCATCATTCTCCCTTAAAGCCGCTGATGGATCCTTGGGTTGCCTTGTGCCTTTGGGCTCGCAGCACAGGTCCTTACCATTAGGCTACAAGAGCTCTCAAGGTCTTGCTGTTGTTGTTATGTACCATTGAGTACACCATCTATTCATAGCAGACTTTCCAGTACCTTTTCAGAGGTAGTAAATCACACAGGAGGAGAATACCCATGTGTCTTTCGCCGAGGATCTAGTAGCTTTGTGCAATGTGTATTGCGGTTGGTAGTACAATTCTTCACCACTACACAACAGAGCTCCCTAAGACCTTGTTGCTAGGTGACGTAAAGCCAAACATGACTTATTTTAGCCTTAAGAAAAGCCAGCCAAAACCCTATCCTACCCTATACCGTCCCCATACTATCCCCACCATCTCTTATGTTAGAGCTCATTATTGAAGTCACTGTGTCAATCCAAGTCATTGGGGCAGGGGGTTGGGTATTCCTTTCCTTTGCTGACTCTTCATATTTCCAAGCATGATGTCACTTTCAAAGAACCTTGCTTATCTGCATGTCAAAAGTGTGAAAAGTAAAGCTTCACCACATTTGCTTTCAAGAAGCACTTGGGCTACACTTTCCCCAAGACTTATCTGTTTATTCTTTTGGCAGTACATGGGATATTTAGTACTCTTATCCAACACCACAATTCAAAGACATCAATTTTTCTTCTTTATTCAATTCTCAGCTTTCGGATGCAAGACAGATAATTGAGAAAATGACTGCCTGAATTAGGCACAATTTAGCTTCAAACTGATTTCATTGCTTTCCATCATTTTTAAGAGTTCTTGGACAGCAGACTTGTCCAATGCAATATGTCTCCTGATTTCCTGACTGCTAATATCAACGGTGTGTATTGTTGATTCAGAAGGATAAAATCATTGACAGTTTTAATCCTTTGTTGGAACTATCATAATGTTGATTTTTTAAATTTCATAATGAAGACCTTAGTTTTCTTGATGCTGAGATATACTCTATATTGTAGTCCTTTATCTTCTGCAGCAAGCATATTACATTATTTTCACTTTGAGCAAGCCAAATTGCATTATCTGTGTAACTCAAGTTGTTCATAGTCTTTCTTCATTAATGATGCCACATTCTTCTTCAAAGAGTTCAGCTCATGAATTATTTGTTCAGCATAGAGATTATATACTTATGGAGAAAGTTTACTATCCTGATGCACACCTTCCCTAATTTTAAGCCATGCAGTGTTCACTTACTCTGTTGAGACAACAACTTCTTGGTCTAGGTATAGATTCTGCATTAACATAACCAAATACTCTGGGATTCAGTATCAGCTATAATTTGTTTTGATTTACCCAGTCAAATGTCTTTATATATCAATAGGCCTTAGATACATGTAAACAAAATATTCGCATTAGTTGCAGTAAGTGATTAATTCATGATATCCAATGCCTGCTATTATTAGATGTCATTGAGTAAAGTATGACTCATAGAGACATTATGAACAAAAGATCTAAAGCCTGTTCGATCCTGTGCCATCCTCACACTTCCTGACACACAAGAGCCCGTTACAGCAGTCACCGCATCAATCCTCCAGGTAGAGGGTCTTCCTCTCTTTCACCAATCCTCTACATCATGTCCTTCTCCAAGGAATAGCCCCTCCTAGAAACATGTCCAAAGTATGTGAAGTGAAGCCTCGTCATTCTTGCCTCTGAAGAGCCCTCTGGCTGTACTCTTTCCGAGATACCCTCATTTGTTCTTTTGGCCATCCATAGGATGTTCAGTGCTTTTCTCCAACACCACAGGTCAAGAGCATCAATTCTTCTTCTGTCATCTTTATTCATTATCCTGCTCTCAGATGTTTAACAAGTGCTTTGAAAGAGTATGCCCTGACTCAGACACACCTTAATCCTCAAACTGGTATCACAATTCCTCAATAATTTGGAAAGATTGCTAACTGTAGATTTTCCCAGTGCAATATGCCTCCTTATTTCCTGACTGCTGGTACTAAGAATGTCAAATGTGGTTCCAAGCAAGATGAACTTCCTGACAATCTCAATCTATTCTCTATCTATTATGATGCTGCTTATCAGTCCAGTGGTAAGAATCTTTGTCTTTCTGACATTGAAATGCAATTCATATTGAAGGCTGAATTCCTTGATCTTCTGCTGCAGTGCTTCAAGTCTGCCACACTTGTAGTAAGCAAAGCTATGCTATCTTTACAACACAGGTTATTGATGAATCTCCCTCCAGTTCTGATATCACATTCCTCTTCACAGAGTCCAGTTTCTTGAATAATTTGCTCAGAATAGAGATTAAATAGGTAGGAGATAAAATACAACCCTGATACACTCCATTCTTAATTTTAAATGAGTTATGGTATGACATCAAGGATATCATCCAAGAAGAAAGCAAAAGGTTAGAGGAGAAATAAAAAATTGGCATGAATGTCAGAAGAGACTCTAAAAATTGCACTGGAGTGTCGAGACACCAAAACAAAAGGAAAACATGCAGAAGTAAGAGCTGAATAGTAGATTTCTAAGGGCAGCTTGGGACGAGAAAGCAAAGCATTATACTATAATGGAATGTGAAAACAGCTATAATTTGAGAACAAAAAGGGAAGAACTCAGTCTGCATTTCTCAAGCTGAGAGAATTGAAAACAAAAGTTAAGCTTCAAATCACAATCCAGTGGTTTGCATCGTAGAAATAGAATGCTAGATCTTTTGATTTATTTAAATAAATAAATTTGAGCTCCTGAGAGCTCAAATCTTCAATCTTTTAATTACCCATCAATATAAGCAAGCCAAAGACTTAATAAACCAAGTAGAAGTCAGAAAATCAGAGTTGAGGGATAGGAGTGTGTAGTTCAAAGAACTTGGATCTCAGTAAAATCAAAGAAACCACTGAAGTGGGCAAAAGTAAAGCGAGATACTTAGTATTTCAGAAGAGCAATATTATTATACCAAAGAAAATGAGATCTTATCTAAAGTATGATTTTATTGAAAATATCAAATGAAGTACAAGTACATAAATTAGCGCATTTCCTTGCATTGAAATGACATTCAAAATAAAGATTAATCTATCATGTTTTCCACCATTCTTTTTACTGAACTTTAAAAAAAAAATTTATAATAATATCTTTAAGAAAAACAATACACACATTGATTACACATTGATTAAAGGGAACTCTTGGTAAATCCAATGCAAGAAATAAATTTTATATGTCCTTCCAACTCATGCCCTTTTCTTTATTATAAAGACTTTCCCCTCTGCTGTGTATTTTCCAAGGCTGGTCCCTAAATCAGCAGCTGCAATTGTAGGGGTCAAGGTAAGAAGCTGTGTCTCTATGTTAGGTACTGTGAAATAATTTTATTTCACCAAATGAGCTGTACTTTTGGATAATGTATTGCTTAACCTGTCAAAAATCAATTCAGATGTTAAATACCACTTATGATAATTGCAGATGACCTTTAGGTTTTGGAAAGCAAGTTTAGCAATTATTCATCTATCAACTTGCTAACCCCTACTGAATTTTACCCTTCTGCTTTGTGAATACACTTTAAAGGTGTTGCATTTATTCCTTTTTGCATTGGAAGGATCTTTCAATCACAGCTGGGGGCTCTATTCAGCCAACAAGACTCCCTTCCTCACCATAATGATGAAAATCCTTTCAAACACTTGCTTTTGATTTGTCTCATATTTATATCAACAATCTGGATGTGATTTCTCACCCTTCCTATGGAGTTACAAATAAACAATCAAAGCTTCATCACCTGTGAGGCTGAGGCATTCACTGAGATAACAATGGGAGGATAAATTTACGCTCCAGGAAACAATCAACAAGACTGCTATGAGTTTTGAGTTAGTTTTTCCAATGTAAAGATAGATATCTGTAGAAAAATACAGGTGAAATTTTGTAGTCCTATTTCTTCATCAGTTCAACCAAAAATACTGTCATTAATGTCAGACATTTTATGTACAAGTATTAAGTTACATAAGATTGCTTTGGTGTAATCTTTGCACTCAAGCATCTATAATACTGTGATGGCTGTTATAAAATGAGCATAGAGAGAATGCTGTGGACAACAGGTTAAGATGAAATGTGAGGGAGAGTTAGAATTTAAATGATGGTAAGATTTTGAGAAGCAGAGATATTGAGAGGCAAATATTCCTTATACTGGAAAAGAACTGTTTTTGTTATGTACCATGTAGTCAGAACTGATGCATAGTTGGCCCTCCTATGTGTTTTCAGAGGTACAAGAGATTGCACAATTAACACCAGGACCAAAGGCTGTAGGCCTGAAAGCCCAACCGACTCATGAATAACAAGGCCCTCAACCATGTCCTATTGACCCTAAAAAAAGTGGATCCTCGCCCACAGCTCATAGCTAGCATAATATAGCAAATCCAATCAGTTTGCACACAATTAAGAACAAAATAAAAAACAACTAAAGAGTCCACACTCAACCCTCAACCAACACAAGTCGCCTTACCACCTTCCAGAATCCCATTGCTTCTTACATCAGCTTCCAAAGTTGTTATGCTATTGAAATGTTGTTGTTGTTATGTGCAGTTGAGTCACCTGTGACTCATAGCAACTCTATATACAACAGCCCTAAACTCTGCTCTATTCTGTGCCAATCTCACTGTCTCCAACACACCCACCCTGATTAGTCACTGAATTAATCCACCTCATACAGGGTTTTCCTTTCCTGTGCTGTTCCTCCATCCACCTGAGCATGATGTCCTTGTCAAATAATTGGTCCCCCCTTGAAACATGTCCAGAGGATGTCATACGAAGCTTCAGAATCCTTACTTCCAAAGAGCAACTTGGTTTAATCCTTTTTAAGATGAACTTGTTTGTTTTCTTAGCCGTTCATGGAATATTTAATGCTATTCTCCAACACCACTGCTCAAAGGCATTAATTCTCCTTCTATCCTCCCTAGTCATTGTCTAGCTTTCTGTCACATAAAAGTGTTTTCAAAGACCATGACCTGTATCAGACACAGCTTAGCCTCCAGAGTGACAAAATTGTTCTTCAGTACTTTGGAGAGGTCTCTAACAGTAGACTTTCCCATTGCAATACATTTTTTGACTGCCTGGCTGCTGGTGCAAAGAGTGTTGACTGTGGAGCAAAACAAACTAAAGCTGTGAACAATCTCAATCTCATCACCATCCATTCTAATGTTGCCAACTGGCCCAGTGGTGAGCATCTTTGTCTTCTTGACATTGAGCCTCAATCCATATTGAAGGCTGCAGTCCTTGACCCTCTGCAGCAAACGCTTCAGATTCTTCTCAGTTTCAGCAAGCAGGGTTGTGTCATCTGCATAACACAGATTGTTGACAGATCTTCCGCCAATCTTGATGTCACATTTCTCATACATCCCAGCCTCCCCGATAATCTGTTCTGCATACAGGTTGAAAACGTATGGAGATAGGACACATCCCTGGTGTACGACCTTCCCAATTTTGAATCATGCAGTGTTTCCTTGCTTTTTTCTGCATTAACACAATCAAGTGTTCTGCTATTCCCATTCTTCTCAGAGTCAGCGACAATTTGTTGTGATCCACACAGTCAAACGCCTTTGCTTAATCAATGAAACACAGATAAACATTCCTCTGGTGTTCCCTACTTTCAGCCAAGATCCATCTAACATTAGCTACAATATCCCTAATTCCAAGGCCCCTTCTAAGCCCAGCCTGCACTTTTAGCAGTTCTCTATTGATATATTCTTCCAGTTGTTTTTGGATAATCTTCAACAGAATCTTGCTTGCATGTGATATCAATGATATTATTCAATAATTTCCACACTCTTTGGGATCACCTTTATTTGGAATGGGAACAAATATAGATCTCCTCAAATCAGTTGGCCAAGTGGTTGTCCTCCAGATTTCTAGACACAACTTGAGCACATCGCAGGCAGCATCTGGTTGAAATATGTCAATTCCAGAAGCCTTACAAAGTGGCCTGAACTTATTCCCTCATCGACATAGGCTCTTCCTCATATGTTGTTTCTTGAAATTCTTCTGTGTCTCCCAATTTCTTTCGGTACAATGACTCTTTATACTCTTTATATCTTCTTTTAATACTTCTTGGATCATTTAAAATTCTGTCCATAGCATCTTTAAACATTGCAACTTGAGGTTTGAATTTGTCTTAAGTTCCTTGAGCTTAAGAAATGCTGAGAGAGTTCAGCCCTTTTGATTTTCTGACTCCAGCTCCTTGCACATTTCATTGTAATACTTCACTTTGTCTTTCTGCACTGCTTTTTGAAATCTTCTGTTCAACTCTTTAATATCTTGAATTCTTCCCTCTGTTTTGGCTTTGCAGCACTCTGGTGCAATATTCAGAGTTTCTTTTGACATCCTTCTTGTCTTTTCTTCTTCTTCTGTCTTTGTACTCTTCCTGGATGATACCCTTGATATCCTCCCACAACTCATCTAGTCTTCGCTGATTGGTTTTCAAGGCCTCAAAAGTGTTCCTGAGATGGTTTTGAAATTCAGGTGGGATAGACTCAAGATCATATTTTGGTTTCCGTGGAAATAACAAAATTATTTCCCCACTCATCAATTTCTTGTATTATAGAGACATGAGTGTAGATTGAAACATAATATGAATTTCTGCTATATCTCGAATGTTGTTTTGTTGTTGTTAGGTGCTGTCAAGTTAAGCACTACTCATAGTTACCCTATTAACCAAAGACATGAACCCTGTTCTATCTTGCGCCATCCCCATAAGTCCTGACACACAAGATCCCATTGCAGGAGTCACCATGTCAATCCACCTAGTTGAGGGTCTTCCTTTCCTTTGCCGACCCTCCACCCTTCTCAAAATCAAGTCTTTCTCCAAGTAACAGCATCTCCTAGCAACATGTCCAAGATATGTGAGGCAAAGCCTCATCATTCTTGCCTCCAAAGAGCATTGTGACTGCACCATCTCCGAGACATATCTATTCATTCTCTTTGCCGTTCATGAAATGTTCAGTGCTCTTCTTTAACACCAGAGCTCAAAGTTATCAATTCTTTTTTTTCTGTAATCCTTATTCATTGTCTTTCTCTCGAATGCACAGCTAGTTATCAGAAAGACTATGCCCTGAATCAGATGCACTTTAGTCCTCAAACTGACATTGTTACTCCTCAGTAATTTGTAAAGGTCATTAACTGCAGATTTTCTCATTGTAATGCATTTCCTTATTTCCTGACTGCTCCTACCAAGTGTGTTAATTATGGACCCAAGCAAGCTGAAGCGGTTCACAGTCTTAATACCCTCTCTATCCATCATGCTGCTGCCTATTGGTCCAGTGGTACAAATTTTCATTTTCCTGACATTGAGATGCAATCTATACCAAAGACTGTATCCCTTGATCTTTTGCAACAATTGCCTCAAGTCCTCCTCACTTTCAGCAAGTAAGGTTGTGTCATTTGCATAATGCAGGTTATTGATGACTGCCCTTCCAATCCTGATGCCACACTCCTCCTCAGAGACTTCAGCTTCTTGGATACTATACTCAGCATATCGATTGACTAGACATGGAGAGAGAGTGCAACCCTGGCACACTCCTTTCCCAATTCCAAACCATGCAGTGCTCCCTTAGACCATTCACACAACTGCCTCCCGATCCAGGTTCATCTTAAGGATAGGTTTGAGAAATTAAACCTATGAGAGAAGACCAGAAGAGTTGTGGTATTATATCAAGGATATGTTTCATGAAGAAACAAAAGGTCATTATAAAAACAGGAGAAACAAAAAAGTAAAATGTATATCAAAAGAGACTTTAAAGATTGCATTGGAGCATTGAGAAGCCAAATATAAAAGAACACATGCTGAAGTGAAAGAGCTGAACAGACAATTTCAAACAGCAGTTCAGGAGGACAAAGCAAAATATTATAATGGAATGTGTAGAGAGCTAGAATTGGTGAATAAAAAGTAAAAAAAAACCTCACTCTGCATTTCTCAAGCTCAAAGAAATTAAGAACAATATTGAAAGATGGGCAATATATTGAATGACCCATAAAGCATCAAAAGAAGATGAAAATGTGCAGAGCCACTGTACCAGAAAGAATCGATTGACACTGAAAATTCCATGAAGTACCATATGAACAGAAGCCAATTAAAATGAAGGAGGAAGTAGGTGTTGCATTGAAGTCATGGACTAAAAATAAGGACCCAGGAATCAATGAGATTCCAACTGACTTGTTTCAATTAATAGATGCAGCCTTGGATGTACTCTCCAGTCTATGCAAGGAAATTTGGAGAATGATTATCCAATGAATTGGAAAAGATCCACATTTGTTCCTATTCCTAAGAAAGGTGATACAACTGGATGTGGAAATTATCAAACAATATCATTAATATCTATGTGAAAGCAAAATACTGATGAAGATCATTTGAAAGTGGTTGCATCAGTACATAGATAAGGAACTGCCAGAAGCAGGATTTAGAATAAGCCATGGAACCAGGGATATCATTGCTGTGTCAGATGAATGCTACCTGAAAGTAAGGAATATAAGAAGAAAGTCTATTTGTGCTTTATTGACTATGCAAAGGTGTTTGACTGTGTGGATCATAACAAGTTGTGGCTGACACTGAGAAGAATGAGAATCCTAGAGCACTTGATTGTACTCATGTGGAACCTATATCTGGATTGTGGTTGTTAGGTGCCTTCAAGTTGTCTGATATTCACACCAACACTATTCTCAAGAGCTCTGAAGCTTTCCCTGTCCTAAGCCAGTCTCACTGACCCTGACACACCTACCCCCATTGCTCCAGTTAATGTGTCAATCCATCTCATCCGGGGTCTTCCTCTCCTGCACTATCCCTCCACCCTAATGAGCCTGATGTCCATCTCTAAGGACCAGTCCCTCCTGGCTACGTGCCCAAAGTATGTGTGACAGACTCTCAAAATCTTAGCCTCCAAGGTGAAACTTTGTTTCAACCTCTCCAGGACAGACCTATTTGTTTTCTTGGCAGACCATGGTATGTCCAAGATTCTTCTTCAGCACCATAACTCACATGCATCGTTTCTTCTTCTTTCATCCTTAGTCATTGTCTCATGCATAGCTAGTAATTGTGAAAATCATGGTCTGGATTTGCCCACTTTAGTCTCTGTACTGACATGGGCTTCTCAATACTCTGGAAAGGTCCCAGAGAGAAAGCTTTGTTGTTGTTGTTGTTATTGTTGCTATTGTTAAGTACCATTGAGTCAAGCATGACTCATAGAGACCTTATGAACAAAAGACCACAACCATGTTCTATAACTATTGCCATTTCTCAAAAGTCATAGAGTTTCCGGAGAGAGGCATGTTGTTTAGCAAGTGGATGCCACTACTGCTTCCAAGCCTGTATTAATCTGTGAGCTCCACCAAACACTCCTCATTATGGTATTTGACACACCAGTGGCATAGCATTCAACATAACAGGAAAGCTAAGTTACTTTAGTAGAGTGAATTGATAGACTAGTGACGTTCATTTCAGAAGAATGTTCATTCTAAATGAGATTAACACCAAGTCCTGACTGGCTCTAAACCAGACATCCAATCAGCTCACATATGATTGTGAATAAAATAAAAACAACTAAGCAGTCCACATTTGACCCTCAACGAAAACCATAAAAACCCACCTTCCAGATTCCAACCACTTGACACACAAACCTCCACATTGGAGGCTTAATTGCAGCCCAGCTGATTTTAAATACACAGGCCTTCCCAGCAGATTCTGTTTAGCTCTAATAAATAACTGTATTAGACCCTTATTGCAGAACAAGTATGAGGATCCAAGAAAGGGAGGGGTTGAGTTTAATCATAGAGACACACAATTTGATGGGTGGAGGGAGGAATGATTAAACAAAAAGGGAAAGATCTGGTGGGAGAAACAATGTAAAAAGATTTCATGAATATTGTATGTTGACCAGTATAAAATTAAAAAGGTAAAAAAAAAAAAACAACCCAAAACAAAAAACAAAACCAAACCAAACTCACAGAGGCTTCCAGCCCATAAGACAGAAAGCTTTAGTAGGATCAAAATATCATTTGCCAAGTTAATATTATTTAAATGATTTTACCTGAAAGTCATTCAACGAGAAGTAGAAGATAGACTTTGTACTGCCTGATGTGAAATGTTCAAGAAAAACAAAACAAAGCAATGGAAATGATTATTATCTTCCTTTAGAGATACAGCTCAAACACTTTTACTTTAGTGTGATGTGTCCAGTCAAGCTCAAGATGGACTTGTAATCTTTGTACTCTGATTCTATAAAACTCATGAGTTCTCTGGGAGAGAAAATTTCACTACATACTGCTCATCTTTGAATCGCTTTGCCTGCATTTTAATAGAAAAAGTCCTACTCACAGAGATAAATTGGCACAGTGACTAATAATGGTAGGCTCAGGTAATCAGAGTTGGTGAAGAAGGGACATGATTGGGCAGAATTCATATCATTGTTTATAGGGTGGCTGTGAGTCAGTAATCTGCTCAATGGCACTTTACAACATTATAACACGCAGGACAAGGCAATAAAAACTCTGAGTAAATTTGATGAAAGATACGGATTCAAAACTGAGCCTGATTGTCTTCTTATATGGCAGAATGTGTTCTAGTAAAATTGTTTGGAAAAGTAAAAGTAAATGTTACTACTCTATTAACATTTGACTTTGAGCACCTTTTCCCTTAAAAAGCAACAACAATAGTAATAGTAATATCTGTCAAAGCTGAAAGTGATTTTAACATAAATTTTCATATTCTCTTTAATCATTTACAATTTTGTCTTCAGATATAATTCAGAAATTCAGGGTGGATCAGAATTTTTTGACCCAGGTAATAAAAAACAATAATCTGGACCTTCTGCATCCATTTTTTATCTAAATATGTTCTTTGAACCATCTACAATAGAACTATTCATAGGATTTCATCAAAGACAATTCTTAACAAAAATGTTCTGAAGGTAGACTTTGAAATGTGAAATAAAATAAGCATCTATGTGATATTCTAAGTTGTACTGCACTACCATTTTCTTTTGTCTTGACAATGCATAATCATTGTCATTTTCTTAAAACGTTCAGAAGTAGGAGACAATGAAATATTTACTCATTCATGAGTTCAGTTGTCTCTGTTTTCCGCATATACCTCACCATATGGCTTCAAAAATATATATCGCCTCTGATCCCAATTATCTGTTACCCTTCTGCTTTCTTCTTTTAAACCAATAAATAAAAAGAATTATCTCAGCATACTACATAAGGCACAGGGATGTTATTTGGCCTTTTTAAGAGTTCAGTTTTTGCAAATGAAAGGGTATTTTGTTGCGGTGGTTGATATTTTTCATCATGCCTAGCTTTCAAAAGTGGTTCACAATTAATTTATCCTCTGTGGAGGTGGATATAAATGGTAAGAATTTCATATACAGTGTATTTTTAATATGTAATTTTCCCCAAGGCTTCTGAAGAAATTACTATCAAATCAAATAGTTGATTCACTTTGAACACTAAGTTCTAGAAAGAAGATGACATTTTTCATTAGTTTATGATTTATATGCTAAAGTATCTGTCACAATAATAATAAAATCTGACAGTGCAGATCATATTGGTTTTTTACATGGCACAGGTAATGTGTTCTTTGGAAGATATAAATGACAATTTGTTCAAATCAGAGATCTAAAAAAATTTAGACAAGCGTCGCAGCTCCAGAACACTCATATTTTACCATTTCAGAATCAATCATTATGTGATATTTATGTCACACTAGCCATACTGATTAATATTTTGTATATAAGAATGAATACAAGTTGTTATTATTTCATCATGTACTGTTTTGGTTACAAACATCTTCAGAAAAGGTCAAGTGACAATCATCTCAAATACATACACTAAGGGATATTTTTTATGTATAAATTCTGACATAATTACTGTGTACCTTAGCTGAGTTTCCTCTGCTATTTTTGCTTCACAAGCTGCAGTCTTGAGAAATCTTGGTTCTTTCTATGCAAAAATACTAGAAAATAAGCCCATGCAGAAATATCTAAAAGAGAGAGAATGTTTTCAAAGAAACAAAGACATTAATACAGAGTAATCACTAACTTTCAACATTGTATAGAAACCTTCCTTCATGTGACTGCACCCTGCATTGGTCCGCATTCCTTGAGTGAAGAGCCATGTCTGCTTGATCTCAGCTGTCCTCATGTTACACATTAGATAATAATATATGTGAGCCAAACAAAGCCTAATGGTAGCACATAACATTAAATTGGATCAGTATTATTGTGAGTGTAATACAGTCTTTGTTGCTATCCAGTTTGATATTACTCATTTAATCCCAAGTATTATTGAATAGAAGTGTTCCATGGACTTTCCTTGGTTATAATCTTAATAAAAATGATCATCAAGACTTGGTCACCATGATACTTTAGTGTGAAATTGAACCACCACCCTTTAATAGTTGAACTCTAATTAATTATGCTACATAGGCATTTAGGTGCAGTAAAACGAAATCCACAAAGAGTTGAAAAGGAAAAATGGGGGTAGGGAGAATAAAGAAAAAGATAAACTTAAATTCTAGAGCTATTCCTTTAAGCTATGCTTCTAACTAATATAACTTACTGTGTACTTAGTTTGAAAGAAGTAGGGGAGAAATGTGGCCTCTTAGGGCTCTATTTAATGCTAACAGATTGTAATTTATCTTGAAAGAATTAATACAACTTCTGAAGCACCTTATATATTCTCAAGGAGTAGCTTATGTTTTGGGAGTTTAGCTTCTTAAGACTTAATTTTCTACACATGAAATACTTATTTTAGTTTCCTTACCTAAAGAGACCTTTAGAATAGTCATCATTTTTTTTTCTCTGAGATGTATTCCATTGTCAAATTGCATTTTACATGAATATTGCAGAAACTTCAAGTTTCACCCTTAGGGAAAGAATCTCATCCCATCTCCAGCAGAAGAAGTATTAATCAAAGATAAGTATAATGTGAAGCTATAGCCTTTTATAACATCACTAAAACATCATTATATAAACAGAGTGCTAAGAACTTGCAGAAATAAAAAGAGACACACATTGAAGCTTATATTAGAAACAAAAACTCTCTTCTTCTAGAATTCTCTAGAAAATTTGTTTGTGGGGGCATATAGAAAAATTCCACTCTCAAAACTATGTAACATTATCAGAGAAAAGCCAGTATTCCCACCTTATTTTTAGAACAATTATATCTTATCTTTTATACTTCAGTTCTTATGTCTTGATTTTATGGAGTAAAGCTCAATATAAAAAAAATAAAGATTCTTACCACTGGGCTGATTAGCAGCATCATGATAAGATGGTGAAGAAATTGAGATTGTTAATAATTTTAGTTTATTTGGCTCCACAATCAACACTCTTGGAACTAGTAGCGAGGAAATTAAAAGATGAATTGCACTGGGAAAATCTGCTGTCAGGGACCTCTCCAAAGTACTGAAGAGCAATGTGGCAGTCTGAAGACTAAGATGCACCTGATACAGGCCATAGTCTTTGCAATCACTTGCTATGCATCAGAAAGCTGGACAGTGACTAGGGATGATAGGAGAAGAGTTGATGCCTATGAGCTGTGGTGTTGGAGAATATTATTGAATGTACCATGGTTTGCTAAGAGAACAAATAGGTTTGTCCTGGAAAGGGTAAAGCCAGGCTGGTAAAGCCAGGCTGCTCCTTGGAGGCAAGGATCCCGAGGCTTTGTCTGGCTTACTTTAGACATGTTGCAAGGAGAGACCAGTCCTTGAAAAGGGACGTCTTGCTTGGAAGGGTTAAGGGACAGCACAAGAGAGGAAGATCTTTGATGAGATGGATTGATTTAGTGACTTTAGTAATGGGGGTAGGTGTGTCAGAGACAATGAAATTGGCAAGCTATAGAGCAGGGTTTAGGGATGTTGTACATCGCGTCATTACGAGTCACAGGTGACTTGATCGCACATGACAACAACAATAACAATCTGTAAGTGTCAATTTTTGTTATTGTGTTGCAATTACAGTGTACCATCAAGTTATTTCAACTCATGTTGTTGTCGTCATGTAATGTTGAATCAGACCCGCCGGCGGGTTTCAGGGGCAGTTAGTTACTCTCATGGGAAGAGATTGGCTATCGTCTCAGTGACTTATAAAACAGACTAAAATCCTATGTTTGCAACACTTACTGAAGAATATCAAAGATGATAGCCTGAAATATGAATTATACATCAAATTAAAGAAAAAAATTCTCAGTTGACTAATAGATAACATTATGATACGTGGAGAAAAAACTAATGTTCTCAATAATTCCATTTGACTTCATAATACACAATCAACACTCATGGTAACAGCAGTCAGGAAATTAAAAAATGTGTTGCACTGGGCAAATTTGCTGTTAAAAATCCCTTAAAAGTACTACTAATCAGGAAGGATGTCAGTTTAAAATAAAAGTTGTTGTTAATTACCCTTCGAGTCGAGCACAACCCATAGCGACCCCATGAACCGAAGGCCTGAAGCCTTTCTATAACTATCAACAATTATTAAAGTTCATTGAGTTTTCGGTGGCATATTGTTTAGGAAGTGGATGCCACTCCTGTTTCCAAAAAATTAAAGTAAACCTAATGTAAGCTAGAGTAATCCATAGCATTTAAAAAAATATATTTTCTATTGGCTTGCATACAAAATTTGTAATACATTACATTTTACACTTTCCTTCATTCACATTGTATTTCTACAATCATTCCTATATACATTGCGTTTTATAAAATTAATTGCCATTGAGCTATGATCACGATTACCCCATCTTTTCAGACCCCCACAAGATCTTTCCCATTTTAACTTGCTTTGTACACATATAAAAGTCAAATTAGGAACTATGAACAAGGAAGAGCAATTAAGAATCAGAGCTTTTAAATTGTGTTGGTGGAAAATATTGAATATAGTATGAATTGAAATTGTTAATGATCTCCCTCTCTTCTCCAAACTGCTAAAAGCACACTGGCCAACAAACAACTCTGTCATGGGGCTTCTTGGATCATATTTGGGCTTGCTCTCAGGAGGTGCCAGGCCTTACAAAAACAAATCATGTTTGGAAAAGTAGAAGATCAGTCAAAGAAAGTAAAAGAAAGGCAGGCTTTCAACGAGATGGGTTGATACAGTAGCTGAACCCACAAGCGTGAGTGTGGAGTATATCATAAGAGCAAGAATCAGCAAGGTTTTGATCTACTTTTTATAGGATGGCCCTGAGTCATAATGGATCCAGTTGTCCTGTAAAAATCATCATGTTGTTGTTGACCACTGTCGAGTCAAGCATGACTCATAGCGACCCTATGAGCAAAAGACCTGAAGCCTTTCTATAACTAACTAATCATCATTTACAAAAGCTCATAGTGTTTCCACAGGCATGTTGTTTAGAAACTGGGTGCCACTAAAAATCATATTCTCTAAATATTATCCTTTAACAATCTTTACATGAAAGTAACAATATCTCTGTCATAAGGAGCAGTCCGCCACCTCTTTTCAATCAGGATACCACTTTTGGAGTTTCAAACTGTTCTCCTTCTAATTAGCTGCCAAACACTCAATGCACAATCAGCTTCCTTTATCTTAGTACATAGACTTTAAATTAAGTAATGTTTTTTCCATGCCTATTCTTAAAGTTTTCATGGCACTATGTGGGAACTAATTGACAAATATTACAAATTGCCTTCTGAATTTATCATATGAAAAAGTACACATTAAACAAACAAAAGATGGAAGCAAAAAGCTTTATGTGTACGTGTTTGAAAGCATAAATGTGGAATGTGTAGCTTTTGGGAATTGTTCAATAATTCACAATACCAATCCATAGTATGTTCAATACTCTTCTCCAGCACCGAAACCCAAAGGCATCAAGTCTTCTTCTGTCATCCTTAGGCATTGTTCAGCTCTCTGATGCATAACAAGTAACTACAAAGACCATGGTCTGGATCAGGCCCACCTTAGTCCCTAGGCTGACATATTTCTCTTTAACACTTTGGAGAAGTCCCTGACAGCACATTTTATCAATGCAATTTGTCTTTTGGCTTTCTGACTGCTGGCATCAAGAGTGTTGATTGTGGAGCCGAGCAAGCTAAATTCGTTAACAACCTCAGTCTCTTCTCTATCTGCCATGGTGCTGCCAATTGGCCCAGTGCTGAGTATCTTTGTCTTCTCGATGTTGAGCTTCAATCCATATTGTAGACTATAGTCCTTGACTCTTTACAGCAAATAATTCGTGCCCTCATCAGTTTCAGTAAGCAGGGTTGTGTCATCTGCAGAATGCAGTTTGATGAGTCTTCCTCCAATCCTGATGCCACATTCCTCCTCAAAATGATCTGTTACATATACAGATTGAAAATATATGGATGCATCCCAGATACACTCTTTTCCTGATGCTGAAACATGCAGTGCTTCTTTACTCTGTTTTGAGGACTGCTTCCCGGTCTGAGCAAAGATTTCACATGAGCACAATCAGGGGTTCTGGGATTCCCATTCTTTTCAAGGTTAGCCATAATTTGTTGTGACCCACACAGTCAAATGCCTTTGCATAGTCAATCAAACACAGAGACATTCCTCTGTATAGGTAGATAATTATAAAACTACTGTGAGAGGTGGGAGGGCTGGGCGGGGAGAGATGTACAGAAATGAATGAATGGAAATCCAAAATTTCTGTAAATATTCATTAAAATTATTAAAAAAATTCATAAAAAACCTACTGTGAGAGTGAGTAAAAATCATTTTAGTAACATTATGCTGATTATGTTTATTAATAAGTCACTCAAAAATCGGAGGGGCTTTGAATCACAAAGGGGTAAAACAGTAATCTGTCTAATATGTGCCATCAGAGTGGACACATTCTTTAATATTACTGCTTGTCACACTCTGGGTAATGAGACAATGCTGCAAACATGCGTGTTAAAAGCTCCCTATCAAAAAAAAGAAAAAAAGAAAAGAAAAGACAAAGCTCCCTATCAGGAAAGGCCTAAGACAATTCATTGGTTGTTCCTGTAAGCCCAGCTGGCAAGTCTGGGTTACACGGCTTGCATTTTCCCAATCAACTCTGCCTCTGTGATCACCACTATTGATTGCTTCTTGTTATTCTGGTTAACTTTGCTATACAGTCAGTAACAATTATCTGGCTCATCCCCGAGACTAAATTTTCAGAAAGAAAAAAAAATGGTTTTTACTCCTCTCAGCACAGACCCCGACATAAAATAGTTTTAGTGTCTACTCAGTAAGTTACTATGCAAATGGATGACTCTTAGATTTGTTGGAAACTTTAAATCAGAGAATTGAACAAATTTATGGCATACTCAATTTTTATTAATTGTTTTTAGTATTATTATTATTAATTGTAATGAAATTTTTCAGAGGCTTAGTGTTTCTAGTCATTCATTGTTGCACTTTTCTCCCTTCCCACCAATTCACTTTTCTCCTTGATGAGTAAAAAAAAAATTTTCATTGTTATACAATCCCTCCCCCCAAGTCCACTCCCAATTCACTTTTCTCCTTGATGAGTAAAAAAAAACCTCTTTCATTGTTATGCAATCCCTCCCCCCAAGTCCACTCCACTGTGCAGCCATCATTCTGCACTCCTGTCATGACAATAACACCTAATCATATATCCCTTTTTAACAGTTCTAACCCTCGTCTGTTGCAGTGTAGTATATATCATTCTTCCCCTCCTTTTCTGCCTTCCCTCAACCCCAATGTCAGTCCTGTTTCACAATAGTGACCTTATGCAATATTTGTCCGTTTGTGACTGAGATATTTCACTCAGCATAATGTCCTCTAGGGTCATCTGCTTTGCATAATATTTCACAAGTTCCTTGTTTTTCAATGCTGCATAGTATTCCACTGTGTGAACACACCATCCATTTGTTGGTGGGCACTTAAATTGTTTCCAGCTCTTTGCAATTGCGGACAAAAGCTGCAATAAACATGAGTGTGGATATATCTGCGTGGGTGGCAGTTATGGTTTCTTTAGGGTAAATTCCCAGAAGCGGAATTTCTGGCTCAAATGGTATTTCTATTTGCAACCTTTTGAGAAAATGCCATACAGCCTTCCAAAGTAGTTGCACCATTTTACACTCCCACTAACAGTGAATAAGGGTTCCAATTTCTCTGCAACCTCGCCAGCATTTGTTGTTTGCTGTTCTGTTTAATTCTGGTATTCTTACTGGAGTGAGATGATAAAACCAAGGACTATAAACTTCATTAAAGAAAAGCTTGGAAGAACCCTAGAAGTCCTAATTCACAACATAACCAGTCTTCCAAGCATCCTGGAAAAATCTACAACCAAGAGATGATAAAATAGATGAATGAGACCTTCTAAGAATCAAATCCTTATGCACACACATAAACTTCTCCAAAAGGCTAAAAAGGGAAGTCACAGATTGGGAAAAAGTATTTGGTAGTGACATGTCAGATAAGGGACTTATATCCAGAATTTATAAAATACTTGAGCACCACAACAAGATAAAGGTAAATAATTCAATTGAAAAGTGGGCACAAAATATGAATAGACACTTGATCAAAGAAGACATTCAGATGGCTAACGAGCACATGAAGAAATGTTCAAAATCCCTAGCTCTAAGAGAGATGCAAATCAAGACAACTCTGAGATACCATCTCACCCCAGTCAGAATTTTTATTAATTCTTATAAAACAAAATGAAAATGTAAGTTTTCAAGACATCACTTTATTAAGTCTAATGATTGGATCAACTTGTTGACCGGTAGAGCTGGACCTTGCCTACTCTGCACCCTCCTCACTATTCTTTATATTCTCTAACCCATTGCTACAGTCCTGTGCTAATTCATCTTGTTTAGTGATTAGGACAATGTAGTTCTTTGTATTTTGATCTATTTAAATATGGTAGTTTTAACTCAACCCAAGCAAACAAACAAAAAAGTGTTATTTTAAAAATTTTCTCTATAACTTCATCAACAGGAAAAGCAATTGAATTAGCTAATTGAATTGACTCAGAGATTTTGCAAATTAAGTTGTAAGCTGTCTGTTTGAATCCCACCCGCATGATCTCTTATCTTCCACTTGACCAGAGCCTTCACATTCTAGTCTCATGTCTGGAATGAATTCCAAAGAAGCAAAACATAGAAACTGCACACTCTCAGTCTCAGATTTGAACAAGATAGTATCTTTCAGCTTATCATTTAAAACAGGTCAGAAATCCCATCTAGATTAACAGGATTCATAAAATGCCTCCATATCCTTTTCACACATAAAAGATGTGAAAAATCACACGGCACAAAGGTAAGAGGACAGAAGATTGTCACTTAGCCTTTCTTGGATCCAAAAGGGTTGACTAACTTCCAAATATTTGCTTTTCATGAAACTTCATACTATCTAATACAAGAAGATGTATCATTTAGTGGTTTATGCAGAAGGAAGAAAAGAAAGATTTCTTTTCCCAGAAGCTTAAGCAAACACGTAGCTTATTTTTGGAGTTATTTTTTTAAAAGGTGGTGAAGTTCATAAGGACAAACACTGGAAGTGAGAGTAGAGTCAGTGGTGCTCAAGGTATGTGGGAGATCATTAGAAGTAGTGTTTCTGCCAAATCAAATTAGGTTAATTGTTCTAGAATTGGTAAGAGGGATTTCTGGTGGCCTTGTGGCAAGAAGCTGTGCTATAATCCTGAAGACACACAGTTCGAGGTCACCAGCTGCTCCGTGGGAGAAGGATGGGCGATCTCCCGCCATGAGATTAACTACCTCTGAAAATCTGCTGGGGATCAGCTATGGGTCAGTTCTGACTCAATGGTACATGACAACAACAACAACAACAGCAACAGTATGAATGTACTCCAGGCCTAAAAAGTAAAAGAAGTTGCCTACTTCACGCATACTGCAATGTGATGGTAGTGAAAATGTCATCCCAGATCTCTCACTAAATAGACTAATTACCTCTTTCTTCCCAGCTATTCTATATTCCTTCTTAGTATCTTGAAATAGAGGTTAATATATAATATGAATAAAGGACAATCTTTTCCACTTGGTCTGAGGAAGCAAGCTAGCCATCATCTCTGAACCTGTTTCTTCAAAGAACATGGGCAATGATGATGTTGTTCATGTGGAGAAGTTACGTAAGATAGTACATACAAAGGACCCAACAGAGATCCTTATGCCTAATATATTTCTTTCAAATGATATACCACCATAAATATCATTGAAATCAATTCCTTTTTAAAAAATGAGAGGATGATCAAGTTACAAAATCCCCAAATCTGGGTTTCACCAAAACAATAATCACACATTTAACCTAGAAATGCATATATAGTTTCTAGGGAAATTTCACAATCACCCACTCACTGGTGCGCAGTTGATTTAGACTCATAATGACCTTATGGGGAAAAGTAGAAGTAGGACTGTCTCATAGGGTTTCCAAGAGTTTCCTTTCTTTAAGGAAGCAAATAGCTACATCTTTCTCACTCCGATTGCCAAGTAAATTAAAATTGTCCACCTTTCGCTTATAGCCAAACACTTTAATCACTGCATGATTGTTGTTGTTGTTGTTGTTGTGAGTACTGTTGAGCCCAGTATGACTCATAGAGACCATATGAACGTTTTCCTATCTTGTGCCATCCTCAAAATTTCCCACAAACTCAAGACCATTGGTTCAAACTCAAGTCAGTGTGTCATCTGGTTGAGAGTCATCCTCTCTTTCCCTCTTCCTATACCTTCCCAAGCATCTTGCTCCTCTCCTAGCATCATGACCAAAGTATGTGATACAAAACTTCATCATCTTTGCCTCCAAGGACCACTCTGCATGACAAAGGCTCTTTTTTAGAACTTTAAGTATGAACGTAATTGAAGTGCATCATGCAGCACTCAGGAGCAATAATTTAGAAAAATACTACATAAACTTAGGTGAGACTGGAGTGCATGGTGCTGAGTGAACTAACTCTGTCTTATAAGGACAAATACTGCATAAGACCATTATTGTAAAAATAGGTGGATTACTTGTAAAACATATATGGAGACCCAAGGAGGGGAAGGGATGGGAACAGAGGGGTGAGGATAGATAGGAGGGAAACCACAGGTTGCAGAGTTTTGTGGGTATAGGGAGGGGGTGAAGAAAGTGGGAGGAATCCAGTGGGGACCTGAAAAGATTGGGTAATGATGGACAAGGTCCAAGGGTGATTGATTTTATTAAAAAAAAAAACAAAAACAAAAACAAAAAACCCAAACAAAAACCAAACCCATAATGTATAGAAATGATTGTATGAAAAACTATGAATAAAAAATAGCTTGAAACACAATGTGTACAGACTGTGTGAACAAATAAATATAAAATAATAAATAGTCAAACAGAAAAGCCATTTAACTCTGTATTTGAAGCATAGTCAGAAAACAAGTTGCAAAGAACTGGAGAAGACAGCAGCTTAGAAAACTTAAAGGTGACCCAGTTAGTGTACTGGAAAGTTTTCAAAACTGACCAAAATGGCCTTAGGCAGCACTGAGAAAGAAGTTTTCCCTGAATAGAAACTTGAAATAGGTGCGTGCTTTTTGATTGCATGTTTCTATGACATTACTCACATGGCCTTATACAGCATTTAGGAACAAAAATCAGATCTAAGCCAAGGTTGACAGCCAGACTTGACTCCTGCTACAGATTTACTTATTCTTTCACTTTCCAAATTTTACTTGCTTTTTATTTATTTTTTTTTTTTCATTTTTTACTTTGGCCTCTTCTTGATTCTGTTTTTGAGTTTTGAGAATCCGTTTTTTAAAGTAACGTAGGAGCCGAAAGCCTTTCATTTTCGATCATGCTTGCTTGGGGATTCAGGCATGTCCTGGTAGCTTTATCCTCGGGCCCTTATTTCTTCCCTATAGTGAGCACCACTCCAAAGTATGAGAGCAGCTTGCATTAGCGCTAACATGCAAGCCCTCTCATTGCCGGGGAGACACTCGGGCAATTTATGATCATTTGTTGCAAAGAGGCTCTGCCATTTCTCTCAGCCAGAAGGAAAATAGCATTGCCCCCTCGATTGCATCTCAAGGACTCAGCTAATGCAGCCGTGGTGCTCTTCTCCAGATAGAAATATCTACAAAGGCTTTGAGAGCTCAGATCAAGTGTGTTATTTCCACTAAACCAGTCACCAAAAGCCTTCTGCCCCCTGCCTGCCACAATTATAGGACTTGCTATCCAGCAGAAATAGGCAATCTGAAATTTCTTGTAATGCTCCTGTCAATATTGAACTGTGGATTGCCTGAAAAGGACTTCTTCTTCTCCCTTAGTGGTTCAAGTGCACCAAGAAGGGTCTATAACTCTCTCTGCCAAACGGAGACACCAGGCACAGAGTCCTCTTCGTATCTGATCACTAGTGTCCCATGTACATGCTATCCCGAAGTACTGACTTACTGCTGAATTGAGGGGACAATGTGTAGACCTCTTGTTCTAGCACCTGGCTCATCTCCAGAGGATGAAAAGACACCAGGAAATGAGGCAGGCAGACAGAAATAAGGCAAAGTGGATTTCAGAACTGGACGTGGGTTTTGCAGCAGGACAGTTTAGAGAGAGGAATTTGCATTCTGCTAGTGAGTAGCCATCAGTGAGGGGTTAGTAGCCAGGATGTGTGATTGGTTCGTTTTGTCTCTGCTATGAAGTGTTCCAAATCATAATTAAAGATCTGCAGAACCCATAGTTTGAGAAACGGATTGAGAAATATCTCAATATATACAACATCATCCCTTTTGGTAACCAGGCCTGATTCAGTGTTTCTTCAAGATATAAATTAAATTTATTTTTATTATTTTGTGTGTGTGTACCATCAAAACATATCTCACTGGTACTGGAGGAGATTGCCCCTCCTTCTCCAGAAAAGTATCTGGTAGATTTGAACCATGTATTTCTGGGATTAGAGTGCAACTTCTTGCCACTAGGCCACCAGAGCTCCCTCAAAGTGTTTCTTATTACAAGTTACCTTATTATTCTGTATCATAAGCCTCAAAATGTCACAAGGTGTGAGATTTAAGAGCCAATTTTTAAAGAACAAGATAGTTTACTGCTTCAGGGTATAGTTAACTTGAGGAGGATAATTATATGTATGTAGCAATATCAGAAAAAAGCATGTGTGTCTGTTATGCGTCATTAGTTAGTTATACAGGATTTCCAATGTCTGTAACAATGAGAACAATAAAGTGGCCTTGTTCATCCTAAACACTCTATTTTAATACCTCACTTGTTCTTTGATTGCCAAACACACTCTTATCATTATTGAGAAAGATCACTCTTGTGAATTATTTCAAATGTAAAATTGGTAATGGTATCAACTCCATAGCATTCATTTTATTTTTCAGTTTGAAAGAACAAAATCACCCCTTAGATATTTAAGTGGTCTCAATAGAGACAATATTAAAGTCTTAGGAATTGAAAATAACAAAACAAACTAAACAAAACAAATAGAAAAATAAAATTTACAGAACAAATATTTTCAAGTACAGAAATTACCCTTTAATAATTATAATCTGACTCCTAAGAACATAGGTAAATACGTGAAATGAAGTCTCACCACGCTTGCTACAAAGGAACACTGTGGATGCTCTTCTTGCAAGGAAATGTGCTTGATAGTGACTGTGTATCAAATATTCAATATTTAGCACCTATTAGATGCTAATTAAAAGATAAAACTAAAATCAAGTGCTTTTGAGTTGATTCTGACATATGACAACTCCATGTATGTAAAGTAGAATAGTGCTCCATTAGATTTTCTTTAATGGCTATATATAATTTTTTTGGTTTTAACTACATTATCAGACTCCTTTTTTTTAGATGACTCTGATGGATTCACGCTATCAATATTTTGATTAATAGGCATGTGCTGAACTATTTGTAGCACTGAGGGGGTTATAAGGTACAAACAAGGGGCAGGATACAGATAAGGGAATTGATTCAGTGACTGGGGTAATTGCGATGGGTGTGTCGGAGGCAGTGAGATTGGCACAGGATAGAGCAGGGTTTAGGACTGTTGTACTTTGGGTCGCTATGAGTCACAAGCGACTCGACGGCACATAACAACAACAACAACAAATGGAGATAGCATAAAATGCTTCACTGAAAACTTGGAATCCTACTGGTTGACTGAGACCAGCTGTAACATCAAGAGAAAACATAGCCATGTGTCTATGAATGAATGTATGTGGTCCGTTTATGTACCGGTGAGTAGAAACGAAAGATAGGAGTTGTGGGTAAATATAGGCTATAAAGAGGTGATTTTGTGTTTGTTTGGTGTGTTTTTGTTTTGTGATGTTATTCTTTTTTTTTTTTTTAGAGCAGAGGTTAATTCACCTTAATTCAGAAAAATTTGAATTCACTTCATGCAAGATACTCTAATTAGTAATTTTTCAGAAAGCATCACAAGGATGGTATTAGTTATTTCCCATTACGTAGTTAGAGGGACACACATCTAAAACTGAAGGAATGTATCAAATTATTGTGGGCACTAATAGCCATAGCTGAGTTTCTGAAACTAGGATGTGAAATGGCAAAATGTTTGTCTTGGTAAGATTTTGCAAGTTACCCTGTAGCTTTGCTGGCACTTGATCCTCTTAGCGTTATCTAGAAATTTCAGCCATCATTTGAAGAACGGTTGCTATCAAAGATAGCTTTGTGGCTAGTAGGATGGAAGAACTATTAGTAAACATAATGGAAGTTGGGACAGGAATACACTTAAAAGGAATGAGATCGTTTTGGTGCATACAAAATATGAAATAAGTGAGTTAATTTAACTTATAATAAAGGTTTATAAGAAAGGACAAGAACAGAATTGAAAAATTCCCTACCATTAGCAAGCAGGAAAAAGGAGTTAAATGGAAAGTTCTGGATAGAGATAATATCCTAAAAAAAATCAGTATCATAAAAAATAAGAAAAATGATGAGTTCAGTAAATAATATGGTTCATAATGTTAATAGGGAGAGCTGGTGACTTAGTTGTAAGGCGTTTTGCTGCCAATGTAAAGGCCTGTGGTTTGGATTCACCATTTGTTCTGTGAAAGAAAAATGGACAATCCCTTCCTGCCTCTGAAAACTCACTGGAGAATCAGCTCTGAGTCAGATCTAACTTCACAGTACTTAACAACAACAACAATGTTAATAGCTACTAGAAGGGACAAATGAACAAGAGTCAAGAAGAGGCTGTGAGACTTGGTCATTAAGTTTTATTACAGATCTTTTTTAGATCAGCTTCAAGTGGGCAACTGAAGAGAGAATGTAAGTGAAGGATATTAAGACACATATCACATAAGAAAATACAGGAAAAACACATTGTTTGCACTATGGAGGTTCCAATTAGCAATGTTTCCTGCTTAGAACGATATTCCTTTATAGTCCTGTGGTGTGAATGTTACCTTGCTTTGAGTGTTATCTGTAGTCTTTGATCTGTATCAGTAAAAACTTCAAGTCTTCTTCGCTTTCTTTTTCTTTTTCAAGAGTTTAAATTAGTACAAAATTTCATAATTTTCAAAGGTATTCACCTCATTAATTCTACATTGCTAATTACAATGCACATAATATCTGATCATTCATTCATTTCACTACTTCATGTTTCAGCAGGCAAGTGTATATCATCTGCATCTTGCATGCTATTAATGACGCTTTCTCCGTTGCTGATGCACATTATTTTTCTTGCTTATTTGCTCTGCATCCATTGTATTTAATGGATGTGTTGAAAAGATCTAAATTTGACATATCTTTTCTGAGGCTCCATCTGACATACTTTGGACATGCTGTGAGGAGAGACCGGTTCTTGGAGAAAGACATCATGCTTGGGATGGTGGAGGGACAGCGTAGGAGGGGAAGGCCCTCTATCAGGTGGACTGATTCTGTGACTGGAATAATCAGGATGGGAGTGTCAGAGACTGTGCGATTGGCACAGGACAGAGCAGAGTGTAGGGCTGTTGTACATAGGGTCGCTATGAGTCCCAAGCGACTCGACGGAACATAACGACAACAACAACAACAACTTTAAATTACAGAAGCCCATGCTGTTCTAGTCAAACAGCTGTTCTTGGTCTCTGCTTAAGCACCACATGAGTGTAGTTAAAGGTTCTGGTATTCCTACTCTTCAGAACGGTGTCTATAATTTGTTAGGATCCACACAGTTCAATGCCCCATCATAACCAATAAATATTTTCCTGGGATTCTCTAAATTCAGCCAAGAACCATTTGACATCAACGGTTATAAGCCATATTCCATATCTTCTTAGACATCTGGATATTAATTTCTAGAAGTTCCCTGTTGACTCCGGAAAGTATTTATTTCTGTTAACTATCTTCAATAAAATTTACTTGTAATGAAATCAGAAATATTATTTAGTAAATTCTGCTTTCTATTGGTTTTTATTTTTATTTGTAATTAGTGTAAAGTCAGTTGGTCAAGTAACTTAAAGTCAATTGGCCAAATAGCTATTTTTCAAATTCCTTGGCATAGAAGCACAATAGAGAAAAGGCAAGAATAATGAGAAGTTGACTGTACACGAGTGAATCAGATTCTGGTAGTTTCATAAGCTTCAACTTGAGTAGCAAGCACCACCAGTCTCTGGAATCAAAGCAATTTATCATCCATGAACAAGTGCCAGCAAGAGTATCCCTGAGGACAAGGTGAGGTTGTGTTTTCACCAGGGCTGGGATTTTATAGAAAACTGTTGCATTTACCTAGGTTGTAGAAAGTTACTAAACTCTGTGTGAAGGAGGGGGTGTCTAATTTTATTAGTAGTGATGTAATCTTAGTTATTATAATCTGGCATCATCTAGAGGAACAGAAAGGCAGATATGTGTGTAATTGCAGTTGCAGACAAATTCATTTTATTTTAAGCACCCCATGTCCCCAGTCTTACAGTTTCCACATGGTGATCCTAATTTAGACTGAAGATATTTGAGAGACACTAGCTCACACCTTGAAACCTTAACTAATGTAGAAAGCACATTTTAAAAGAAAAAGAAGATTTAGACATTGAGTTTTGTTCTTTTTACAATCATGATGAAATGTAGTCACCCTGAGAATGTGCCTAGATGAACAATTATAAATAGAAAGTGAGAAGTTCCATATATGTATAAAAAACCAGAAAAGGGTAATGTTCAGAATTTATGGAAGGAACTTGAGATGCTTTGACGTTGAAGGTACATATTAGGATTTTTAAAGATCATGCCCAAATAGTGTTGCTGACATTATCATGTCCATTGAGATGAACATGACCCATAGCTGAGCCTCCAGTGAGTTTTCAGAGGCAGTAAATCATACTGGAGGAGATTCACTGAGGCCAAATGGATTCTGGTTGAAAGTAAACAGCACCAGAAAAAAAAATGGCTAATTATGCTTTATTGACTACGCAAAGGTATTTGACTGAATGGATCATGACAAATTATGGATAACATTAAGAAGGACATAAATCTCAGACATTTAATTGTGCTCGTGTGAAACCTATACCTAAACCAAGAGGCTTTTGTGCAAACAGAGCAAGGGAATGCTACATAGTTTGAAATTAAGAAAGGTGTAAGCGTGGGTTGTTTCCTATCTCTGTGTCTATTCAATCTCTATGCTGAGGAAATTATTGAAGAAATTGGACTCTACAAAGAACACAATATCAGGACTGGAAGAAGACTCCTCCATAACCATTATGCACATGAAACAACTTTGCTTGGTAACAGTGAGGAGGACTTGAAGCGTTTACTACAGAGAATCAAACACTGAAGTCTTAAACCTGAAGTGCATCTCAACATCAAGAAAATAAAAATTCTCACCAGTAGACCTGTAGGTGACACCATTATACATGAAGAAAAGATGGAAACTGACAACAACTTCAAGTTATTTGGATCCATAGTAAATACACTTGGCATGAGCCGTCAGAAGATCAGGAAACATTGCCCTGGGAAAATCACCAGTAAGGGACCTCTTCAAATTCTTGAGGAGTAACAATGCTAGTTTGAGGATTGAAGTGTGCCTGATTCAGATCATGATCTTTTCAATCATGTACTTTGCTGCTGAGAGCTGGACAATGAATATGAATGACAGGAGAATAATTGATGCCTTTGAATTGTGATGTTGGAGAAGAGGAGTGACTATCCCATGGACTGAGAAAAGAACAAACATATACGTACTCAAATTTATCAGTCACTCTGTAAGAAAAAGAAGGGACATTATTTCCTTTAAAGGTGAACAGCCTTGGAAACAAGATGGAGGATCACTATGAGTCAAAATAAATTCCAAGGCAGTGATTTTTGCTTGTTTATTTTATTTTTTAATATATAGATGGCTCCTAGCTTAGACTTCTAAGGAATCAAGTTCAGGCACAAATATAAATAGGCAATATTGGCCTTCAAATATTCTGAGTTATGAAGTCATATAAACCAAAATGGAGCTCACAGTCTAATTTGACTGCATATTAGTTTTTTTGACCTCAATATCATCGTTTATAAAAGGAATATGCAAGCATTCAAGCCACAGCAATGCTAGAAGAATTAAACGACAGGTGTGTTAGGCATTTAGGAAAATGGTTGAAAAATATTAAGCTTTTAACACAGAGTTATCATCCCCTCCCTGTGAGCTTCTCCCTTCCTTTTCTCTAACATCACAATTATAAAATAGTGCACACAGCTGCCACTCTTTGTCCAACCCTAGCATAAAGAAAGGACAAAAAAGGAATTATTATTTGGAATTTATCACTGTATACCATTACAAGGGAATACAACAGCCCTTTCTAACAATTCTAAGTGCAACAATGGATTCAAACATACCGACGATCATGAAGATGGAATGTTGTTGTTGTTGTTTTTGTTAAGTGTCTGCCAGTCTAGTATGATTCATAGCAATGCTAAGAACAAAAGATCTGAACATAGTTCTATTCTGTGCCATCCTCATGCTTCCTGTCACACAAGAGCCAGTCACCATGTCAATCCACTGGGTTGAAGGCCTTCCTTTGCTTCATCGACCCTTCTCTTTCCCAGCATCCAAGGAATAGCCCTCCTAACAACACGCCCAAAGTATGTGAGGGGATGCCTCATCATTCTAGCCTCCAAAGAGCACTCAAGTTGCACCCACTTTAAGACATGTCTGTTTGTTCTCTTGGCTGCCCATGGGATGCTCAGTGCTCTTCTCCAGCACCACAGCTTAAAGGTGTCAATTCTTTTTCTGTCATCCTCATTCACTGTCCAGCTTTCAGGTGCATAGTAAGTGATCAGAAAGACCATAGCCTTAATCAGACACACCTTAGTCCTCAAATGGACATCACTACTCCTCAATAATTTGGAGAAGTCCCTAACTACAAATTTTCCCAGTGCACTGTGTCTCCTTGCTTCCTGATTGCTGGAATAGGACTAGTCTATATTCTATTCTACTATGAAATAATGTTGCCCTATGTCAGAGTGACCTTGACAGTAATAATAAGAAGAGGCAGGATAAGTGTATTGCTATTATTAGGGGCTATTGAATTGGTTCCAACTTATAGGAAACCTACCATACAACAGAAGAAAACACTGCTTAATAAAGTGCCATCATTAGACTCACTGTTGTGCCCAAGTCCATCATTGAGGTCACTGTGTCGATTCATTTCATCAAATATCTCCCACTTTATTCTACTAAACTTCTACTTTACCAATCATAATGTATTTGTCCTGGGATCAGTCCTTTCTGATAACATCCCCAAAGTATGTGATGAAAAGCCTTACTTAACAGAAACATCAGACTGGAACAGAGAGCACAACACTGTACCAAACAAATTGGGTTAAAAATAGAAAAGAATATGTTTTCCACATTGTTCACCAATACTCCTTCCCTCCACCTCATAGGCACATAGCTTTGCTGACTGCTGACACATTTAGATAGGGCCTTTCACATCAACTTGCAGAAATCAGTCCAAAACCCTCAATGAAATGGACTTCACACATTGACTTGAGCAATAGGTTTACATACAGCAGATATTGTGATTATGATGCTACATTGAGTCAGGGTTTTCCACAGAGTTCATGAGTTGAAGTTAATCGGACAGCAACAAAAACAACAAAACTAAACTTTATTTACTTGGATGTTTATCGCTATTGTGACTATAATTAAAATCTATGCCTTCCCCCCCCCATAGAAATGCACCCTTTCTTATGTTCATTTTTTAATGCAGATTTTCCCCATACTTTTCTTCATTATCTTTTATTTACTTAGTTTGTATAGACAAGAAAGAAAGAAAGGAAGGAAGGAAGGAAGGAAGGAAGGAAGGAAGAAAAGAAAACAATAAAAACTCAAATCTTCTGCATTCAGTTCAAATTGGCCCTGATTCATGATAATACACGATGTAGTTTTTCAGACTGTAAATCCTACTGGCTGGAGACTACCTCATCTTCCTCCTGGAGTGTGGCTACCAGATTTTATTCTCCCACTTCTCACTTTGCAGCTCAATATGTTAACACCACACACCAACAGTGCTCTATTTATAGGCAATTTTGCCAAATAAGTAACAATCCCTTACCTTCCTATGTTTGTGGTGGTGTGTGCTGTGAATCAATACGTAATCAAATGACTCTCCAGCGGGTTTTCAGAGGCTATAAATGACATGTAAGGAGACAGTCCATCTTTCTCCAGTGGAGCAGTTGGTAAGTTTGAATCACGTTCCTCTGAGTGGGCAGTGCAACTCCTTACCACTAGGTCACCAGAGGGGCCTACCTTTCTATGGATGATGGATTTTGTTAAGGACAAGGACCCTATTAATTTTAAGAAAGATCAAGTGTTCCCATGGAAGAGACAAGTGGCACCGTTAAGTGTATCTATGATCTTGAATAAAGAAATATTCATTATGGAAAGATTTTTATATGCTTATTAGACAAAAATTCATGTATGATATTGAACAAGATGGATTCACATCCTTGCATTTATACCAATTGCCATGGAATTGACTCTAAATTATGATAATACACAATATCCAATATCTTAGTAGTAGGACTATATGTCATAGTTATCAATAGCCAATTGTTAAGAGGTAGATCAGTAGATTTCCTTTCCAGTTACCAGTGGGTGGAATTTAATTTTCAATTCTTTGTTTACTAGCCAAGTACATTAACTTTTGCAAATACCCAGGGGTCCCAATGGCTGCTTTCGAGACTTCTCTGCTTCTAGAGAGAGCTCACATCCCTCAACTCACGGTCACCTTCCTCCATCTTCCATGTCCACAATAATTAGTCAAGTCACACTCTCTATCACTCTGATTTTCCACCGATCTCTTCACAAGGACTTTCATGATTGTATTGTGCTTACTCCAATAATCCAGGATAATCCTCTAATTTAAGGTTGTTTGATCAGCAATCTTAATTTCTCAATGTTAATTATTCCTTTCCACATAAATTAGCATATCCACGGATACTGAGTTGGTGAAATATGAGCACATGTGAGAGCATATTTTTCTACTTACCATAGTAAGAAAGTGAGATAATTTAGAATAAGGAAACAAATTTCAATAGATCTTTGACTGTTTTAAAGTAAAGCCCTTCTTCTGTAATTATTTTTTTTTAATTTACCAAAATGTTTACACAGAAATACCCTTAATTATATCTTACTTTCCTTTTTCATTTAGGATATGCTACAAGCTTTAACATTTTTTATAGCACTCACAGTATCCACATGGGCCCTAAGAGATTTTAAGTCTTTTATACTCATGGTTAATTTACTGGAAAAATTAAAACATCACTTCAGAGAATAGCCTTTGGTCTGACATTTTTTTTCTTCTAAAATGTATATATGTAATACATTAAATATTGACCAAATATTTTGTTTTGCTTTGTTTATGAAATTATTTCTGCTAAAAACTATCTTCTAGTACTAGAAAGATATTGTTGATGATGCATCGCAATTTAAGAGTACTTTCTCTTTTTATATTATGGTAATTTACGTTAAATATTTCATTTATCAAATTTTTATTAAAGGATCTCCACAGCACAGATACCTTTATATCAGTTAAGGTTCTGTTTTTTTCCATTTTCCATGTGATATTTGAAACTTATATGAAACACATATGAAACTACAAAAAATAATATTTAAATGTTGAGAATATGAATATGTATCTGATGCTGTCCAACAAAGGCAACAACGTTTTAGCCTTAAAACAAAAAGGCAATACATAAGCCATCCCTTTGTTCTATCTTTAGACAAAAAGCTTTACACTTAAGTGGAGAATCAGCCAAGGAAAGGCAAACACTCAATAAGGTGAATTAACATCGTGATTATAACAATGGCAGAGAGTGTGAGGATCACCCAAGACAGGACAAGGTTTAGATCTATTGTTCACAGAGGTAAAGTGAATTTTTGTCAACAGCACATAACAATAACGGATAATACTTTTTTTCCCTAAAACTCTGATTCCATTCTCAAGACCGTTTACTAGAAATTTTGGAACATAAGGCATTAGTCTCTGACTGGCACATGTAAATTTGAGGTTCCTATTTTGCTTTCTTTCACATCAGCTGAGATAATTTGAAATAAGCCCCTAAACCATGTATATCTTTGGAAAAGAAAAATTTTAGTCATGTTGTTTCTGTTGTTAGGTGCCATATGGTTGAGTATGCCTCATAGTGCCCCAATAGAAATAGATCTGAATCCAGTTCTATCATGTGCCATTCTCATCAACTCTGATATACTAGAACCAATGCTGTAGTCATCATGTCAATCAATGTGGTTGAAGGTCTTACTCTTCTTCACTGACCTTTCTTAGCATGATGCTCCTCTCCAAGAAGGAGACTTGCTAAAAACATGCGGAAAGTATGTGAGATGAAGCTTCAGCATTCTTGCCTCTAAGGAGCACTCTGGCTACACCTTCTCCAGGACACACCTGTTTGCTCTTTCGGCAGTCCATGAGTTATTCAGTACTCTTCTCCAACACCATAACTTAAAGGCATCAGTTCTTCTTCTGTCATCCTTATTCTTTTTCCAGCTTTTAGACAAGTGATTGAAATGACCATGACCTGAATCAAGTGCCCCTTAGTCTTCAAACTAACATCGTTGTTCCTCTGTAATTTGGAGACAGCAGAATTGCCCAATGAAATAATTTTCCTTATCTCCTGACTGTTAATACTAAGGATGTTGATTGTGGATCATATTAAGATGAAATCATTGACAGTTTCAATCTTTTCTCCTCCTATCATGATGTTGCTTTTTAGTCCAGTGGTGAAGATTATTGTCTTCTTAATGTCAAGATGCAGTCTATATTGAAGGCTTTGCTCTTCTGTAGCAAGTGTTTCAAATCTTCTTCATTTCAGAACAAGATTATTCCATTTGCTTATGATCTTGTGTCATAGAGGATCACTATTTTCAACCACAATACCTAAGCAGTAATCATTACCATTTCATGAATACTTGCTATGTTTCATGCATTCATGTTTTTTTATATTACTTCATCTCCATAACAATATTTAGGAGGTAAGCAATTTTATTATTATTTCATTTTTTTCTGGAAAAATGACTTGCAACTGAAATATTTTTTTCATGATTTTAGCATTATACTGTTGTGCCCCAAATCCAGTTTCCCCCCAAGTCACCAAGGAGCTGACACCGATGCAAGGGCAAGAGGGAATTTATTTCAGATTCGAATCTGGGCCGCGATCCAAACCGTGTTCATACAACAGGGAAGATGGCCATGGCCCCAATTCTGGGCTGTCCCGCATATTTAAAGGGGAAAGCCCGTGAAAACAGGGCAATACAGGATTGGCTGGTTCAAAGGAAGGGTGTGAAAACAGGGTGATACAGTATTGGCTGATGTTTGGGTGGGGGTTCTTTTCCCCCTCCCCCCACCGCTTTCAGTTTACTGCTCTAGAGGCTAATACATTTTAAAATGACATATTGGTTACAAAATGGAGTCCCTCATTCCCCTCTTCTTCTGCACCCGAGCTCGATCATGAGCGCTTTCTTCTTCAGTCTCTTAAGTAATGGTATTGAGACCGCATAACCATCAACTGGATTGTTCTTATCCTTTCTTTAATTAAGTTGAGTATTCTGTTAATTATACAGGGACCTAGGGTTAGGATAAGCATCAGGGCAGTGAGGGGTCCAAGAAGTGGAATAAGCCATTTACCCCAGGATGGTTTCCACCAGTTAAATAAATCATAGGCTTCTGCCTCAGACAGGTGCTTTTTAACAGATTCTTTTAACTCTCGGACCTTATTTTGGACTATGTCCTATGCATTCACAAAGAAACAACATTCTTCCCCTTGAAACTGGCACATACCTCCTTTCTCTGCTGTAAGCAAGTCTAGAGCTCCACGGTTTTGTAAGGTCACCCTGGCCAGAGAAGTTATCTGGGTTTGTAAGCCCAGGAGAGAATCTGCTACCTTGTCTATGTCCCGGCTAATGTCCATAGAGAGTCTGTAATAAAAATGGGTGGCTATGCCCAAGCCTCCTG
>NW_006400000.1:280693-292903 GCF_000299155.1 Elephantulus edwardii
AGTACTTGTAGTAGCTGCTGGCAATCGTCCCAGGTGGGCTGGTGGGTAAAAAGAACAGTCTCAAGAAAGTTAATCAGCTCTTTAGGATTGTGGGAGAAAGGAGCATTTTGAGATTTCCAGTTGTAGAGATCACTAGTGGCAAAAGGCCAATAATGATACAGCTGGTCTCTATTCGCCTCTACAGGCCCTGCAGTCCGTAAAGGCAGGACTGTAGAGCCTGCTTCAGGTGAGGGGCCTCTTTGAAGGGCTCCTCTAGTATTTTGTGAGAGGCCAGTAGCCGATACCGATGGAGCCAGGGGCCTGGATGGCGGCTTGGGTGCCGTTGATCCAGGCTCCGGCTGAGGCCCCGGTTGAGGCCCCAGCAGCTGGGGTGGTGGTGGATAAGGAGGAGGGAAGATAACGTTTTCCTCAGCCCCTGCCTGTAGGATAGGGTAAAGAGGCACAGAGGGCTTCAGATTCTTTTTCAACCGGAGTTTTTCTGTTGTAGTTGCCATGAGGGTCACTTTCTGTGGAGGAAGAACAGATTTAAGCCAAGAAGGCAGGTTAGTAACTAAATCCTTCCACACAGTGATGTAAGGGACCTGGTCAGGGTGTCCACCCTGTGGCTGGAAGACAACTTTCTCCACGGCGGTGATGGTTGGAAGGTCAAAAGTCCCTTCCGGTGGCTATCCTACATCAAAGGCCGGCCATTTTGTGCTGCAGAAAGTGGTCAGTTTCCCTTTGCCAACCTCTACCGACAGATTATGGGCTCGCTCTCTAGCATCCTTAAAATGTCCAAGTACCAGGTCTAGGGGGGTGGAAGTAGTCTGTCCCATTGCATCCGTCAACAGTAAGTAAAGACAAAGACACAGACAGACAAATAACAAGCAAAAGAGACAAGTCTTTCAGCCTTCTTCTATAAGCAAGGCTCGAAAGCTGAAACCGGTGAAGAGCGGTGTCTCGGATAAACCTCAATCACCTCTTCGTACAGAAGCCTGGCGTGAGGTTCTTTACTCTCACCCAAGCACTCAGATATAGGGCTCAGAACATCTTCCGAGCCCCTGCAGTGGTGGCCCCCCAGCGCGTCCACCTTAGCCACGTTTCACTGCTCTGAAGAGTTCGGTACAGAACAAAAACACAGATAGACACACTCACCCGTCTGGCCAGCAGTTCATCCCTCTGGTTAGGGGTCCTTGGGGTCGTGGGAGGATCCCGGACGACCCCCAGATGTTGTGCCCTAAATCCAGTTTCCCCCCAAGTCACCAAGGAGCCAACACCGATGCAAGGGCAAGAGGGAATTTATTTCAGATTCGAATCTGGGCCGCGATCCAAACCGTGTTCATACAACAGGGAAGATGGCCTTGGCCCCAATTCTGGGCTGTCCCGCATATTTAAAGGGGAAAGCCCGTGAAAACAGGGCAATACAGGATTTGCTGGTTCAAAGGAAGGGTGTGAAAACAGGGTGATACAGTATTGGCTGATGTTTGGGTGGGGGCTCTTTTCCCCCTTCTCCCACCGCTTTCAGTTTACTGCTCTAGAAGCTTATACATTTTAAAATGACATATTAGTTACAAAATGGAGTCCCTCAATACAAGTTCACCTGATTTGGAATAGGGATTTATATGTCTCTATTTCTCAAAAGATATCTTCAGGTCAGTGCATTGCTGACAGCGAAGTTTATTGACAATAATATACAGAGAAGAGTACTCACTCTTGCTGTTTCAAAGACAACAATACTAGGAAATAAGGTGAGGGAGCTTCTGCCAGTGAAAGGAACTGGCAAATGTACCTGTTGTTGTTATGTGCCACTGAGGTGCTGATGACTCATAGAGACTCTGTGTACAACAGCTCTGAAGCCTGCCTTGTTCTGAGCCAGTCTCACTGACTCTGGCACACCTACCCTCATGGCCCCAGCCACTGTATCAATCCATCTCATCTGCAGTCTTTCTCTCCTGCGCTGTCCCTCCGCCCTTCTGACCACGATGTCCCTCTCCAAGGATCAGTCCCCCCAGGTCACAAGCCCAAAGTATACGAGACAGAGATTCAAAATCCTAGTTTCCAAGATGCAACTTGGTTTTGCCCTCTCCAAGAAAGGCCTATTTGTTTTCTTGGCCTGTCCATGGTATGTTTATGACTCTTCTTCAGCACCATAATGCAAAAGTTATTATAATAATTTAGGGGTTTTATTCCATTAGCTAAAACTCTAAAGAAATACTGACATCTTACACAACCACTGGGACTCTTTCACTTTAAAGTTTGTTTTCTTAACTACGTGGAGTCTAAAGATATCTACTTTTTATTATTCTTTGAGTCATTATTAATCAGCCTTTTGCTAGCGTTCTTTATTTTTCATTATATCCCAGAACTACTTTGAATATGCACCAAATCTTCTTCTTCTTTTTAAGAGAATTGTGCTTTAGGTTATAAGAGGATTATTTTGAGGCATAATTGAGTATGTGACTCTATTTGTCATCGTCATTTTTGTTAGGTGACTTTGAGTTGAATATGACTAATAGTGCCCTAATGAGCAACAGACCTGAACACTGTACTCTCCTGTGCTAACTTCACAATCTCTGACACACTCCAGTGCTGTAAACACTGTGACAATTCACCTCACTGAGGGATCTTCCTCTCCTTCGCTGACACTCTACCTTTCCAAGCATAATATCCCTATTTCCAAGGAAATGGCCTTCTCTACAAAGTATGAGAGATGAAGCTTTGCCACCTTTGCCTCCAAGAGCTATTTACAATGGCATTTGCTTCCATTGTCTAATACGGCCATAGCAGAAATGCCACCATCAGTAGTTTCAACAAACAGAAATATATTTTCTCAATTTAACAGAGTGTTGTGGTGCCATTGAAATGGAGCTAATCCTAGCTGACCCTTCAGTGGGTTTTCAGAAGCAGTAGAATCTGAATACAGAATGTGGGTGCTATGATAGAAATCTAAATCCAGGATGTTGGTATTGAATAGGCTATTGTATTGAAAATGTGGCTATGCTTTTCCCAACACATATCTATTCTTTCTTTTTTTTTTTTGGCAGTCTATAGGAAACTCAGTATTTTTCTCTAAGATCACAATACAAAGGTATCAATTATTCTCTCCTCTGTATAATCTTGTGATTGAAAAGATCTTGACATTAATCAGGTGCATTTTAATCTTCAAACTGACATTATTGCTTTTCAGTATTTTGGAGAGATCTCTGACAGCAGACTTGTCTAATTCAATATGTCTCTTGATTGTGGATCCAAACAAGATAAAATCATTGACACCTTCAATCTTTTCTGCATCTGTCACGATGTTGCCTATTGACTCAAGTGAAGGTTTGTTTTGGTTTGTGGTTTTTTCCCCCTTGGTATTATGATGTAATCCATACCAAAGACTGTAGTTCTCCATCTTCTGCAGCAAGTGTTTCAACTCCTCATTACTTTCAGCAAGCAAAGTTGTACTATTTGCATCATGCAGGTTGTTGATTATTTTTTCTGATATAAATGACACATTCCTCTTCATTGAGTCCAGATTCTCAAATGATTTGTTTGGCATACAGATTTAATATTTATGGAGAAAGGATACAGTCCTAATACAGATCTTTCCTGATTTTAAACCATGCAATGTTCTCTTGCTCTTTGTAGACAACAGCTTTTGATCTAGGTAGAAATTCACATGAGCACAATTAAGTATTCTGAGATTCCCATTCATCTCAATGTTGGCCATAGTTTGTTATGACTCATACAGTAAGATGCCTTTGCATAATCAAGAAGACACAGATAGACATTCCTCTTTTATTCCCTACTTCCATCCAAGTTAAATCTGGATAGAAGTCATATCCCTGGTTCCATGGCCTCTTCTAAACTTTGCTTGAACTTTTGACAGTTCTCTGTCAATGTATTATCCTAGCTGTTTTTGAATGATTGTCAGCAATATTTTGCTTACATGTAATATTAGCTGTTGTTGAGTACTATAAAATTAGAACCAACCTATAGCTGACCCTACAGTGGGTTTTCATAGGCAGTTATCACATGGGAGAAGATATTTCTATCCTTCTCTTACAGAGCAGCTCGTGGGCTCAAACCGCATGCCTTTTGGATTGCAGCATAGCTTCTGGCCGCTCAGCCACCAGAGCTCCCTGTAATATTAGTAGAATTCATAAGTTAGAATAAGTAAGGCTGAGGGCTTAGTTGTGTTGCCAACCCAAAGCATATGATTTGGATACACCAACTTCTCCACTGTGTACCTTACAACCTCCTAAATCTGGCTGGAGAGTCAGCTATTAGTCGGCTTCTTCTGGAAGGTAAGAAATAACAAGACTAAAAACCCCAAAATGGATCCAAGACAAGAAAGTTGATGAAACGTTAAGTCCCCTTGAGGATTTTGCTATAGCCAGTCTGCCATCTACTGGCACTTGTTCTGCCACAGTTCAAAGAAAAACAACAGCAACAAGAACAAAAAACAAAACAAAAAAACAACAACAAAACCATGAGTGAGGCCAGACTGGGTTTGTGAGCCAACCTCTACCCTTAAGGGGGGTCTAGGAAGACTTTTAGAGTCAGAATTCTGGCATTGATTGCGTTTTAAGTGGATTTTAAAAAAATATGTCTGAAGGTAGTCACTTCCAGAGACCTTTAGAGATGACAATTCTCAGTATACATAATACAAGCCTGAAACCAAGGGCATAAGGATTGAAAGAAAGTGAAAAAGCTCTTTAAAATATTTCTTTCAGAATTATGATGCAGGCAAGTCATGCATCACATACAAGACAGAAAGGAGCAGGACCCAAATTTTCTAAGACCCTCATGAGGTAATCATTCTGCAAGTCATCCTAGAGAACTGCACCTCAGAGGGCATACAACTTAGCTTGTATGTTTAGTATAAAGCTTACATTTCTGTGCCCGTGGTGAATTAATATTATGGGATAAATACTGCCTACTGCGGCACTACATACCCGCCATTAATTAAAAAAAGAACAATGAGTATATTGCACAAAATCACTTAGAATCTAGAGAAATAGAATCAATAGATCTAACTGAATATAATGAGCTCAAATTCACTGTAAAAATAGAGTTGGATGAATCCAAGTGTAATATATTTTTATCTAATTACCCTTATAATTCTATATTTAATAAGATGCAACATAGGCTTTTGTTTCCGTTTAACAGAAAACAGTAAAAATAGCTGGCTCATAAGACCATTAAGATGAAGAAATAAGGAGAGAAAGAAGAAATCTTTGGGTTTTTTTTTTAAGGATTCCTTTGTTTTTCTCCCTCCTTGTATGTCCCCTGAACTCACTGTTGCCTCATTTAAAAATCTTTCTATTTTCCCAAGTGTCTCACTTGAAACTTTCCCTCATGTTTAAAAACAAATAGAGAAGCTGCTTAATTCATTTTGCTTTCCAGGGAGTAAAGGAAATGAAAATTAAAAGTGGGTCCACCGCTGGTTAAAAATGATAGAACGCAGAGCTTTGAACGGCAATGTTACAAGAAAAGTACTTTTCATCTGTTTGCCATTCATCTTTCTATAAACCGTCCCTCCTCGTTCACTTGCAATAGCAACCGCCTGAAAGCTGGGAAGGCCAAGTTGTACACTCAGCATTTGTGCTGACCAACACTGGTAAGATATTTTGGAAGACTTAAGAGAAAAAATGAAAACATGGTTTAAATTTTAAAAAAAAGCTAAATACGGACTGAAAATGTAATAATGACTAACGATGATACTCTTTTCTTGCTATATTTGTTAAGTTTTGAGCACTAGCTTTCTGTCTATTTAACAGACATGAATGTAAATTTAACAACAGTATGTTGGCATGAATATTTTAAACTATGCTACTTGTACAATAGGGTCATCTTCATATACTAATTTCATTGGAGATTCCAGAGTAAAACTAGAAAGAAACACTTGGCCATATATTTACCTTTGAAAATCAGGCAGTGAAATTGAATAAGAATGTTATCTTACTTTTTTAATAAAAGTTTTATTTTAGTTGTCATTTTAACAAAAGTTTACACAAGAGGTAGACTTTAATTCATTCATTGTTGCACATTTTACCCCCCCTCCCTCCCTTCCCCTTCCCCAACTTGACTATTTTTCTTTTCATCAGTTTATTTACAAAGTTATAATACAAATCTGAACAAATTCTTTCAATTTACCTCACCCCCCCCATCAAATTGTACAACTCAGTGATTAATCCCCTCTTCCCCCTGTACATACACATCCATCTTTTTCTAGGCTCTACCACCCCTCCTTGGATCCTTATACTCATTCTGCAATAATGGTTTTATGCCATATTTACCCTTATGGGACTGAGTTAGTTCACTCAGCATAATGCTCTCCAGTCCCTCCCAAGTTAGGTAATAATTTACAAAGTTATTGCTCCTGCATGCTACATAGTATTCCATTGTGTGAATGTACCATAATTTCTCAATTCATTCCTTTGTTGTTGGACGTTTGGGCAGCTGGAAGATGAGTCCTTTGTGATAGAAGGCATGAAAAATTGGTAATATCTCCTTCAATGGACTTGATCATACCGAAGATCAAAAAGATGGTGAAGAAGCAGGCAATACTCTATTCTACTGTACATAAAATGCTCATGAGGAGATGTCTACCTGACCTCCCATAACAACAAAAACAGCAACAACAGAATTTTGTTTAAATTTGGAGCTATAATTATTTTGTCAATCTGTATGTTAGGCTATCCAGTGACATGTCTCCTATCTACCTTTCTGGTTTTTAATATTTTTTTATTTTAATTGTGATTTTAACAAACAGTTTGCAGAACTAATTAACTTTTAAGAACCTTTTTCTCAATTTGTTTTTCTTGTGCATATTATTTGTTGTTGCTAGTTCATTTGTTTCACTCTACTTGCTCAAATCTCACAAAGTGTTGGGATTTGATGGCAGGTCGGATGATCAGTGTCCTGGGGTTTCTATTTTTCAAAAGATACTTGAGTCCTTTTAATAATTCATTTGCATTCACTCAATAAATAGTTATTCATTTAAATATCCAACTACATTTTATAGTGGGAAACTAAATAAAAAATTTAATAGACATGACAAATTAACTGTTCCTTTCCTAAAGTGCAAAATATCTACCCAAGTAAAATATTATGGAGATTCATTTGAACATGGGGTTAAGAAACAGAAAGTATGAAGGTAACTTGTCACAATAGTTTGTTTGAAATAACCAGTTCTTAATCTGGTACATTTAAAAATGTTTCTCTCCCCTATCTTGACTTGTCAACCTACAGTAATAGGAAAACATAAGTCTGACTAGTGATTGCACAGAAATAGTACTGTTAGTTATTTGAGCCTATTTATGTTAGTAGCACTTTAAGCAAAATTATCAAGGTACACTTAAGGTTTACACCCTTTTGTATTATTAACTTACCCTTGTTGATCTTTAAAGTAATCAAGTTCTGCATTCAATATTGTTCAAGTTACACAATCAGTACAAGCTTTATATTTACACAATGAAGTTTATCAGTAAAATTGAAAAAAGTATATACCTGAGAATAAGGAGGTGTGTGTTCCAAGCCATGCTAACTACTCATTGGCTCTTCAAAAATTAAACATGCTGCATGAGTATGGCTTGGTTTCATGTCATAATGACATCTTCAGGGCAGAATAGCTAGGTAGTTGAGGGTGTAAATCTTAATGGGAACAGACCATTTCATCTTTCTACTTAGAAAGGTTGTTTGGTTTGAAGGGTTAGGGATCTTAGCACTTAACCCTGTAGCCATTAGTGAATGGTCATAAATTGAACCATAACAAACTATGGATAAAATTGAGAAGGATGGGAATCCTAAAATATTCAATTCCACTAACGTGAAATCTATATAGAGACTAAGAGGTTGTTGTCTGTCCAGAACAAAGGAACTCTACATGGTTTAAAAATCAGGAAACGTGTGGATCAAGGTTACATTGTTTTGCAAGAGCTATTCTATAGATGGCTTGATGATTTCTAACAGCATTCAATCTACAAGCTGAGCAAATGATCCTAGAAGATTGCCTGTATTAATAAGGATGTGACATTAGGTTTGGAAGAGGGCTCAACAACTTCCATTATGCAGCTGACACAACCTTGCTTATTTCAAGTGAAAAAGACTTGAAGCATACTGAAGAAGGTTAAAGGCTACAGCCTTCGATATGGATTATATCTCAATATTGTTGTTTTTGCATGCCATTGATTCAGCTATGGCTCACAGAGACCCTGTGCACAACAGCTCTGAATCCTGCTCTATCCTAGGCCATTCTCACTCTCTACCCTCATTACCCCAATTAGTATGTCAATCCACCCCATCCAGTGTTTTTCTGTCCTATGCTGTGCTTCCACTCCTCCATGCATGATGTCTTCTCCAAGGACTAATCCTTTCTAGCAACATACCCACAGTATGTGAGACAGAGCCTCAAAAATCCTTTCCTACAAGGAACAGCTTGCTTGGCTTCACCCCTCCGGGACAGACCTGTTTGTTTTCTTGACAGTGTATGATATAGTCAATACTCTCTGCCAGAATCACAATTCAAAGACATCAATTCTTCTTCTGTCATCTTTGGTCATTTTTCAGCTCTCTGATGCATTATAAGTGATTGTGGAGACCATAGCCTGGATCATGTGCACCTTTGTCTCTAAACTGGCATTATTCTACTATGCATAGAGTTTCCAAAGGCCTGTTATTTCAAGAATGAATAGCCAATCCTCCTGTCTAGCCTGCCTTAATTTAGATGTTCATCTTTAGAGCCATATCTGGAAGACAAGAAAACAAAAATCTTCACTACTGGGCCAATACGAAATACAATGTCATCATCTATCCTGTTGATAAATGAATGTAGTCAAGAATTTCATTTTACTTCAATCCACAATGAACACCTCTATAGGTGTTCCTATGAACAGCAGTTGATAAATTAAATAATGTATTACATTGGTAAAAGATGCTATGAAGGATCTACTTAAAGATTTAAAAAACAAGGATATAAATTTAAAAATTAAAATACACCAGAAACAAGCCATAGTATTTTCAGTTGCTTCCTATACAACTGAAGGCAATACAATATGTAAGGACTATCAAAGAAGAATCAACACTTTTGAATCGTGGCAAAGAGTATTGAATAATCCACCGACTGCCAAAAGAACAAATGAAATCTGTCTTGATGGAAATACAAGAGTGCTCTTTAAAGAAAAGGAGAGTGAAATTTTGTCTCACATACTTTAGGTATGTTCTCAAGAGGGTCCAGCCTTGAGGGGAATAGTCATGCTGGTAGTGATGGAGGTTAGTGAAAGAAAGGAAGACCCTCATGGAGTTGGATTGACAGCGACTCTAATAATGGTTTGAACATCATGGAAATCTAGAGGATGGAACAAGATAGAGCATGATTCTGATGTGTTGTTTATAGGGTCACTACGAGTTGTATTTGGCTCAAAATTAAGAAAATTAAAAAAAAATATTACTATCCAGATAAGACTCCAAGATAGTTTTTTTATTGGATTTCTGAGGCTGTAAGCTTTAAGGGAGAATATTATCTATCTTTTTCCTGTACAAGAAGTAGTATATTCAAACTACCAAAGATGTTAGCCCTTTTGGTTATCAACTATAGTGATATTCTATGGACCACTCCACACTATTTCAAATCCCAGGGTGATGATGGGCAAGGTCCAATGGTGATTGATTCTATAAAACATGGGCTGCTCCTTGGAGGCAAAAATTCTGAGGCTCCATCTGACATATTTTGGACATGTTGCAAGGAGAGACCAGTGGAGGGACAGTGCAGGAGGAAAAGGCCCTCTATGAGGTGGATTGATTCAGTGACTGGGGTAATCAGGATGGGTGTGTCAGAGGCAATGAGATTGGCACCGGACAGAGCAGGGTTTAGGGCTGTTGTTCATAGGGTCACTATGAGTCGTAAGCGACTAGATGGCACATAACAACAACAACAACAGCAATGTGTGGGAATGAGTATATGAAACACAATATGAAAGAATAGTACAAAAAACAATGTTTATGAACTTAGTGAGCAAACCAATACAAATAATAGTAAAGAGACAATGCGTACGAACTTAGTGAACAAACCAATACAAATAATAATAAAGAGATATGGCTTCTCCATGTTTCTGAATCCTGGATTTGAAAAGCTGAATGTATCTTAAGCCTCTGAGGTCATTTACACTTTGGAAGTCTTGTGGCTACAACTAAATGTTGAGTATAAGTTCAAAGACCATAACATCAATAAAGCAACATGGTATTAAAAATCCGCTTAATAATATTTAGCATGTTTCATAATGTCAAACCTTCTTTTAAATCTCACAGAATCTTATTTATTCAATATTGTTCTTCGGCTCATTTTACAGATGATGAAACTAGGAAACAGAGATTTAAGCAATTTAAGGTCACAATGCTAGGATTTAATCCTTGAATCACTGATGTAAAAGTTCACACGCTACTTCTTTCATCAGAAATATTTTAACATTTTTCAAGCTTCCATGTGTACACACACACACAAAAATAAAGTTCATTTGTTGTTGTTATTGTTCTGAGCCATTGAGTCATTTGTGACTCATGCCAGCTCTACGCACAATAACTTTGAAATGTTCCCTACCCTAAACTAATTTCACTGAATCCAGCACACTTAATCCCATTGCCCCAGCACAGGTGAAAAAAACCCCTTTCTGGATGAGATGGATTGAGATCATTTCATATATGGTGTCTTTCTCCAAGGACTTGTCCCTCCTGGCCACATGTCCAAATTATGTGAGACAGAGCCTCAAAATCCTTTCCTCCAAGGAAAAATTGCTTTAACCCTTTCCAGTGCAGACCTTTTTAGTTCTCTTGGCGGTCTATAGTATATTCAATACTTTTCTCCAGCACCATGACCCAAAGGCATTGATTCAGTTTTTGTTATCCTTAGTCATGGTCCAGCACTTTGATGCTTATTTTGCAAATAATCACAAAATCTGTGTTCTGGATCAGTAACACCTAGTCTCTAGACTGGTAACATTACTCCTTAGCACTTTGGAGAAGTCCCTGACAACTGACTTCCCAGGTGCAATCCCTCTTTTGATTTCCTGACTGCTTGTGCTAAGAGTGTTGATTGTGGAGCGGAGCAAGCTGAAATTGTTAATAGCCTCCATCTCTTCTCCGTCTCTCATGGTACTACCAATTGTCCCGGTGGTGAGAATCTTTATCTTCTTGATGGTATTGAGGATTACAAAACATATTGATAGCATTTAGCTTTAAAACTACATAGAGTCTACATTGTTATTGTGAAGTATTATCAAAACCAGCTCCCTGCTACAGAGTCAGATCCAAATTATATTGCCCTTCCATTGGATTTCAGAGATTCATGGGAGACTATCCATCATCCATGGAGTAGCTAGCTGATGACTTCAAGTTTCTAACTTTTGATTACCAGACCAAAACAATATGAACCACAGCAGGAAGGATCCTCGTCATCAAAGTTCAATTCTAGTTTATATTTTGTTCTCTGCCTTTTAATTCCTAAAGTAAACTTATTTTTTTTCCTTTCACCTCATCAGCAAAAGTATGCCTTAAGCTTCTGTTTATTTCCTCCATGTGGAAATGATTGGACGATCACTTCACTGACACGAAATATAATAAAGATGCTTAATGACAACAGGGAACTCTAGTGGTCTACTGGTAAGAAGCTGCACCACAATTCTGAAGACCCAGAGTTCAAATCCACCAGCTGGTCTGATGAAGAAGGATGAGCAATCTTCTCCCATGCAATGAATTGCCATGAAAACCCACCAGAGAGTCAACTATGGGTTGGTTCAGACGCTGATATACAAAAAAAACATGGTAGACATTGTGCTAATTATTGTGCAAGAATTATCTGTTTTATACATTTGATTAACATGTTTTTTTAAAAGTGATAATAATTGAATGAATAATTCTATTGATGTGATATGAATATTCTGTGTCAAAGCCGAGAAAACATCAGTTCAGTGTATATTTGTACCTGATCACTAAAACATGTTTGTTCTTGTTGTTGTTATGTGCCTTCGAGTTGTTTGTGACTCATAGCGACCCTATGTACAACAGCCCTAAACCTTGCTCTGTCCTGTGCCAATCTCACTGCCCCTGACACACTCATCCAGATTACCCCAGTTACTGAATCAATCCACCTCATAGAGGGTCTTCCCCTCCTGGGCTGTCCCTCCACTCTCCCCAGCATGATGTCCCTCTCTAAAGACCTGTATCTCCTTACAACATGTCCAAAGTATG
>NW_006400000.1:294573-295767 GCF_000299155.1 Elephantulus edwardii
AATGCTCTTCTCCAGCACCACAGCTCAAAGGCATCAAATATACTATATTAATAATCATGTTCTCTATGAAAACAGTTTGGTCTGATTTGTGATATCATTATCTTTTCATTTAATTTTTTATCTTTAGATTTTCTTTTTTATGCAGTGGTTTTGAGGTTGAGTTATTTTTTATGCTTTAATGAAACTTATGTACTATCTCTTTATTGTTATTTGTAACATGGAAGTATTATTTCCTGCACTTCAATCTCTTCATTAAAATAAAACATATCTTCATACCAATCCTTGAAGTAATCTTTTAGATAGTTTTTTCTTTAAAATAAGGTTTTCAAGAACATAATTTATATTATAACTGCAGTTTCATTTCATTTTTCTTTTTAGCAAAACTAAAACAAGCTGTACTGTCATGACATCTAAAGTCTCTTAAAAGGAGACTGATAATAAAATTAAGAGATAGATAAGCAAAATGTTACATGGATACACAGATGTTCCATAATAATAAAAGAACATATCAAAGAAATTAATTATATGAAATATAATGCATATTAATGGCTTCATGGAACAATGTAAATAACATTGTATAAAACACAATGTATCTGAATGGAGCACAATGTAAATAAATGTATGCAAACCAATTTAAAAAATAACAAAACATCAAGGTGTTCTAAGTATGGGAAGATCAAGAGGCTCTAGTCCTTGACCTTTGGGGACCACAGGAGCTTGTGTCACTGCAGCTTACTGCAGTAGGTGTCTATGGCTTAGGAGATATTTTATAAGTAGCATAAGGCTTAGCAAGCACATTGTACACTGACTTTTGTGGTTGTCCTTGACTGATGCAGGTGCAGCTTTGACCTAAGCAGGCGTGGATGGGACAGGATTTGATTATCCAGGTAAAGGGAGTCTTAGTGACAAGTAAGGCTTACATGGTACAAACTTTTCTAGCACTGAGGGATGAAATGATTTTTCTTTCTCATAGTCTTTTTTAGGGTGGTTATTTTGTTTTGGTCCGCCCCCCCCCCAAAGGCAACAGGCTGAGACTCTGATGTGCAAAGGCAGTTACTATCCACGTAGGCTCTCGAGTGAGTGGGTAAGGTTTAAGCCTTTGTACTATTACGGCATTACATCAATAGAGTCTGTTGTTGTTGTTGTTAAGTAACCTCGAGTGGCAGGCGACTCATAGCGACCCTAAGAAAAGTC
>NW_006400000.1:298377-300334 GCF_000299155.1 Elephantulus edwardii
AATAGCAAAAAATAAGGAATTTTTCTACTTGTTTAGCTATTTGAAATTCCTCCCTCTCACCAGCCATGGTTGAAACAATATTCAATTTTCAAAAGATTTTAAAAGAGACAGGACAAGACTGCAAGCCCATGGACTGATGTGGCCTATTCCCCGTCTTACTACCAGGCAATTTCTAATGGACTCTCTATTGCTGAATGAGGTATGACTGTGGATTAAGATTTCAAAGGATCACACAGAATCAATCCCTGAGAGGAGGAGTGGGTTTAATTTATGAATCAAAAAAGGGAAAACAAGAGACATTTTGTGCTGAGAAAAGGTTTGAACTTAGGTATAAAGATCATCAAGGAGTCTTTAAAATGAGCTTTTCTGACGTTTAATTATACAAGGGGGCATTGTCCCCATCAACACCATCCACAGAACCAAACCAATTGGTGAAGGGTAGAAAAAGATTTTGCTTGTTTTCCATAGAGTTGTTACAAGCTCATTTGAAGACACCTGACAGCATAAGATGCAATTTGAAAGGTAACTATTAAGTTATAAATTGTTGTTATCATTGTTGTGTAACATGGAGTTAATTCTAATTCATAACAACCCTACGAACAATGGTTCTGAACGGTGCCCTATCCTGTGCCTTCCTCACCAACTCTGATGGACTTGAGTTCATTATTACAGTCACCCTGACAATCTATTTTACTGAAGGTCTTCCTCTTTTATGCTGATCCTCCACTCCCAAATATGACGTCTTTCTCTAAGAACTGGACTTTCCTAAGAAAATGCCCACATTATATGAGATGACGTTTCACCATCCTTGCCTTCAAGGAGTAACGTGGTTTCATTTACTTCAGGACAGACTTATTTGTCCTCTTTGCAGTTTATGGACAGTTACTACTCTTCTCCAATACCACAACTCAAAGTCATCAATTCTTGTTCAGCTAATTGAGAACACTCTGGATTAGATCAGTCACATTTTAAACTGATAGCATTGTTATTTAGTACTCTAGAGAGATCCCAACAGTTGATTTTTCCAATGTGACATGTTGATTTCTTAGCTGCTATTCATTGTGAAACTAAATATGATGAAATTATTGGCAGCTCAATCTTTTCTCTAATATTGGCTCAATGGTGAGGACTTTTGTTGTCTTGCTGTTGAGATGTAATCCATATAGAAAACTATAGTCCTCGATCTTCTGCAGCAAGGACATGCGGGGAGGGGGCCAGATATGACTTGCCCACTGTATCCACTTCCTAAACAACCAGTCTCTGGAAACTATGAACTTTGATAAATGTTGATAGGTACAGAAAAGCATCAGTTCATAGTGTCTCTATGAGTTGTGCTCGACTTCAACGCAATCAAAAACAACATAAATAAATTAAAAAAAATATCCAAATATCTCTTACAGGAAAGGAGCTCAAAGAATATCAAAGCCTCAAAGTATGAAATTCATATATTAATGTATTTCCATAATATAATTTAATATCACACAAATGCATTAACACCTCAGTCTGAGGATAAACGAAGAAGTTAGGGTGGTAACTTAGACAATATTTGCTTGAACAACAATGTTTTTACTCCACCCTACTGATATTACATCCCATGCACATCAACCTCACAAAATCCAGCGGTATAAATGAGGAAAGGGGAAGTGCAGACCTGAGAGAAAAGGGAAAGTGAAGTACTCAGAGTGACTGCAGCACTCAAGCAATCCCTCTCAACATGTGATGGAAAATGAAAGGCAACAGCTTAGAAGCAGATGAGAATGTCCAAACTCAAGTGGGTGCTCTGGAAAGGTAAAGGAGAGAGGATCAAAACATTGGAGGAACAACCCACTACAGCAGAAAGACTTGTAGTAGAATTAAAAAAAAAGTCTTCCCAGTATCCTGGAAAACCTACAACCAGGAGAAGATAACATAGATGAATGGGACCTTCTAAGACTCAAATCCCTATGCACATCCAAAA
>NW_006400000.1:301724-305072 GCF_000299155.1 Elephantulus edwardii
AAAAAAATAATCTAAAAGAAAGTAAGGTAGAGGTCCATTTTGAGGCAGGCATATACAGAAGTTCTAGCTTCCACATGAAGGCTTCCACAGGACAATTCTTTATGGCATTTCAGCAGCACCTGGGACCTTGGACCTGTTGATACCTCCTGCAATATCACACAGCTGAAATAAAGCATAAGGAGAGAACAGTGCCCATGGGAAGAACAGAACTTTCACAGGTTCAAAGTATTGAGGTTGGGGGCAAGGGAAAGAAGAGTAGAGGTGTCATGAATCCTAATTTACAAATTCATTAATAAGACTCAACTATCATTCTGAAAGCAGGAAATGTGCATATGCGACTCTCCCTTATTCCTGCTAGGATAAGACAAGAACAAACAAAACAGCTTTCACTCATAGAAGGATCCATAAGGAACACAAAGGAATAATTTGCTCAGCTGTTAACTGAAAAGTTAGGCATTTACCTTTACCCAGTGAGTTCTGAGAGAAACAGTGTGGAAATCTACTTCCAAACTGTAGACTAAAACTCTTTAGAGTACAGTTCTGACCTTTATGGAATCATTCTGAAAAGGGACTGATTGGAGGACAATGGGATTTGATAATTAATTATGACATCTTGGGGACAATCTCCAGTTGGAATAAGTCAACTGGGAACCTAGCAAGAAGGCATTAAGGAGACTTCTCTTTCTGTTTCATATTTCATAGTAATTTTAATCTAAATGTATCCAAGTACTAGGTTGTATAATCAATAGTTACTTGCAGTACCTTCCTGTGGATACTGAAGTTTCCTATACATTCTTCTAAGTGGTACAGCACTGGCCTGTCCACTTGCTGTACAGAGGTAACTTGTGGTTGCTGTGATACTAAACACTGTGGCACAGATGTGTCAAATGCAATAATGGTTACCCACAGTGGACAGTGTTTGGTGGAGCTTCCCAATTAAAACATGCTTGAAAGCAGGAATGGCATCCATTTCCAAAATAGCTTGCCTCTGGAAACTATATGGACTTGGAGAAACAATAAAAGTTATATAAGTGTTTTGGTCTTTCGTTTTTAGAGTTCCTATGACTTGATAGCGCTTAACAACTTGACAACAACATACTTTCTGTCAAATGTGTAGAGTTCAACTAAAATTTTCAAGGCCCTCCTAACATCTTGAACTTTACAAAATAGAAACACATGAGAAATGTTGAGTGAAAGTACTTGAAATTTTTAGACACTGAATGAAGTAGCTCTTGCTCTTGTTATTAGATGCTTGTGGATTCATTCTAATACATGGTGACTCCAAACGACAAATCCAGTTGCTCCACATCATTTTTCTTGGTTGTAATCTTTAAGGGAGTGGATTTCTTGGACCACAGAGTGGCCATAAAGCAACAAACGTTTGATTAACAACTGAACTCTTACCTGTTTCTGCCACCAGGACTCCTTGAAGGAATGATACTGATTCTAATGAGAATCCACGTGGCAGTTTCTAACAGAACTTCAGTTATCCAAGGGGAGCTCTAATGGCCTAGTGGTAAGAAGCTGTGCTGCTGTCCCAAACACATGTGGTTCAAATCCCCGAGCTGCTCTGTTGAAGGGGAATGAGCTCTCACCTCCCATATGATTTATTGCCTCTGAAAACCTAGCTGAGGTCAGCTATGAGTCAGTTCTGACTTGAAGACAAACAACACCACTAATAAAAAGCGCATGTTACAGTTTCTAAAAGGACTTCAGCTCTCTAAAGTATTAAATCAAGATACAGCTAACTGAGGCTTCACACAATAAGAATTTGAAAGAGGGGAAAAAATAATTTCTGAATTTAACTTAAGACATTTTTCTCACCTTTAACTTGAAGCAGAATGAAAGTTTAAATTTGGGGCTTTGATCTCTTCTCTGAATTTAAAAACAGTAGGTAAAATTCATCACTTAAATATCTAACTTTTCCTAAAGCTGTAATATCTTTAATAATTTTAAGATGTCATTTGCCTATATGGGTATACTTTCCTCTTCGTCTATCTCAATAGTCTAATTGGTCAAATTTTAGGTAAAATGACTGCTAGGAAAAGGCAATTAACTTTCTCGAAGGTTAAAACATATGCTGACTTCACTCCTGAGCATTCCAGGGCTCAAGGTAAATGTGTCCTAGAGGTCACTGGAAGAAAAAGAAAATTGGTCTTGTTGGAAACATTCTCTACGCTTCCTCCAATGCTCTTTATCCAGTTATCTAATTAATCTAATCATATTCTTTCATTCTTCTGAGGGTGAATTGACTTAAAGGATTGGCAAATCAGAAGACAGAAATCACAAGTGTACAACCTGTGTGCACAAAAGTATTTCCTTTCTGAAGAATCTGTGCAAAGAAGTCTGAGAATTGCTAACAGAAATCCCAGGCACCTCTTCAAACCCCATGTTCCAATCTCTCAGCCAAAAGCTGAGATAGTCAGTTACATTTGCTAAACAACAAAGAGATTCATCTGTCATTTCACTACCTTTCTAAGCCTCTGAGGTTGACTTCACTGCCTTGTCATTAAGGATGACAAAACCCCTTAGAATTCTGCAGTACTCCGAGGGCCATACAGTAAATAATGATATATGAATTCACATATGGATCTGTCTCCCTTTAAAGAACACACTGTGTTTCTCAGTACATCTTTCAAGAACTAGCTCACTACTTCATCCCCTAAACATACCTCTTCAAATGGCTCCGTATCTCACTGGCATGCAGTGCATTTCTATTTCTGCTCAGAACTGTGTGTGAACATCTCAGGAGAGCCAGCGGAGTGCTGACCACCTACATTTACTTAGTGTTTGTAGAGTAAAACTACTTTCATTGTTAACCCCTTTTAATCTCATGAGAGTCAACTTATCTCCAGCTGATGCCTCATTTAATAGCTTAAATTCATGTGCAAATATGCAGGGATTTGGCACCCCCTCTGACTGATCCAAGACAGTAAGACTAAACCATGAGTCTCCTCTTTGAGTCTTGTCATGTTTCACTTCATCCATTAAATCCCAAAGAGATCTATGACAAAGCATTTCTTCTTTATTTCCTGACAGTTGTTCTTGAAAGAAATATGACTATTAGGAAGCCCTATCCAAGATCTTTTATTATTCCTAGTATTTTTTCCTGTTCATTGGGGGCCCAGGGTGATGGATATGATTAAGTACTTAACTGTTAACTGAAAAGTTGGAGATCCAAACTTATCCAGAAATACATTGCAAGAAAGAGCTAATTATCTATTAGAAAATATGCCATTGACAACCTTTTTTTAAAAAAAAAAATCTGGTAGTTTACTTACAAAATTTGGATACATTGTTCTTAAGAACATATTCTTTCAATTTCCCTCAAACCCCCCCCCATCAAAT
>NW_006400000.1:305312-329835 GCF_000299155.1 Elephantulus edwardii
TTTGCTTGACATGTTTGAGGGTTTTTACTTTATTATATTTATTGACCATTTCATTTTTTAAGCTAATCAATTATTAATGTTCAGAAGGGGAAGTGGTAGAAGAGGTGGGAGAAAAAGGGTAAGAGTGGAAAGTCTTCAAGATAGCAGAGGTTGGTGGGGAGAGAAGTGGGTGAAGAAATACAAAGGTTCAAAGGGGATTTGAAGAGACAGGACAATAATAGGCATATAACAATGGTAATTATGTAGTTGTTGATTGTAATTGAATTGAGCACAACTCATAAGGACTCCACGAACAAAAGACCTAAAGACCTTTCTACAAGTTTCTCCAAGTTCATAGAGTTTTCATAGGCATGTGGTTTAGGAAGTGGATGCCACTCATGCTTCCAAACCTGTCCTACAACTGGGGACTCCACCAAACACTGTCCACATTGGTAAACCATTATGGCATTTGACACCCCAATGGCAAATGTTCAGCATCACAGCAAACCAGGATTAGCTCAGTACAGCAAATTGGCAAGCAGTGATGTACAAAGTGGAAGAATGTTCCTCTAAAATATAGCAACACTAGTCTCACTTAGCAGTGGTTAAGTGTCGTCAAGCTGAATACATAGCGACCATATGAATAAAAGACATGAACTCTGGTCCACAACTAGCATCATTTCTTTGTGTTCATGGAGTTTATAGAGTTAATTAATTATATAATGTATATAAATGTATGTAACAGAAGGTACATGAATGAAACACAGTGTATATGAATGACTGTATAAAACACAAAGTATGTGTACAAAAGCCCAGGTGGGCAGGGAGAAAAGTGTAACCATGAATGCACGGAAATCCTAAGTCTCTGTAAATATTCATTAAAATTAATTTAAAAAAATGACTATAAGCAAGCCAACAAAATTCTTTTTTCAAAAAGTTAGTCAAACTTTTTTTTCAGTTAAGCATGATTTTCTGCTAACAAAGCAGTCATTTTTTTCTCAACTTGATATGTTTAACTCTTCAATGCCAATGTCCTTTGAAAATTTGTCAATTGACCCATCATTTTCTCAGTCACTCAGAGAAAGTCTGATTATATAAATCATCCAAAAGAACTCCTTCTCCATACTATGGCAGTACAGTGAAGAGACTGCCTTCTGTGAAGAGTTAATCACCCACTCTGGACATCTATTTCATTTCTAGAGGGACTTAAGCACAGAGGAAATTCTGGCTTAGAGTTCAGGGACATGACAAGAGAGATCATCTTTTACCATGTTTGTGAAATACCTTTGTGATGCAGCAGATCTGGAGTTCAACTTCGTTCCCCAAGTTACTTGTCTGTCATTTCTGAGATTTAAGAGATGCTTCAAGACCAAGTACTGTCACTTACACTGGAAGCTGCACCAGCCACCGGTGATAAATCACACGTGTGAGCACTTGAGATGTGTTTACTTACAGATGGTATACATTTTACAATTCAAGTCGAGTTTTACAACTCATCTGAATGGAAGTAGGTCACAAGAAAGTGTCAGACTCTCAAAACTCTACCTGGTATGTGTGTTTTCCTACCAGGAAATCTTGCTATTTTTAGCTTTGCAGGGGACATTTGGGATGATCTCATGCGGTCCTCTCATTTTATAGATTAAGAACCTGAGACCAGGGAAGGTTAATTGATTTTCCCCAAATCCCAGAGCTAGTTAGTGGCAGAGCCAGCACCAGGACCCATCTTTCCTGCCTTATAGTCTCTCTCTCTCTCTCCATCCGACTAGGCCAGCTCCAGCCTGTGGCTTCACAAACCAAGCTTCTGAAGCACATTATTAAAGGATTATCTGTTCTGCCCTTAGTGGCTGGGTCAGTAATAAGATTATTAAATTTTTATCTTAATCAGAGCTCTTCAGAATGGGAGAGCCTCATCTGCCACACTCAATCTGCCAAAAATATGTAGAAGCAAGTAATGGGAACAAACAGTAGTCACAGAATTACACACTGCCAGCCATTAGCTGGGCAATTCTTGGTAGGATCTATAGCCAAACTGCATCATGGTGGAAAATTTTTTTTAAAAAAGCATTTCTCTCTTTCCACTGACGTTTTCATGGAAAAACTTCACGCAGATAGCCTGGCCTGAACCTGCATCAATAGCTCCTGAAAGTGCCTACACTCTGACATCTGCATAAATGCCAAATGAATCTGCCATATGATAATGAATACAAAATGAATTAATAATGATATGTGAATCATGAATACAATTTACAGTTCCTCAGACAAAATAGCGTCTTTTTTAGCAAGCACCTGCATAAACTACCTCCTGCAGTCCTCCAGCTAAATCGGTCAGCCAGCACATCAGCGCCATCTACTGCCACTGAGTAGCACGACAGCCTTGCTCATAAGGGAGTGAGCCAGCCTTTCAAGCATCTATCTGCTCTATGCTATTATCAAGCTTATAGTTGTTTGTATTTATACAAGAACTCTTGCTTGTCAGGGGCAACCACTCATCCTTCTTTTAGTTTTGAAACTTTTGTTACAAAAGCTTAAAAATGCCCCTAGGGCAAAAATACTTGACAGCTTGTTCCATTACACTTCACAATTCAAACACTGTATATAATCCCAACTTGGACTCAAAGGGGTTCTTTGTTAAGAAAATAACAATGTATTTCTTTCTTGCCTGATGCTTTCTAAGATAAGTTTCTTCACGGACGTCTACTCGTTTATGAAACACTCTCAGACTTTTATTTCATTCTTTCTTTCCCCCCACGAAATTCAGCCTTTTAAAATTCATTGTGCTGTCACACACAATGTGCTTGTACTTGTTTCTGTGATTCTGGAAATTATGTCGCTAGTATATCAAATATTAGAAGATTCATCCACAGTGGGCAGGTTTTGGGGGAAGAAAGTTCTGGTGATATACTTCAGAAAATTAGTCTATAAAAACCTCATGGATCACAACAGAATAGTGTGCTTTAGTTGCTATGAGCATGTCATGAAGAGATGGAAGGGAGTATCACATTTGGTTAAATAGAGAGCCAATAATCCAAGAGCCGCTTGATGAGATACACTGACATATTAACAGAAAAGGCAGACTGGAAAACACTACCAATCACAAGAACGGCACGGGTCTATGCAGTACTTCATTCTTTTGCATCTGAGACATTCATTCCTTGAGCTGGCTTGCTGGTACCTACCGACCACGGCAACAAACTCAGTAAACAAATACTGTGGAATGTGTAAGTGACATTGACTTTATTCTTTCAGCCTTGTAGTGGAGCATTGTTATTCATTTCATGATGCTCGGTTTTCTGGTACGTCTTCTTTCTCTTCAGTGTGGTTCAGTTCTTCATTGTGGAGGGGAAAAAAGGTGGTGGTAGTGGTGACGATGACTGGATGTGATTTATTTTCTGTAACAATCACTTTGGTCTTCAAGTGGAGAAAGATCACAGGGGAAGTGAGTCTCCAGTTAGGAGATAATCATTTCAATCCAAAGAAGAGACAACTGTGGCTTCAATTATTATAATAATGTTGGATTTGGGGATATTCTGAAGGCACTAGTAATAGACATTGGTTGGTAAACTGGGTTGTAGTTAATAGTAAAAAAAGAAGACTCACAGATGACTTTCAGAGTTTTCAACAGAATATCTAACTTAGAGACCTGTTTTGTTTTAGGCGTTCTGAAATCAAGGGTCTTGTTTGATGATCACATTGAGATGACTGTAGTAGTTGTCTATTGAGCATACTGATTTTCTTTTAGGAAATTATTTCCATTATGTACAATCCATGCAAGATTATAAACTAGGTGTTCTACCTATTTTTTTAGGAAACGTTGGTGGCCTAGTGGTAAGAAGTTGTAGTACAATCCCAAAGGCACATGGTTCGAATGCACTAGTTGCTCCTCAGAAAGAGAGGCAATCTCCTCTTGTGCAAGTGAACTGTCTCTGAAAATCCACTGGCATGTCAACTTTGAGTCGGTTCTGACTGAATGGCACACAACAAAAACAGCAATAGATTCTTTAGCCAAGGACTTATCTAAATCACTGAGTAGCAATAATGAATTTGAAGACTATGGTGTACCTGATTCAGGTCATGGTCTTTTTAATCACTTTCTATGCATAGGGTCGCTATGAGTCAGAAACGACTCGACGGCACATAACAACAACAAACAACAACAATGCATCTGAGGACTGGATGGCGTTGCTGCAGAAGATTACTGAATATTCTATAGATGAACAAAAGAACAAACATATATGTCTTAGAGAAAGAGCAGTTGGAGTGCTCATTGTAGATAGAAATGACAAACTTTTGCCTCACACATGTTGTGTATGTTGTTAGTAGGGGTTAAGAGATCCATATTTATTTCTATCAAAAAAGTCATCCAACAGGGTATAAAAATTACTGACCAATATCACTAATATCACATACAAGCAAAATCCTGCTGAAGATTATCCAAAAATGGCTGGAACAGTACACTGATAGAAAATGACAAGAATTATAAGCTGTGTTTAGAAGAGGCACTGCAGACAATGTCAGATGGATCTTGGCTGAAAGGAAACAATGTCAGAGGAAAGTTTTATGTGTGCTTTGTTGACTATGCAAAGACATTTGACTGTTTAGATGACAACAAACTGTGGCTATCTTTGAGAAGAATAAGAATCACAGAAAATTTGACTGTGTTTCTGCAAAACCTGTACTCAGACCAGGAGGCAGTCATCAGAACAGAGCTATGAAAGATAGTATCACTCAAAATTAGGAAAAGCATATGTAAGGGATGCATCCTGTCTCCGTGCCGTTTCAAACTATATGCAGAAGAGATTATTCAAGAAGCTAGACTTTATGATGAGGAATGTGACATCAGAATTGGAGGAAGACTTAAAAACAGCCTGCATTTGAGGAGAACATGAAGTATTTGCTGCAGAGGTCAAAGACTGTAGTCTTCAATATGGAATGAAGTCTAACATCAAGAAGCCAAAGATTCTCCCCACTGGGCCAATTGGGAGCACCATTATAGATGGAGAAGAAATTCAAGTTGTTGACAGTTTCAACTTTCTTGGCTCCGCAATCAACACTCTTGTCACCAGCAGCCAAGTAATCAAAAGATGAAATTGTATTGGGGAAGTAAGGTTCTGAGGAACAATGATGTCAGTTTAGAGATTAAGGTGCTTCTGCCCTTTGCAATGACATGCTATGCATCCGAGGACAATGACTAATGATGACAGAAAAAGAATTGACACCTTTAAGCTGTGGTGTTGGAGAAGAGTATTGAACATACCATGACTGCCAACAGAACAAATAGGTCTGTCTGAGAGGGTGAGACCATGTGTCTCCTTGGAGGCAAGGGTTTTGAAGCTAGGTCTCACAAACTTCAGACATGTGGACAGGAAGGGCCAGTCCTTGGAGAACATCATGCTTGGAAGGGTTGAGGGACAGTACAGGAGAGCTAGACCCCGGATGAGGTGGATTGATACAGTAACTGGGGCGATGGGGGTAGGTGTGTCAGAGTCAGTGAGACTGGCTCAGAATAAAGCAGAGTTCAAAGTTGTTGCACAGAGAGTCACTATGAGCACAGATGACTTGATGGCACATAACGGCATAACAACAACATTCCTTGGAGAGGGACATCATGCTTGCAAAGGTGGAGAGTTGAAAAAAAGAAGATCCTCCACCAAATGATTTGACACAGTCAGAGACAGCTGCAATGAGTATATCAGAGATAATGAGGATCACAAGGTATTTGTTGTCCTTAGGGTCTCTTCCAGTCATAGTCAATTCAATGGCACCTAACAACAACAATGTCATTTTTATAGGAAGAAAGCTCAATGAAAGGATGAAACTTTCTTTTATATTTTTGCCTTTTTTAATTGGTTTGCACATAATCATTTATGTGCATTGAGTTTGCTTTATATTATGACTCATATAATCTTTCATATGTTGTTATTGTTGTTGATTGCTGTCAAGTCCAGGTCGACTCATAACGACTCTATGGACAAAAGACCTAATGCCTTTCCATAGCTATCGTTGTTCCTCCAAATTCATAGAGCTTCCAGAGGCATATGGCTTAGGAAGTGGATGCCACTTCTTCTTCCAAACCTGTTTTACAACTGGGAGCTCCACCAAACACTGTCCACAATGGGAAACCATTCTGGTTTTTGATATCCCTATGACACAAGGTTTAGCATCACAGCAATCTCAGGTTACTTCATACAGCACATTGACAAAGAGTGATGTGCAAAGTGGAAGAATGTTACTCCAGATATAACAGCACTAGTCTCATTTTAACAGTGGTTAAGTGCTGTTGAGTTGAATACTACTCAGAGTAAGCTTTGCACAAATGACCTGAACTCTGTCCTATAATTAATGTCATTTCTATACATTTATAAGAGTTTATAATCTTTCAACTATAATATTTCATATACATTATGTTTTATATAATTGATTATAAGTAATCTATGTGTATTATCACCCCAGTTTTTCAAGGTTCCATTGAATCTTTCCTCAAGCAATAACTTCTTTTACAGTGATTTATCCCCTCCCCTTCCTCTTCCTCTTTTGCACTCTTAAGCATATTTGCTTAGATATTCCCTCATTTTCATAATAGTGGCTTTATGCAGCATTTGTCCTTACGTGACTGAGTTCTCTCTCTCAGCATAATGCTCTCTAGGCTCTCCTACGTTAAGTAATATTTTACAAAATCCCTATTACTTAGTGTTTCCATCGTGTGAATGTACTACAATTTCTCAATCCATTCATTTGTCAATGGAGATTTGGGCTGGTTCCATGTTCTTGCTGTTGTGAACAATGCTGCTATGAACATAGGCATACATATCTCTATTCATGTCTCAGTTTTTATTTCCTTGGGGTGTATTCCCAGCAGCGGAATAGCTGGGTCAGATACGGTTTCTATGCTCTGATTTTTGAGGAAACTTCAAACTGCCTTCCACAGTTGTTGTACCATTTTATAATCCTGCCAACAGTGCATAAGAGTTCCAATCTCTCCACGTTCTCTCCAACATTGTTTACTGAGTTGCCAAACTTTGCTATTGTTGCTAGAGTGAGATAGCAAACTCTTCACTGTGTTAGCGTTCACATGAAAACAGTAATAATTCCTTTTGGAAATATACCTCTCTCTGTACATGAATTTTTCTTTATGCTTTGCAGGCTCTGAATCTGATAAAAAATTGACATGAAAATTAATAAGCAAAAAATACCCTCTCTCTGAGTCTGTTAATGATGACAACTTGACCACCAGAATCACTAAGCTCCTTCTATCTTTAACCCTCTGATTCTGTGATGACATGTGATAGTTTTAATAAGATAATCCATTTCTACTAACTAGGGCACTCTATTAAAACTTATTCCATTTATTTTCCAGATTAGAGTTTCACAATCATGTCATCTTTTAAAAGTATTTGCTAAGATTTAGGAAGAAGTGGCGTTGTTGCCAAGTAACTGGACTTGGAGAAAAAAACAAATTCAGCAATACATAACAGAAAACGAAATTGGAAATTTCATAAGAAGTTCTTCAAAAACATCATTAATATTTGCTATGTGCTCAAATTTTAATTTTACTGCTAAGATACATTCATATTTTATTTTTTCACATAAAATCATACAGTTAGAAGAGGAGGAGGAGATACACGTAAAATTATCTTATTTCTGTAATTATATGTTAACCAATGTTACTACATTATTGGGAATATTAGTATTTCCATAGACTAAATTTTTACACCTAATAGTAAAAAATATAGTGATTATTCTAGAAAATGTCTTGGAAAAATCAAGAGGTACTTGAAATTTCATCATAGCACCTATTTATTGTTAATAAAGTCACCTACATTTTCAGAAATTTCACTTTGCCCTTCACAATCTTTCTACCATCCCTAGACACTTAATACATGTACTTTCTTTCTTTTGTTTCTAAACTCTATTCTACCTGTCCATCAAACTCTGATTCTACAGATCATAGTGCAATTTTCATTTTTGCCTTCTTTTTTTCCTATACAAAAAGAGACTGCTCATTTGATCCTTCTTACTGAAATAGAGAAAAGAGAATTTGATGGCTTTAACAAAATCCTTTATTTTATATGTCAAAGTTATTCTACTCATACAGTGCATTTTAAAATGCTGACAAAAGTCCCGTCCCACAACCAAATTGTTCTGTGGGCTTTTCGATTTAGGAGATGTTTAATCTTCAATACTATGTTGAAGGATTGTACATGCACACTGAAATGACCACTCAAAGGAGTCATATTGGTATGGAAGAAACCATGCCTTAGGATCAAGTGCCATCTCATGTCTTTGTAACCAAACATCAAGCACTGTTTATCAGCTGAATTTAGAAATATCTATCAGATTCTTAATAAATTAATATATAAGGAATACCAGGAATTGATGTCTTTGAGCTGTAGAGTTGGAGAAGAACACTGAACACCCCGTGAACTGCCAAAAGAACAAACAGATACATACTGAAGAGGGTGCAGCCAGAGTGCTCTTTGGAGGCAAGAATGATGAGTCATTGCCTCACATACATTGAACCTGTTGCTAAGAGGGGCTATTCCTTTAAGAAAAACATAATTCTGGACAGGGTGGAGGGCCAGAAAAGGAGAGGAAGACCTTCAACCAGGTAGATTGGCATGGTGACTGCCACAACGGGCTCTTGTGTGTCAGGAAGTGTGAGAATGACACAAGATGGAACAGAGTTTAGATCTTTCATTCATAGGGTCACTATGAGTTGTACTTGAGTCGAAAACAACAACAACAACATCAGATTTTTAGGAATGAATACCTGTTTCAATTAATCTCGTGTTTTCTGCTGCTGTTTATTTGAGGTTGTACACCATCTGAATATGTTACAGTAAAAACAGATCGTAGATATTTTAGCTAGTTTCTCTCAAAGTATAAAAATAAGCAAAGCATGATTATAATTTTTGATAATGATACTATTTATTTGCTAACATATATCCCCATTCTTCAGACTAGTAGACTATTTAACCCTCATATGATTACATAGAAAACAGACTTAATTTTTTAGTATCCCTAGTAGCAAGGTATGGTTTTATGATAACATTAAGAACAAGGGAACACAAGTAGAATAGGCACATTAACACTCCACAATGAGCCCTTAATGCAAAAAGATGTGCCCAATTTCCCATGATCACCTTTATTCCTGCTAGTGGCCTCATGTTAAGATACTGTTCTGCAATGCTCGAAGGCATGTGGTTTGAATCCACCAGCTAATATGAGGGAGAAGGATAGACACTCTCTTCCTCTGCTATTTACTGCCTCTGCAAACCCACTGAAGGGTCAGCTATGAGTCAGTCCCCACTGGACAGCACACAGCAACAACAGCAGCAATATTTGAGCTATTCAGATAAACACTTATATTTGTTGTTGTTGGGTAACATCTAATTGGAACCGACCCATAGCTGACCCTCCAGTGGGTTTTCAGAGGCAGTTAATCACACAGGAGATTGTCCATCCCTCTCCTGTGAAGCTGCTGGTGGATTTGAACTCTAAGCCTTTGGGACTGCAGTGTAGTTTCTTACTACTAAGCCACCAGAGCTGAAATCTTAACTAAGTGACTGAAATTTGGAGGCACAGGTTAGGTAATAGGTCAATGTACAGTTAACACATCTGTTTCTGCAGACAAAACTGTATTATCTTCCCTAAATGCTGCTTATAGAAGTTCTATCAGAAGGGGCTTACATTTTAAAGTATAAGTAGGTTGTTAACTTGCATATGCTAAATAAAGACATTCTCATTAAAGAGATTTTACTAGAATCATGATGGTGGAGAACATGATTGAGTATACTTAAGGAATTTTTTTCCAAATTAACAAACTGTCTTGGAGGAACACCGTCTGCCGTGGAGGAAATATGACCAGGGTGCTCCTTCGCAAAAATGGTGAAACTCTGTCCCATACACCTTATGTCTGTTGCCAGCAGTTACAAGCCCTTGGAAAAAATATTATTATGTATGGAGAGGTAGAGAGTCAATGAAAGAGCAGAAGACTCTCAATGAGACAGATTGGCACAGTGACGGCAACAACAGCTCCAGCATGGCAGAAATAATGAGGATGGCGCAGGAAAGGACAAGGTTTCAATTTATTGTTCATGGTGACGATGAGCTGTAATAAACTTGAGGGCACCTATCATTATTTATCTATCTATCATATCTATCTATCTATCTATCTATCTATCTATCTATCTATCTATCTATCCATCTATCTAATCTATCTAGCTATCGAGCTATTATTATTTGCCATCGAGTAGACTATGACTCATAGTGTCCCTACAGACAATAGCTCTGAACTCTGCGCTGTCTCTGTCCAATCTCACTGTGTCATCACTTGCCCCCATTGCCACAATCACTGTGTCAATCCGTGCCATACAGGGTCTTCCTCTCCTATGCTGACCTTCTGTCTTCTCAAGTATTATGTCCTCCTCCAAGGATTGGTCCTTCCTAGCAACATGTCCAAAGTATGTGTGAGGTGGAGCACAGTGAAAAAGGGAGACCCTCAGTAAGATGGTCTGTCACAGTAACTGTGACCGTGAGCTTGAGCACAGCAGAGATGAGGATGGCACAGGGTCAGGCAGGTTTTCATCCTAGGGCACACAGGCTTTCTGTGAGCCATACCTGATGTGAAGGTCACAGAAAGGACCATCGAGAGAATCACATGATGACACTTTTTTGTGATTTTAGTACAGATCCTGCATCACCACAGAGCAAAATTGTAAATATTGAGTCAAATCTCCTTCTGTGTATGAATTCTCAGGAAACTTCACCCACTTTAATAAATCTGATTATTAAAAATTTCTAAAGTTCATCTCACACAGTTTTATTCAACACCTTTTTTATTGATGATCAACTTATGCACAAGTACTTGATTTGTCTAGTATTTGAGGAAGGGCAAATATTGAAATGAATGAAGGTAAGTCTGGCTTTGAAAATATCTTTACATCCTACTGGCTGGGAAGTTCTTGGTAGTTTATGTAACCCTCTTGACCTTAGGTGCTCATCTGTATTTGAAGTTCATATTGAAAGAGTTCTAGCTCAAGAAACGCTAGTGAAACAAACAGTACATATGTGCTGGACTACTAAACAAAAGGTTAAAGTTACCAGCACATGTGACTGAAAAAATGTGTTAGTCTCTTCAAATGATTTCTGGTCTTGAAACCAGATGGGAGTTTTACATGAATAGAAATCTACTCAACAAAAAGAGGTTTTGGGAGAGTTGGAAGGTTGAAAATTGACCAACTAACCTTGAAGGGATTCATATCTATGACTGTTCTACAAGAAATGAATGTTGTTGTTGTTATGTGCCGTCGAGTCATTTCCGACTCATAGCGACCTTATGCACAACAGTCCTAAACCCTGCTCTATCCTGCGCCGCACCACCTCTGACACACCCATCCCGATTACCCCAGTCACTGAATCAATCCACCTCATAGAGGGTCTTCCCCTCCTGCGCTGTCCCTCCACCCTCCCAAGCATGATGTCCCTCTCCAAGGACCCGTCCCTCCTGGCAACATGTCCAAAGTATGTCAGACGAAGCCCCAGAATCCTTGCCTCCAAGGAGTAGCTTGGTTTAATCCTCTTCAAGATGAATCTGTTTGTTTTCCTGGCAGTCCATGGTACATTCAGTACCCTTCTCCAGCACCACAGCTCAAAAGCATCCACTCTCCTTCTGTCCTCCCTAGTCATTGTCCAACTCTCTGATGCATAACAAGCGATTGCAAAGACCATGGCCTGTATCAGGCGCACCTTAGTCTCCAGAGAGACACTGTTGCTCCTGAGTACCTTTGAGAGGTCCCTAACAGCAGACTTTCCCATCGCGATACGCTTTTTGATTTCCTGACTGCTGGTACCAAGAGTGTTGACTGTGGAGCCGAGCAAACTGAAGCTGTGACCACTCTCAATCTCTTCATCTCTTCATCATCCATCCTGACACTGCTATTTGGTCCAGTGGCGAGAATCTTTGTCTTCTTGACATTGAGCCTTAGTCCATACTGAAGGCTGCAGTCCTTGACCCTTCGCAGCAAGTGCATGAGGTCCTCCTCAGTTTCAGCAAGCAGGGTTGTGTCATCTGCATAACGCAGATTGTTAATAGATCTTCCACCAATCCTGATGCCACAATTCTCCTCATAGAGCCCAGCCTCTCGGATAATCTGCTCTGCATACAAGAAATGAATACCTAGAAATAATGGGAAAGCCAGAATCAAAGACTCTACTTTTGTCTGTAGTTAGGTTATAAGGAGGACCTACCATCAGTTCCTGGAACAGCATATAAAAAGTGACACATAGGTATCACGGAAATGGATCTCAACTGGAACATATAGAGCTTAGATGTCTGCACCCAACTCACTACAGAACTTGGCCTAGTGGCAAGAAGCTGTGCTGCAATCTAGAAGGCATGCTGTTCAAGGCCAACAGCTGCTCCTCAGGAGAAGGATGGGAAACCTCCTCCCACTCTAATAACTGCCTCTGAAAACCTGCCAGAGGGCCATCTATGGGTTACTTCTAACTCTATGGTACACACCACCACCACTATCAACAGCAACATAAAGAGTAAAAACTAGTCTCCTTCTAAGGAAACTAGACCATGCCTTCGGTAATAAATAGGGATAAAAAGCAAATAAACATTCCCGTAGTTATAACCTATCCTGAGGAACATAAAGACATTATTCCCTCATCTGCAACCATAATTGGACCAGAATCTTGAATTCCTTAAGATATTTTGAGTTTAATTAAAATATTTTAAGTCTTCTAGATTCTGAAAATAGATAATACATGTTGTTGTTGTGTACCATTAAGTCAGAAATGATCCATAACTGACTCTCCTATCGGGTTTTCAGAGACAGTAAATTGCAAAGGAAGAGATTGCCCATCCTTCTCCCCCAGATGATGCATGTACTTGTGCTATTTTCTAGGGATGTAGGAATTATTTTATCATTTACATACCTTTTAATAGCCCTTCCAAGAAATTATAATTAGGCAAATTAAAAACTAAAACTGAGAAAAGAGCTAAGAGCATGAAGACTTCTTCCAGCAAGGACAAGATGATAGTAGTATACAATACAAACACACACACACACACACACACACACACACACACACACACACACACTGAAGAAGTTCTAAAAAAGACATCTAGTTATGATGCTGCCAATGCCAAGATGAAGTCAGACTCAGCCTTCCTCAGGAACCTTGGGCCAAGGAGTAGGTGTTGGTTGTGTCTTTCCTTCCCTAAACTCCTACACCAAGTGTGTCAGCATAATAAAAAAGGTCATCATTTACATCAACCTACCAAGTACTCCTCTGAAGTCACAGGAACATGCCTAACACATCCAGTCATTTCTAGAATTTCCAGAATGGCTGGAGTGATTGAAGAAATTGTACTTTCATGGGTGAGGTCACAAAAGATGCTCAGTTATTATGATCAGAGGATATAATTAATCTCTTTCTTGATTTTCAGTTTAATATATATGATTTCCTTTATCAAAGAAATTCTCACCTATGTACTCAAATAGCCAGACAAATATATACATATGTTGACAAAGCAGTGATAGGATAATATGCAAGACTAAGCAAAATAGACATTCATCTTCTTTCACTCCTATTAAATTTATAGTGTACTCATATTACTGCTAATAAAAAGTAGAAAACTGAGAACAGGGAACAAAAGGTATGAAAGATTCATGATAAAGCTATCTTAAGAAATTATTGAAAGCAGAAAGAATATTTATAGCTTCTCCATCAGTTCATAAAAGTCAATGACCAAAGAAAAAAAGAAAGATCATGAAGGATACAGACCCTTGAGAAGGTTTGTCATTCTGAAGCAGCAGATGCAATAAACACTGACGGCAAGACATGGTCCTGGAGACAGTTGGTTTAACAGAAAAGACTATAAGCCAAAACAATGAGGTGAACGAGAATGAGTAAAACCTTCTTGAAGTTGAGTTGACACAATAGCCATTACAAGAGATCCAAACATCCAGAATCATGAAGATGGCATGGCATTAGAAAGGGTGGACACATAAGGTCACCATGAGTTGGAATCAACTCAGTGTCAACTGACAATCACAAAGATGAAACTATGACATCCATACACCAATCTTCACATGAAAAAATCCAGTAAACAGTCATTAAACATGCAATAAATACAATTTGGCATAAGATAAACAATTTCTAAAATGAGGTACATAGTTCTAGGGAAAAGACAGCAAAGTTTTTGTTGTTAGGTGCTGTCCACTTGAGCATAACTCATAGTGATTCTATGAACAAAAGATCTGACCCCTGTTATGTCCTGTGCCATCCTCACATTTCCTGACACACAAGAGCCCATTGCAATAGTCACCATGTCAACCCACCTGGTTGAAGGTCTTCCTTTCCTTCACTGACCCTCCACCCTTCCCATCATGGCCCTCTTCAAGGAATAGCACCTCCTAGCAACATGTCAAAGCCTCATCATTTTTGCCTTCAAGAAACACTCCAGCTGCACCCTCTCTAAGACATATCTGTTTGTTCTCTTGGCCATCCATGTGATGTGCAGTACTCTTCTCCAACACCACAGCTCAAAAGCATCTATTATTTTTCTGTCATTCTTATTCATTGTCTAGGTTTCAGATGCACTGCTATTAATTGGAAAGACCATGGCCTGAGTCAGATACACTTTAGTCCTCTAATTGACATCACTACTCCTCAATAATTTGGAAAGGTCGCTAACTGCAGATTTCCCCAGTGCATTGTGTCTCCTTATTTCCTGACTGCTCTTGCCACGTGTTAATTGTGGATCCAAGCAATTATGTCTACAATTAGCTTGAGTGGGAAACCTCTTGCAGCCCTTGGGCCTGGCACTGATTGGAGAGATTGTTTGGATAGAACTGATTGTTTGGAGAGAACATTGTTTTAAGTGGTGCAGCACTTGTCTGTCAATTTATTGTACTGGATTACTTGGGGTTGTTGTGATACTGAAATCTTTGCCACCACTGTGTCAAATTCCAAGAGAGTTTCTCATTGTGGACTGTTTTGGTGGAGTCCCCTGATTAAGATAGACTAAGAAGCAGGATGGGCCTCCTACTTCCTAAATGAAAGGCTCTTGGAAACCCTATGAACAGGAAACAAAGAAGATGGTTATAGTAGTATAGTGGTAGAGCCCAGATTAGAAGTCAGTTGAAATGAGGAAAGTTCTCTTTACTGGTTTCTTATTTAATTATCCCTGGTGCTCTGCTAATGTTAATCTAGAGACTAAGGTGTGCTTGATTCAGGCCATGGTCTTTGCAATGACTTACTGTGCCTCAGAGAGCTGAACAATGACTAAGAATGCCAGAAGAAGATTATTTGTGGTGGTGAAGAAGAGTATTTAACATATCATAGACCTACAAGGAAAAAAAATAGGTCTGTTTTGGAGAAGGGGGAGGCCAAGTGTCTCCTTGGAGGCAAGGATTTTGAAGCTCCATCTCACCTTCTTTGGGCATTTGTCCAGGAAGGACCGGAAGGACTTCATACTTGGAAGGGTGTAGGAGAGGAAGAACCTTGGATGAGATGAATTGACACAGTAACTGGGGCAAAGGGATTAGGAGTTTCAGAGTCAGTGAGACTGGTTTAAGAGAAGGCAGGGTTCAGAGCTATTATACATAGGGGTGCTATGGGTTGCAGGCAACAAGATGGCACATAACAACAACAACAACAACAACAACGTCTGTCATTGGCTCTGTGGATAAAGATAGGAAATCTCTTTCCATGCGATTTGCAGCCTCTGAAAATCTTCTGGAGGCTAACGTCTGAGTTAGTTCTCACCAGTCATGAGTGAACTGAGTTGAGTTGCTTCATATTTCCTGGAAGCCAATTGATAAACTTTGCATTTACATGGATGGAAAGTCTTTGCATATTTAGATTTTTTCAATTTGTTTTACTCTTTTTGGGTTTTTTTTTCTTTCTCTACTCAAGCAAACTCCTTTTGTGGCATGGAGACTCACATAATTACCCATCAACGCATTCAGCCAACCATTTATTCATTCTATAATTATAAACTATTAAAAAAAGAGTTAAGGGAGTAAAAGGAATTTAAAAGTCAATTTTATAGAAGGTCATTTAAGTAAACTATGAAAACAAAGATTCTGGAAGTAGTTAGAGAAATGTGAAGACATATTTGTGTTTGGTAAAAATAACATTGATAGCTGCTAGTACACAGAATCTTTTTTTCCCACTGTGACAGATCTTGTGAATGCACAGACAAATAACACATGACCTTGCCTTGCAAGAAGTTTACCATCTAGTGGAGGGCCTGGACCAAAGGTACTACAGTGGGTGCCAGAGTCTATGAATACTACAAAATGCAGAAGTGAAGCCATGAACCCCAAAAGGCAAAGGCAGAGGCAGAGGCTCAGTTGATAGGATGATTCAGAAAGCAATAATCCAGAGTCCTTTTATAAAGTGAAAGGAGCTCTAATGGACTAGTGAGAAAGGAGTTTCACTGCCAACCCAAAGGTGGTTGGTTCAAATCCAGCAGCTGCTTTGAGGGAGAACAGTAAAGGAGGAATCTCCGCCTGTTTGATCAACAGCCTCTGAAAACCTGCTGGAGTGTCAGCCATGAATTGATTCCAACTTGACTGCAATGAGTTTAAGATTTTGTGTGAAGTAAACTGGGACAAAGACTCTTATTTTGAAAAATAAAACAACAATATCTAAGGGGAACAAATTGAGAAACATAAATTAAAAAAATTCTATTAATGTTCACATTGTATCTGAAGAGCACTTTCAATAAGACAAATAAGTGACTGCCTTCTCTGTGTGATTCTATAGTGGCAATGGATTTTATTTTTCTTTACAGGTTTATTTGTGCACTCTCCTTTCCTCATTTACCTAGATGGATCATATGCCTTGAACCAAGCAGTCACCCAAAATTTTGACTAAATTACCAAGTTAATGAACAGTCTAATGAATTTCAGTAACCAAAATAGTACTATCTCTCTTTTCCCCTCTTTCTCAAACACACACACACACACACACACACACACACACATAACATGAACTTTCTGCTAATTATAGTATTTGACTCCTTGGTTAAATAAATATTCACCTTAAAAAATGTCTTTAAAGGAGAGTGGATGCTTTTGAGCTGTGGTGCTGGAGAAGGGTACTGAATGTACCCTGGACTGCCAGGAAAACAAACAGATCCATCTTGGAGAGGATTAAACCAAGCTGCTCCTTGGAGGCAAGGATTCTGGGGCTTCGTCTGACATACTTTGGACACGTTGCCAGGAGGGACGGGTCCTTGGAGAGGGACATCATGCTTGGGAGGGTGGAGGGACAGCGCAGGAGGGGAAGACCCTCTATGAGATGGATTGATTCGGTGACTGGGGTAATCGGGATGGGTGTGTCAGAGGCGGTGCGGTTGGCGCAGGATAGAGCAGGGTTTAGAGCTGTTGTGTATAGGGTCGCTATGAGTCGGAAACGACTCGATGGCACATAACAACAACAACAATTATCAGGAAGGCTGTATGCCAGGGAGGTATCCTGTCTCTACCTTTTCAATCTATACGCAGAACAGATCATTCCAGAGGTTTGACAGTATGAGGAGGAATGTGGCATCAAGATTGGAGGAAGAGTCATCAACAACCTATTTATGCAGATAACACACCCTGCTTGCTAGAACTAACGAGGACCCGAAGTGCTTATTGCACAAGGTCAAAGTCTGGAGCCTTCAATATAGACTGAAGCTCAACATCAAGAAAACAAAGATTCTCACCTCTTGGCTGATTGGCAGCATTATATTACATTGTGAAGAGATTGAGATTGTTAACAGCTTTAGTTTGCTTCCCTTGACAATCAACACTTTTGATACCAGCAGCCAGGAAATCAAGAGATGAATTGCATTGGGAAAGTTGCCTGTCAGAGTACTGAAGAGCAACAATGTCAGTCTGGAGACTAAGATGCACCTGATCCAGGCATTAATCTTTGCAATTTCTTGCTATGCATCAGAGAGCTAGACAATGAGAGAATTGATGTCTTTGAGCTGTGGTGTTGTAGAAGAGTGCTGAATATACCATAGACTGCCAGAACAAACAGGTTCAACCTGGAGAGGGTGAAACCAGGATGCTCCTTGGAGGCAAGGATTCTGAGGCTTCTTCTGACATACTTTGGGTATGTTGCAAGGAGGGATTAGTCCTTGAAGAAGGACATCATGCTTGGAAGAGTGGAGCTACAGAGAAAGACAGGACAACCATTGATGAGATGGATTGATTCAGAGACTGGGGTAATGAGGGTAGGTGTGTCTTAGTCCCTAGACTGACAGTGTTGTTCTTCAGCACTCTGGAGAGGTCCAAGATTTACCTAATGCAATTCATCCTTTTATTTTGGAACTACTGGTGCAAATCTGCACTGAAATCTCAAAGGCACACAGTTCAAATACACCAGTTACTTCGCAGGAGAAGGATGAGCAATCTCCTCCTGTGTGGTAAACTGGCTCTGAAAACCCACTGGAGGGTCAACTATGGGTCAGATCCAAAATAATTTAAAGATACACCAATTCTCTTTTTTAACTGAAGGGTTTTCATCAAATATTCACTATTTACAGTTCAGGGGGGGAAAATCTTCACAATATTGCATTTTAGACATTTTGAAGAATTTTGTTAATAAATAATTACCATTTAGCGAATATTTACTATGCCACAGAAATAAGGAGCACATGCACTATTTTAACACTATTTGCATCATCCTTATTGTAGAAGCTTGTAGGTTAAGAAGTTTTATTTCCATTTTCCAGGTAATAAAGTGAAGTTTAATTGGATTAAATCACCTAGCCAAGGATGCAAACTTTGAAGGAGAAGAACTTGGATTTGTGATGAAAACTGTTGTCTGACACTTCAGAGTTAGTTTCCTGGGTTTATTATGTATTTGATGTGCCGTAGGCAATACATGTAAGATTGCCCACAATTATTAGCAATATCTAATTATGACTATACAGCTACAAACAAATCTTTGCATAACTCACAGAAAATGTACTTACTCTTCCAGCTAACTCATTAATGTCATCATTGACAGTTCACCTTTCTCTTCATAGAGCCAAGATTGTCAACCAGGTGGAATGCTTCCATTTACACTCACATCCCATCATTTGAATAATATCGATGCAGCTTCTTATACTCCCACTGTTTAAATTTCTCGTCACTACTACTATGTCACTGATGTGTGTAGGTGGTTTTGGTAATTCAAGGGAGAAATATAATTAGGAAAAGAGAATATCTTTTTTTTCTAAATGATATAGTCATTCTAGTTCATATTTATTTTGTATTTATTTAATTTATGCAATTTTCTATGTGGAATCATTATTCATTGACCCATCTAGGAGCAGGTTTGGGAAAAGGAATTTGTTACAAATACGAATTTGGGCATGGCATGTATTATTTTCCCCTCCTCTGGAATCTAGTGATTACATATGAGAAGCTTGGGTGGCACTCTATAACTATCTGTCATCTTCAGTCCTGTTATTCAATGACATAATAATAAAGATCCAGTTGCCTTTTCTTTTACATTATCACTCCACTGATATATTCATGTTGGCATCACCCTTACATGTGAATACAATGCGACAAACTCTCAACTGCAATTTATATTTTAAAAGACTCTCTTCTGTTCTGATTTTTTTTATTAAATAATTCACTGCATTGTTATTGTCTTCACCCTTTCTTCCTGACATTCTCTCCTGTTTTTCTTATCAACCAGCTCCCACAGAGTCAGACACTAAAGTAAACTTTCTCAAGGACAACCTACTTCACTCCTCTTCTGGTCGGATGAAAATCACAAATGTTTTCTCAGAACTTTCTGAAATTTTGTAGTCTTCTTTTTCTTTCTAGAATCCCTGGTACTTCATAGTGTGCATGAGGTTACAGGTCTGAGTGAAATTGTATTTTCCATTCAGTTTCAAAATTTCCTTCAATAGATACTTAAGAGCTTTATAACATATGCACCCCAGAGAGAAGGGGAGAGTGGCTCCGTTTATGTTTCTGTGGATGAGGCTCTTCAAACTCAGCCTGTTGGAATGAGCACCCAAATTCTCAAGTTCTTCCTACTTTCTTTACGTCTCTGTCTTTGATTAGCTTTTTATATAATGAGATTTAATTCTATATTTTCAAACATCTGAGAGGAATCACGTTACCTATGGAACTCTAATTCAGAGATGTTTTCAGAATTTACTTAGAATATTTACTTTTAAACAAGCAATATTCTTGTATATTAAAAAAACCAACAAAAATTACCAATCATGTGAGTTGAGTCATAGTAATACCACAAAGTACTTACTTTGGGGCTACTATATTCCTCAGAGTAAGATAATAGTTCAAGGTTACTAAACTTGATCGTATGTCACTAAACAAAAAGCAATGTGTTACACTGGACAAATCTGCTGCTAAGGTTCTCTTTAAATGTTCAGAAGCAAGAATGGTCATTTAAAGGCTAGCAAACATGATCCAATCCACGATATTTTCAATTACTTCATGTGCATGGGAAAATTAGCTCACGGATAAAGAAGACCAAAAACAGAAAAGAAAAAATTGACAGAAATTGAGTTGTGGTGTTGGTGAAGAGCCTTGACTATATTGCGGACTGCTGAAGAACTAGCAAAATGTTTTGGAAGAAGAGCAGTCAGGGTCCTCCTTAGTGCCACGGATCATGAGATTTCATCTCACACACTCTGGACATGCTGCCAAGAGGAACCAGTCCCTGAAAAAAGCATCATGCTTAGAATAACGGAGAGTCAAAGAAGGCGAAGAAGATCCATAACAAAATGAATCGGAACGTGATTCAGCAATGGGCACAACAGAGATTGTGAGGACGGCACAGGGGAGGGCAAGGTTCTGATGCATTGTAAACAGTGTCCACTCAAAGGTCTCTAAAAATAACAAACTTAATAGTTGGTGTTGCTGTTGTCAGGTCCTCTGAGGTGATTGTGATTTATAGTAACAGAATCATACTGCCTCCTGGAGTCTTCTTGGATGTAATCTTTATGAGAAGACGTCTTGGCATTTATACTGTTGTTGCTATATGCCTCCAAGTCAGCTATCACTCATAGTGACCCTATGGACAGCATATCTGAACCTTGTCCTTTCCTGCTCCATCCTCCTCCTCTCTGCCATGGTCATGCCCATGGTCATGCCCATTGGGGTAGTCATTGGATCAATCCATCTTGTTGAGGGTTTTCCTCTCTTTGTCTGACTCCACCTTTCCCAACGTGATGTCTTTCATGAAGTTTCTAAGAATTGGTTACTCCTGGAAATAGGTTAAAATAACTGAGACAAAAGCCCAGCATCCCTGCCTCTGAGGAGCACTGTAGTGGCATTTCCTTCAAGATAGATTTTTGTTGTTGTTGCTTTTTAAAAAAAATATTTTATTGGTTTTCATATAGTATTTCGTTTATATTTCATACATATATATTTTTAATACAATCTTTCATTTACATTGAGTTTAATAACAATCCATGGTATATTCACTCTTGGCCAACATCACAATTGAAAAACGTAGATCCTATTTTAGACTTCTTTATTCGTTGCCCAACTTGGTAGGAATAGTGGGTATTTTCAGACAACTAACAAGGAAGGTTATTACTCTGAATTCACTGATCCTTGGGAGTAAGATTGGCAACATGTTTCTGTAAATATGTCATCTTAAAAACAAGATGGACAGTCACTGTGGTAGGAACAGGCCAACAGCAGTGAGTTTGGTTAATCTTAGAATTTTTATGGAAATATATTTCCAGTTGGTTTGTTTTTTTGGTTTTTTTTCTCTCCAGGAGTCTTTCAGTGAAATCTAATTGTCAGCCTTTGAATAAAAAGACAAGTGCTTATGAGTTGTGCCACTAGGACTCATCAAACTTTAGCAATAGAGTTACATACAACCTTTAATTATAATTAAAAGTACTCAAGCGTTTACTGCAGAAAACCAAGGACTACAGCTTTCAAAATGAATTACATCTCAACATAAGGAAAACAAAACCTCTTACCACTTGACCAATAGACAGCATCATCTTAGATGGAGAAAAGATTGAAGTTGTTAATAATTTCGTCTTGCTTAGATCCACAATCAACACTCTTGGCACCAGTAGTCAGGAACTCTAAAAGAGGAGTTGTATTGCAAACATTTTCTCTCAAGTATCTTTCCAGATTGTTAAAGAGCAACAATGTTATTTTAGTGACTAAGGTATACCTGATGCAGGACATGGTCTTATCAATTGCTTACTATGAATCTAAGAGCTGGAAAATAAATAAGGAGCAGCACAATGACGAATCGATGCCTTTGAGTTTTGGTGTCATTGATGAATATTGAACACACTATGGACTGCTAAGACAACAAGCAGGTTGTCCTGGACAGAGTGAAACCTTGGAGACAACAACTTTGAAACCAAATCTTACATCCTTTGGGCATGTTGCCAGGAAAAGCCAGTCCTTGAAGAAGAGTATATTGTTTAGAAAGATAGGAGGATCAGTAAATGTGAGGAAGGCCCTGTATGAAATGGATTCACACAGGAACTATGACAATGATATCAAGTGCGCCAGAGATGATGTGGTTGGCTCAGGATAGGATAAGTTTCAGAGCCATTGCTCACAGGCACCTCAATAGCACATAACAGCAACAAAAGTATTTCAATTTAACATATTTATCCATCACAATTATTACTCTACAACTTACTAAGCATCAATTTAAACACTATAATTGAAGAGATCAAAAGGATCTTTTTTGGTCTATGTTAGGTGGCATTGGCTACTGTTCAGAGTGACGTTAATGAGCAGAGTTACTCAGTGCAATATGTCTCTTTATTTTCTGACTGTTTATACCAAGGGTGTTAATTGTGGATCCAAGTAAGATGAAGTCTTTGACAGTTTCAATCTCTTCTCCATCCATCATGACACTGCCTATTGGTCCAGTGGTAAGAATCTTTGTTTTCTTGATATTGAAACACAATCCATACTGAAGGCTGCATTCCCTGATCGACTGCAACAAGTGCTTCAAGTCTTCCTCACTTTCAGAAAGTAAGCTTGTGTCATCTGCATAAAGCAGGTTATTGATGAGTCTCTCTTCAATCCTGATGTCACTTTCCTATTCATAGAGTCCAGCTTTTTGGATAACTTGCTCAGCATGTAGATTGAACAGGTTTGGAGACAGAATACAACCCTGACATACTTAGGGACCTTTCCAAATTATTGAAGAATAGAAATGTCAGTTTGAGGACTAAAGTTAGCCTGATTCAGTAGATAATCTTTCCAATTACTAGCTATGCATCCAAGACCTGGACAACGAATAAGGATGAGAGAAAAATAATTGATGCCTTTGAACTGTGGTGTTGGAGACGAGCACTGAACATCCCATGGATGGCCAAGAGAACAAAGAGATATGTCTGGGTGAGGGTCCAGCTGGAGTACTCTTTGGAGGGGAGAAAGCTTGTGACATGAGTCTTCATGTCACATACTTTGGACATGTTGCTAGAAGGTGCTATTGCTTGAAGAAGGACATGATGTTGGGAAGAATGGAGGGTCGGTGAAGGAGAGCAAGACCCACAGCCAGGTGGATTGACACTGTGATTGTTGCAATAGACTCCTATGCGTCAGGAACTGTGAGGATGGCACAGGACAGGACTGGGTTCAGATCTTTTGTTCATAGGGTCACTATGAGTTTTTACTTGACTCAATGGCGCCTAACAACAATTAATGAACAACAGATTAGAAAATTGCCCTATCTGTGCAATCCTTGTGATCTCTGCCATGCTGGGGCTCCTTCTTGAAGTCAATGTGCATCAATCCATCTAATTAAGGGTTTCGTCTTTCACTGGCCTTCTACCATTCTCAGCATGATTAGTTTTTCCAAGAACTAGTCCCTCCTGAAAATATATCCAAAATATGTGAGATAAAGTTTTGCCATCTTTACCTCCAAGTAGCACCATGATTGCATTTAAAAAGGTAGATTTATTTATTCTCTTGACAGTCAATGAGATATTCTGTCAATACCTCAATCCAAAGATATCTGTTCTTCTTTTTTAGTCATCCATTTATTTCTAACTTTCAGGTGCATATGAGCCAATAAACAAAATCATGACTTGGACCAAGTGTACCTTAATCTTTACACTAGTGTTCTTCTTCTACTTTAGCACTTTAAAGAGGTTTTAACAGAAATATATTTCCAGTGAAACCTAGCTTTCAATTTCTTGACTGCTGATGCCCTGAGTTGTTGATTTTATCCGAAGTAAAATTAAATCTTTGACAACTTCTCTCTTCATTCTTCATGATGTTGTCTATTGGTGCATTGGTGAGGGGTTTTGTTTTCTTCATTTTTAGATATAGCTCCTATTGAAGGACATAGCTGCAGTCATCAGAACAGAGCAGGGCAACACTGCATGGCTCAAAATTGGGAAGGGTGTACATCAGGGGTGTGTACTGTCTCCATACCTTTTCAACCTGTATGCAGAGCAGATTATCCGAGAGGCTGGGCTCTATGAGGAGAGGCGTGGCGTTAGGATTGATGGACGATCTATCAACAATCTGCGTTATGCAGATGACACAACCTTGCTTGCTGA
>NW_006400000.1:329935-345783 GCF_000299155.1 Elephantulus edwardii
GAAGGACATGATGTTGGGAAGAATGGAGGGTCGGTGAAGGAGAGCAAGACCCACAGCCAGGTGGATTGACACTGTGATTGTTGCAATAGACTCCTATGCGTCAGGAACTGTGAGGATGGCACAGGACAGGACTGGGTTCAGATCTTTTGTTCATAGGGTCGCTATGAGTTTTTACTTGACTCAATGGTGCCTAACAACAATTAATGAACAACAGATTAGAACATTGCCCTATCTGTGCAATCCTTGTGATCTTTGCCATGCTGGGGCTCCTTCTTAAAGTCAATGTGCATCAATCCATCTAATTGAGGGTTTCATCTTTCACTGGCCTTCTACGATTCTCAGCATGATTAGTTTTTCCAAGAACTAGTCCCTCCTGAAAATATATCCAAAATACGTGAGATAAAGTTTTGTCATCTTTACCTCCAAGTAGCACCATGATTGTATGTAAAAAGATAGATTTATTTCTTCTCTTGACAGTCAATGAGATATTCTGTCAATACCTCAACCCAAAGACATCTGTTCTTCTTATTCTTCAGTCATCCATTTATTTCCAACTTCCAGATGCTTATGAGGCAATTAACAATATCATGACTTGGACCAAGTGTACCTTACTCTTTACACTAGTGTTCTTCTACTTTAGCACTTTAAAGAGGTTTTAGCAGAAATATATTTCCAGTGAAACTTGGCTTTCAATTTCTTGACTGCTGATGCCCTGAGTTGTTGATTTTATTTGAAGTAAAAGTAAATCTTTGACAACTTCTCTCTTTACATTCTTCATGATGTTGTCTATTGGTTCATTGGTGAGGGGTTTTGTATTCTTCATTTTTAGACAGAGCTCCTATTGAAGGACATATCTGCTTTTTTTTGGTCTATAGTAAATTATTAAAATCTTCTTTATTTCCTGCAAATAAGGTTTAAAAACATTTTAAAATTTCAGAACTCCTTTAGAGTTAGCTTGCTTATATGTAGTATATCTTGAGCTTTCCCATTGTAAGGAGAACTAGATGCAGACAGAGACAGAAAAGATACACTAAAGTGAACAGTTCTAATGATGAATTATCTTACTCACATTATATTGGTCTTTGTAAGCAAGCAAAAACTTGCTGAAGATTATAAAAACACAACTGGAACAGAACATTGACAGAGAACTATCATAAATGCACGCTCAGTTTAGAAGAGGACAATGTCAGATGGATATTGGCAGAAAGTAAAGAGTACCAGAAAAAATGACAATCTGTGTTTGATTTATTATTCAAAGGTCTTTGACTGTGTGAATCACAAATTGTGGTTAACTTTGAGAAGGATGGGTATCCCAGAGCCCTTGACTGTGCTTATGTGAAATATACTTGGACCAGGAAGCATTCCTCAGAACAGAACATTGCATAGTTCAAAATCAGGAAATGCATGTGTCAGGGATGCATCCTGCCCCTGCACCTTTTCAATCTGTATGTGGAACAGAACATTCAGGAGGCTGGACTCTATGAGGAAGAATGTGGCATCAGGATTGGAGGAAGACTCATCAATAACCTATGTTATGCAGATGACACAACCTTGCTCACAAAAACTGAGGAGGACCCAAAACATTTCCTCCAGAAGGTGAGGGACTGCAGTCTTTAGAATGAATTGAAGCTTAACATCAGGAAAAAAAAATGTTCTCACCAGTGGACCAATAGGCAGCACCATGAAACCTAGAGAAAAGATGGAAATTGTTAACAAATTTAGCTTTCCCAGATCCACAAGCAAAACTCTTAGTACCAGCAGTCAAGATATCAGAAGATGATCTGGTCCAGGACTTTTTTGTGAGGAAGTCTTTGTATGACCTACTTGACTTCTTCTTTTGTGATGGTCTGTTAAAGAGTTCTATATCTGACTGTGTCAATCTGGGTAGAGCATGAGTTTCAAGGAATTTGTCCATTTCCTCTAAGTCTTTAAATTTATCCAAGTATAGCTTTTTACAGACCAAATGCTCAACAACAATGAAATAGATTGAGAAATTATGGAACATTCACACAATATAGTACTATTCCAGCACACAGAAACAATGATTTTGTAAATTACTACTTAACATGGGAGGGACTGGAGAGTATTACGCTAAGTGAACTAACTCAGATTCATAAGGACAAACACTGGATAAGACCATTATTGTAGATCAAGTATGGGGATCCAAGGCAGGGTCTTAATAGGATCACACAATTTGAAGGGAGGGAGGGGGAAACAAAAGGAGAAAGTTCTGGTGTGAAAAACAACACCTACAAATTTTATGAACTTTGTATGTAAATCAATATAAAATTTAAAAAAATTTAAAAAGAAATAAAAATGATGAATTGAATTGCTCTGAGGAAATCTTCTGTCAGGAAAGTACCTCTCCAAAGTACTAGAGAGCAACGATGTCACTCTCCAAACTAAGGAGATTCATGCCATGGTCTTCACAATCACTTGCTATGTGTCAGAGACCTGGACAATGACCAAAGATGAAAGAAGATGAATCAATGTCTTTGAGTTGTGGTGCTAAAGAAGGGTCATGGACTGCCAAGAGAACAAACAGATTTATTCAGAAAAGGATGAAAACAAGCTGCTTCTTGGAGGCAAGGGGATTTTGAAGCTCTGTCTCTCATATCATGGGCATGTGACCAGGAGAGACAAGTCCCAAAGAAGGACGTAATTCTTGGAAGGATAGAGAGACAGTATGGGAAAGGAAGAGCCCGGATGAGATGGATTGGCACAGTAACTGGGTTAAAGACGTTAGGTATGTTGGAAGCAGTGAGAATGGCTCATGATAGAGCAGAGTTCAGAATTATTATACATAGGCTCGCTGTGAGTCTTAAGTGAACACATAACAACAACAACAAAATTTAAGTTTATAATCACGTATTTCATAGCAAAAAGACAGTACTATTTCTATATAGCAGTATTGACTATGTTTAGTTTCCAAAAAAAAGTCCAGTTTCTCATCACAATATTGAGAGAGATGGAGAGAAGGGGGGGGCAAAGAAAATGAATTTTTTTAGGAGCTATTAATTCTTATGGAAGTGAATTGAAGCCTCCTTGAAGTGCAAATCAGAAATTAAGTCATTTTTTAACCTATCGTGGCTGCTGGAGAGCTTAAATCCATTTTGTCTCAATCTATCCATCTGTAAAATTACTGTTCTAATTATTAAACATTTCTAAAGTCTTCTCTATATCCTGAGCGGAGAGATAGCTTACATAAAGACCTTGTTTGTGCCCTCTAGGAGCATAATGACACTTACCACCCACTTCTAGGAATGTCTTGGGGATTGAAAAACTATTTTAGAGTTCCAGGAGCTACTCAGAAGAAATGTGCTGTATAATTACAAATATTATTATAGATGAATGGACATGTTCCATTAAGCACCAGAATTGGTTGCCAAGGGAGCTTATAGACTCTTCTTCCCTAGAGAGAGGGATTTTCCCCCCTTTATTAAAGAAATTAAAAGCAGTTAGGTGTCTATAATGCTTTGAGTCGATGGTCTGTGGGACCTAGCACATATTGGGAAGAGTGATAGAGAGAAAACACAGATGATGTAAGTGGACTCTCTATATCAGCATTATTATCAGGTAAAGAACCAAATTGAAAAGAGATCAGCTAAATAAACAATCAGCTTGAGAAAGAGAAAGTATAATTTCCAGCTGAGCTAGGATGAGGAGATGAAGAATTAGTCAACTAAAACAGACACATTTCTGTTTAGCTAGTTGCCAGGTACTTTCTTCCCATGTTTGTTTCTGAAACATTCAGAATATATTAGGAGCTAAGATTTTCATATTAAAAAAAGATGTGGGATTAAATCAATGATGTTTAATGAGTTGGCTAAAGCAGATAAAGTTACTAATAAATAGAAACCAGTGACATTCTAAGAATTATTTGAGAATAGCTAAATTGTCAATTCCTGAAAATGCTTATTTTTTATTCATTTAAGCCAGTTTGATAAAATATTTCTAGAATTCCTCACCATTCCTTGCCTAAGCAAACTCAGTGAAGTAATATGATTTATCCTGTCTATTGTAGATTTTTAGAAAATGTAATATTTTATAAAACATATTATATAATACACAAAAGCATATGTGTGTTTGTGTGTGTCCATTTTCTATGATTCAAAGAATTTTAATATTGCCTTCATCTGCAGTTTCAGATAAAGATCTTCTCAGCAGAAGTAAGGTTGTTTGAATGGAACCCAATGCAATTGCCTAATTATAACACGAAAGTCCTTGATGTGAGCTTTATTTGGGGTCAACTGTTTTTCTCATAAAATCTTAATAAAAGATGAGTAACTGCATGACCTTCTGAGAAGGATAACACAACCACCTGTTGGTGGAATTAATTATTGACTCAGGGGCTGTGAAATAGCCTTCAACTGAATTATTTTCACAATCTCTCGAAACTCATCTTCTTCCCTGGCATTATCACCGCTATGAGTTGACAGGAGTGTCTAAAACATTATCTATTATTTCTGCACTGCAAGCCCAGCGGATTAGGTCAATCGCCTTGTCAGTTTCAACCCACTCCTCTGTCTGATTTGTATGAAGATGCATGCTAAGGAAGGATAGAGAGTCCTGGTCAAGGAATCAGGGAGCCTGAAGTCCAGAGCTTTATTTTGTATCCTTAGTCTTATTTTTGTACCTTTATTTCTTTAAGCCTTAATTTCTTCAAATATAAATATTCTTTCTTTAAGGTGCCATAAAGTCAACACCGACTCAGTGTAGCTTGATGTGTGGCAAAGTAAAACAGGGCTCCATATGATTATCGATAACTGAATTTCTGAATGTAAACTACCACACCTTTTAACTGAGGTGTCTCTAGGTAGACTTAAAATGCCAACATTTGTGTTAGCAGCGAAGTATAGCAAATGTTTGCACCACCCCAGGATCCCATATAGAAATAAAGACATTTAAACAGATAATCACTTAGTTTTCTTCCACTTAACCACTTAGGATTCTAAGGGGTCCTGTATTTTGGCACAATGTAAAGAAGAAATGAGTCCTTCACTATTATTTCCCATCTCCATGATACTTCCATAGTTTGTTGCTACTACTTGTCTATTGAGACCATTTTTATTTAACAGCACAAGTGTGATCATAAGCTTAATTTTATTTTTATCAGGGTAGTTCCCACTTATGGCTACCCTCTATTACTTTCTGAGGCTGTAATTTTAATGAGAGGAGACTGCCCATCGTTCTCACACAGAGTTGCTGATAGGGTCAATCTGCAAGGGCATGGATATCCATTGAGTTAGCAGTGCAACTCACTACAGACTATTCCACCAGAAAGATCTATATCTATGTCTATTAATTCATATCAGTAACTATACCTATCTATAAATACTTGTAAGTCTATCTATCTATCTATCTATCTATCTATCTATCTATCTATCTATTGTCCATCCATCCATCCATCCATCCATCCACTCACCTTACCCTCTATCCATTAAAACCCTCATCTATCTATCTATCATCTATCCATCCATCCATCCACCCAACCATCCATTCACCCTCCCACCCATCTATCTGTCTACCTGTCTATCTATCTCATCTATCTCTTTTCTTTCTTTCTCTCTCTCTCTCTTTCTTTCTTTCTGTCTTTCGTTCTTTCTCATATCCTTGAACTTTATATAACATAAGGCAGTCTGGAAAAGATCTCTTTAAAGCTCTGAAATGTACACATGTCACTTTTTTTACTAAGGCTCACCTGACCTAAGCCATGGTGTTTATAATCTCTACACATGCATGTGTGAAAGTTGGACAGTAAGTATGGGAGAGCAAAGAGTTGATCTTTCTGAGTTTTAGTCTTGACAAAGAATACTGAGTATATTATACATTGTCAAAAGCACAAATGAATTTATCTTTGAAGAACCAAGGCAGAATGCTACTTAAAATTGCGAATGGCAGGAATCTGTTGAATATACACCAGACGGCTAGTCTTGGTAAAGAACATCATGCTTGTTAAGAAAAAAAGCAACATTCAACAATTTAAGTCAGTTCTGTCAAGTCTGAATTGTCTCACAACTAATCCTCCAGCTGATTTTTAAGAGCCTGTAAATTTCATACATGACGAGTGCTACTTTTGTGGCTAGCAGCACAGCTTCTTATGGACTATGCCACCAGAACTCCCTGGTTGTTAAAATAAAGGGTTACTGAAAATTAATAATAACAGAGGTCCTTGTCGTGACCTAAATGACCCTACTGGATTTTGTCCCTTTGTAAATATTTTCATAACTGTTATTTACTATCCCTTGATCAGCCCAGCAGAACCATATTGCCTTTTGTGCTGTAAAGAATATCATCCTTTTCTTCCACAAAGACACGTACATAGTGACATCTTCCTAGGATATTTCTACACAAAGCCACTCAGTTTTTTTATAGTCCTCAAATCTTTCTCACATGTTCCATTGTTGTTGTTGTTTACCATCAGTTAGGAAACAACCCACGGCAGACCATCTGGCATGTTTTCAGAGGCAGTTAATCTCAGGGGAGGAGATTGCCCATCCTCTGCTGAGCTGCTGGTGGCCTCAAACTGCGTACCTTTAGGATTGCAGGGCAGCTTCTTGCCACTAGGCCATTAGACATGTATTAACAGTAGAGGTCTCACCCATGTCTCTGCTCAGTCATTATCATTTTGAAGAAGTCATACTCAACTCAATACTAACTAACCACAACAACCACCAATAAAAATATTAAGTCTTTTTCATAGTTCAATATTATTTATGTGGTTATAAAACCAAAACAATAGTTAATTGGTGTAAAGGGATAGAAAATAATGCAGGGATGTTCATATTATTTGACTAAGGTAGACTTCTTCCAGGGTGTAATGTCTGAGCAGGGACCAACGTGAAATATTTACTTTCAATAAATGTCTAAGAGAACATGTGAGAAACAGTTGAGCACTATCTTGAGAAATTCTGAAGATATGTTCCGGATTAGGCACACTTTATTCTCTAGACTGACATCCTTGCTTTTCAGCACTCCGGAGAGGTTCCTGACAGCAGGGATATGGATTTTCCCAATGCAACTCATATTTTAACTTCCTGTCCACTGGTGGTAAGAGTGATGATTGTGGAGCCAAGCAAGTTAATTGTTAACAACCTCAATTTCTTCTCCATCTATCATGGTGCTGCCCTTTGACCTAGTGGTGGGAATCTTTGCCTTCTTGATGTTGAGCATCAATCCATATTGAAGAGCTTCTACAGCAAGCACTTCATGTCTTCTTCAGTTTCAGCAAGCAAGGATGTGCCATCTGCACAAAGCAAGTCGTTGATGAGTCTTCCAAACTTGATGTCATAAGTCCTCCTCATAATGTCCTGATTCCCAAATTATCTGTTCTTTATATAAATTGAAAAGATATAGAGACAGGCCATGTCTTCACAATTATTTGTAATTCTTCAGAGAGCTGGACAGATCTATTGCTCTTCAGGTTGTTATGGGTTGTGCTTTAATCAACGTCACTTAACAGTAACAACAACATCCAAAGAAAAGAGAGACCTGTGATAGAGCGCTCTGGTGGCCTAGTAGTAAGAAATTGAGGTGCAACTCAAAGGTGGTTGTCATTGTTGTTATGCGCCATTGAGTCACCTGCCACCCATAGCACCCCTATGTAGAACAACTTTTAGGGCTGCCCTGTCCCGAGTCAGTCTCACTGACACTGGCACACCAACTCCTATTGCCCCAGTTACTGTATCAATCCATCTCACTAGGGTTTCCCCCTCCTGTGTTGTCCCTCCACCTTTCCAAGAATGATGTCCTTCTCCAATGATTAATACCTTCTGGCCATGTGCTCAACGTATGTGAGACGAAGCTTCAACAACCTAGCCTCCAAGGAGAAACTTAGTTTCACCTTCTCCAAGACAGACATATTTGTTTTCTTGGCGGTCCATGGTATGCTGAAGACTCTTCTCTAGTACCACAACTCATAGGCATCAATTCTTCTTCTGTCGTCCTTAGTCATTGTCCAGTTCTCTGATGCACAACAAGTAACTGTGAAGACCATAGACTGGATATGGGACACCTTGGTCTCTAGACTGACAACCTATCCACCAGGTGCTCTGTGGAAGATATATGCATAGTCTGCTCCTGGGAGATTTACAGCTTCTGAAAACCTACTATAATGTCAGCTATAGGTCAATTCTGACTTGACAGCACACAACAACATAACAAAAAAGGGAAAAAAATGTGTCACCACTCCAGTGACTCAGTTCAACCGGCAGCTCCATTGCAGTAAGATGGGAAATCCCCTGTGTTATTTATAGCCTCTGAAAATCTGCTCAATGTTAATTATGAGTCAGTTTCAACTAGATAACAATTAATTAGTGAATCATTATTTAAAAATAAAAAAAAAACACCCCAAACCCAACACCAAAAACTTGAGGGAAAAATCCAGAAACCTGAAATTGATGTCTCAACTCACAGCAACCCATATGTGTAAGAATAAAACTGTGCTCTTTTGATGACTGGTTTTATTTAAAAAAAAAATGTATGGCAAGATATTTTTCCCTTGTGCCTTAGGGGTAACTCTAACCACCCATGAAACCATTAATAGTTTGCACCTAGGGGCAATTTTGGCAACATTTTTACTTCATAGAATAATGAAACAGAATTAAAGAACCACAAAATGTAAACTACATCAACTGTTCCTTCCAAGTTCTTTTATTCTGAAATTTTCTTTTTCAGTTTTGTTGTTGTTGTTATTGTTATGTGCTGTCAAGTTGGAATCAACTCATAGCTGACCCTCTGCCAGCTTATCAGAGGCTTTAAATCCAATGAGAGGAGATTTTCCATCTTTCTCTCCTAGAGTTCCTGGTGGATTCAAACCTCCAGTCTTTGAATGGGCAGCATAACTTCTTACCACGAAGGTACCAGAGACTCCTATTTATGTCTTTACTTTCCCTGTAATGTTTTATCTTTATTGCAGTGTCCTTTTTGGGAGTCATTATTAATATGTGCTTTCCAATACTACTGTAGTTTAGGGATCTATTTTTGTATGGATCAATGTTCACATTATAGGAATTCGCACTATCTCAGCTTAACTTGCCATGTACTAAAAATTATAGTACAACTCTCCACAAGTGGATACAAGTTGTTGTTTGGTATTCCTTTTAAAGTGGCCTAAATATAGTATTGTGAGACTTCTGGAGACTTAAAAGAGTCTAACTCAGCTTGTCCTTACACTAATTGTTCCCATAGGCCATGATATTGTGATTTCTACACAGAGTTACCTTAAATGTTAATGTGGAATTTCAAATATCCTCCAGAGGCTATCTCAGCATTCTACTGTTACTGAATTTCAGCATTTTTTTTTGCTTTGTTCTTTCTAATTTCTATTTCTTCTTTGCAACCTCAGTCAAAATACCCTGAATCCTTCTGATGTCTACTTTCACCTCTGATCTCTTTACACACACTCACACGCGCACATACACCCCCCACCCGCCTTTTAATATTTGACTCTTGTTTCTCTCCTTGAAGGTAAATTTTACACAAACTAATATGTTACTTTTTACCGAGTAATAAAGCAGCCAGTCTCATTTTCTTTGCCTCTTGTTTATTTTGAGGACTCTAGTATCATAATCCCTAGTGAGTTGCACTACTAACTTAAAGACCATGAGGCTTCAATGCTCTGAATCAACCCAATACTCCATAGGAAAAGTTTGGGTAGCATCTTCCCATTAGCATCTACAATCCCAGACACCTGATAAAGAGTGCATAAGTTGGAAATGATATGACAGTCATTTATTTGAGGACTTTCTGTGTGTGTTGCAACTTTCTTGTTCCACACCTGAATTAGTGAAGACAGACACATATTTGAAGATAGAAAAGGTAAAGTAATTTCATAAAAATATCCATCTTAAGGGAGCTCTGGTGGCCTAGTGGCAAGAAACTGTGTTGCAATCCTGAAGACGTGGTTCGGATCCACAAGATCCTCTACTGGAGGAGGAGGGGCAATCTCCTCCTGTGCCTGATGGGTCTCATTCGAAAGGTACAGAACAAGAAAAAGATTTTTTTAAATAATCCATCTTACTCACAATAGATTTCTTCATCTGTGATGTTAATGGCTTATATCTCAGTCAAAAAGGGACAAATACTGCATGGTACCACTGTTGTAGAATGAGTCTGACATCAGGGTGGGGGTATGACAGAAAAAATTGGATAAATTGAAACAGATGAGGGAAAGAACAGATTAGAGGTGATATATGATTGAGTATTACGGTTAGCACAGGAATCCAGAATTAAGGTTGCATAGAGAAGTGTTCTTGGGGTGAGGGGTGGGGGGAAGGGATGGGGGACTTGCATACTAATGAAGGAATTTTTTTTTCTTTTTCTTTTCGGAGAGGGTAGCGAACTGGTGGGGAGGGGTGGGCAGGGATAAAAGTGTGGCAATGAATGAATGGAAATCCAAAACCTCTGTAAATGTCTATTAAAATTAATTTTTAAAAAATAATTTCCCTATCCATTAACTTACTTTACCATGTGAGTAGGGTATGTTAGCCTATTCACATGAGGGTTGCCTACACTTGCCATTACATTGAAAGGATCCTGCACCAGATGTGAAGAGTTTCACCACAAGTAAAGGTGAAGCAGGTGTGTAGTAGGTGCCTTTCACTGCCAGAGATTCTTGTGCCAGCTGGACTTCCAGCAGCAGCAGTGCCAGGTAGAGGTAATGGCAGAAGCAGTGGCTGAAGCAGAGGACTGGAGATCCAAAATGATACAGAGCTGGCATTGTAACTGCTACCTACACACACAGGAAGAGAGAGAGAGAGAGAGAGAGAGAGAGAGAGAGAGAGAGAACCAGAGCTAAAACCCTTTGCCCAAGTTTATATTGGAGGACTGGGGTAGGGGAGCTATAATTGGTAAGACTGAGAGCTTTGTAACACTGGCCTGAAGCCTCGAGGTTCAAGGCTGAGGGCACCTGTGAAGCACATTTTGGAAACTGTCCTGACCGTATTCTGCTATTATCCTGAATTTTAGCCTTTTCAATTATAGCCTGTTGACTTCCTCAATATGGTCCTGTGTGGCCTGTGAGCTATCACATTGCATTCTGTACCCAGTAAAGCAGTAAGATGGGTGTTGAGATGAGTACAGGAGAGGAGGAGGAGCTTAGGGGACACGTTTGAATTCATGGGGATTGGTTTGTTTTTGTTGCTGTGACCCACAGGGAAAATTTCCCTTTGTGAAGCTGGTAAAAGTCACGTATGGCCATCCCCGTGTAGCCCTTGCTCTTTATTCATCACCTAACCATTGGTACATGGAATATGATGGAGTTGCTATATTATTCTTCAATCCTCTCAAGACAGTTACATAAATTGTACAATTCCAGATACACAAGAGAAGCCAATTATTTATATCCTATGAAGGAGAAAAGATTGAAATTGTCAATCATGTTACCTTTCTTAGATCCACAACCCACCCTTCTTAATCCCAGCAGCTAGGAGATCTGCAGATGTATAGTATTAGGAAAGTATGTTGTTGAGAATCTCTGCAAAGTCCTGAAGAGTAATGAATTTAAGTTCAACATCAAGAAAACAAATATTCTCATCACTGGGCCAAACTTCACCATGATAAATAGAGAAGAGATTGAGGTTGTTAACAATTGCAACTTGCTCGGCTCCACAGTCAACACTCTTGGCACCAGCAGTCAAGAAATCAAAAGAAGAATAGTGCAAAAGACACTGTATCTAGACTTTGTAAGAAAATCAATTAAGAATGTAAAATAGAATGACTATGAATGATTGTATGAAACAAAGTACCTGAAAGATTGCATAAAGCACAATATATATGAGTGGAATATAAAATAATTACTATAAAAAACCAATTTAAAGAATATTAATTGCACTGGGAAAATCTATTGTCAGGGACCTCTCCAGTCTATGGAGAAGCAATGACGTCAGTCTAGAGACTCAGATACACTTGATCCAGGCTATGGACTTCAGAATTACTTCCTATACATCAGAGAGTTGGACAATGACTGAGGATGACAGAAAAAGAATCAATGCCTTTGAGTTGGGGTGCTGGGGAAAAATCTTGAACATACCATGGACTGCCTGGAAAACAAATGTCTTGGCGAGGGTAAAAACAAGTTTCTCCTTGGAAGCTAGGCGTTTGAAGCTCCTTCTCACATACATGGTCAGGAGAGATCAGTCCTTGGAAAAGGACATCTTGCTCAGAAAGGTAAATGGGGAGCGTAGGAGATGAAGGCCCTGGATGAGATGGACTGACACAATGACTGGGGCAATGGGTTAGGTGTGTTGGAGTCAGTGTTACTTGGCTCAGAATAGGACAAGCTTCAGAGCTGTTGTACATAGGGTCACTATGAGTTGAAGGTAACTCAGTGCATAATATAAACAACACAATATTAATGAAAAGTGAATGTAAAGCTATTGTTGTGATTATTAGGAGATTAAGTAGCGATGGCTCGTGTCCTACATTATGTTCTATCCTATGCCATCCTCATAATCTCCTACATCCTCAAACCCAGTGTTAAAGACACTGTGTCAGTCCATCTCATTGAGGGTCTTTCTCTTTTTCTCTAATCCCATACTTTCCCCAGAACAATACATTTTTCTAAGCACTGATGCCTTCTCATAACATTCTGAAATTAGGTGAGATGAAAAAGGGAAAAAAAAAAGGTAAAGAGAAGAAGTAGGTGAAATGAAGTTACACTGTCCTTGCATGTAAGGACCACTGGTTGCCCTTCTTCCAAGACAGATTCATCTTCTGTTTCACTGCCTATGGGAGATGCAGTACTGTTCTCCAGAATTTAAAAGTATGGATTCTTCTTCTGTAGAAAGTACGTGAATAGATCAAAGCTTGAATCAGGCTCATCTTAGTCTTTTATTTACTTTTTTTTTTTTATGGTATCCTTAATCTCCTCCAGGAACTCACCTGTTCTTTGATCATTGGTGTTCAATGCTTCAAATATGTTCTTTTTGTGTGTTTTTTTAAATCTTTAAACTGGCATTCTTGCTCTCTAGAACTTTGGTGAAATCCTAAATCGAGAAAAGATTATACAGATGTATCATGCCATTTTCTTGACTGTTGCTGCTTTGGATGTGAAATGTGGACATAAGTCAAATAAAATTCTTGGCAATTTCAAATTCTTCTCAGTCTTGTTCTTATTGTGTTGAACACTGCCATTATCCTTTATGTGGTAGATTGTCTTTTTTGCTTTATATGGTTCTACTCTGTTTTAAATTTTCTGTACTTGAAAATAAATACTTTTATTATTATTATTGTTATGTGCTGTCGAGTCACCTGCAACCTATAGTGACCCTAGGGACAGCAGCTCTGAACCTGCCCTGTCCTGAGCCATTCTCACTAATTCTGACACACTAGCCCCCATTGCCTCAGTTAATGTATTAATCCATCTCATCAGGGGTCTTCCTCTCCTACGCTCTCCGTCTACCCTTCTGAGCATGATGTTCTTCTCCAAAGACTAGTCCCACCTAGCTACGTGCACAAAGTATTTGAGATGGACCTTCAAAAGCCTAGCCTCCAAGGAGAAACTTGATTTCACCCTCTCCAAGACACACCTATTTGTTTTCTTGGCAGTGATGGTCAATACTCTTCTTCTCCAGCACCACGATTAGAAGTCATTGTCCAGCTCTTTGAATCATAACAAGTAATTACAGAGATCATTGCCTGGATTGGGTGCACTTTGGTCTCTAAACAGGCATCATCGTTTTTCAGTACTCTGGAGAGGTCCTTGACAGCAGATTTCCCCAATGCAATTCATTTTTTGATTTCCTGACTTGTGATGTTAAGAATATTGATTTTGGAATCAAGCAAGCTGTAATTAATAACAGCCTCAATCTCTTCTCCATCTATCATGTTGCTGCCAGTTTGCCCAGTGAGTAGAATCTTTGTCTTCTTCATGTTGAGCTTCAATCCACATTGCTGACTAAAGTCCTTGACCTTCTGCAGCAAGCACGTCAGGTCTACTTCAGTTTCAGCTAGCAAGGTTGTGTCACCTGCATAACAAAGGTTGTTGATGAGTCTTCCTCCAACCCTGATGCTTATATTCCTCCTCATAAAGCCCTGGTTCCTGAATAAAGTTCCGTATATAGATTGAAAATGTATGGAGACAGGATGCATCCCTGACACACTCCCTTCCTGATTTTGAACCATGCAGTGTTTCCCTGCTCTGTTCTGAAGACTGCTTCCCAATCCAAGTACAGGTTTCATATAAGCACAATCAAGTGTTCTGGGATTCCCATTTTCCTCAAGGTTAGCCACAATTTGTTGTGTCCTTTGCATAGTCAATGAAACACAGATGGACATGCCTCTGGTATTATTTGCTTTCTTCCAAGATCCATTTGACATTGACAATAAGGGAAATAAATTAATTGATTGAAAAATAGTGACAAAACACTTCAAAGTTCACTCCCAATTTTTTAATAAAAAAATGAAACTTTAAATGAACCTGTCTAAACTCTATGAAATGTTGAGAAAAGTGGATTTTCATATGCAGAATAATGAAACACTATAAAAATAAGAATTTAAATATGTAACCTAGAGTAATAAAATTCTAAGAAGAAAAAAACCTTCATTATGTTTATTACTCTTAATTATCAATGTCTGTACTTCTTGCACATTTGTAACACATTTCAAGGAGAAGGCAAGCATTGAACTAAAATTTGAATAAAGCACGGTATTATTAAACTACTTAGAAAATAAGAATAAATCTTAGAGAGTATTAGATAAATCCCAGTTACTTTTAACAAAACACTGGTTTTGTTTTTAAGTAGCATTCCTTGATTCACTCACTTTATCTAAAAAGAAAAGACTTAGAAAGGCTATAATAAAAAGATTATGAAAAGTAAATATTTCATTTTCATAAAGATGACTTCTTTTCTGGAAGTATAAAATATTTAAAGAAAGATAAGGAAGTTGTTTCTCATAAAGTAGCCTGCAACTCGTAACAACACTATGCACAATAGCTCAGAACCTTAACCCGTCCTGAACCAGGCTTACTGTCTCAGATGCACTTATCCACAACATTTAAGTTACTGTGTCAATCTATCTCTTTCAGGGACTTCCTTTCCTATACATTCCTTCCAGCCTTGCAAGCAAGATGTCTTTCCCCAAGGACTAATCTTGCCTGCTAACATGCTCAAAGAAAGTGAGATGGAGTTTCAAAAATCCTTGCTTCCAAGGAGCAGCCTGGTTTCACCCTTCCAGGAGAGACCTGTTTGTTCTCTTGGCAGTCCATGGGTGTACTCTAGTACCACAACTGAAAGACATAATTTCTTCTTTTGTCATCCTTAGTCATTGTCCAGCTCTCTGATACATAGGAAGTAATTACAAAGATCATGGCCTGAATCAGGTGCACCTCAGTCTCTAGAATGACATAGTTGCTCTTTAACACTTTGGAGAGAGCCCTGACAGCAATGCAATTAATCTTTTGCTTTCCTAATTCCTACTGCCAAGAGTGTGGATTGTGGAGCTGAATAAGCTAAAGTTGTTAACAATCTCAATCTCTTCGTCCTGTATCATGATGCTGCCATTTAGTCTGCCCAGTCTTGAGAATATTTGTCTTCTTAATGTTGAGGTGTAATTCATATTCAAGACAACAGTCCTTGACCTTCTGCAGCAAGTGCTTCAGGTCTTCCTCAGTTTCAGCAAGCAAGGTTATATCATCTGAATAACAGTTTGCTGATGAATCTTCCTCCAGTACCAATGCCACATTCCTCCTGAAGGATCTCTTCTGCACATCGATTGAAAAAAGTATGGAGATAAGACACATATCTGCTGTACACCTTTCCTGATTTTGAACCATGCAGTGTTCCCTTGCTCTATTCTGAGGACTGCTTCCTGGTCCAAATATGGATTTCACATGAGCAGAATCAAGT
>NW_006400000.1:345914-348517 GCF_000299155.1 Elephantulus edwardii
TGTACCGTCAAATCAGATCTGACTGGTACAGGAGGAGATTGCCCCTCCTTCGCCGGCAGAGCATCTGGTGGATTCGAACCATGCACCTCTGGGATTGTAGTCGCAGCTTCTTGCCACTAGGCTACCAGACTTCCCCTATATTTTACATATATTTTTTACATTTATATTAAGAATAAAATTTAAAGTAAAATAACATTTACTTTAAAATTAGAACAGTTCTGAACAATTCTAATAAAGAGAAATAATTACCAATAACCACTAAAACAACTCTAACTTTTAATTTCATTGTTGATGCTTTCTTGTATTATTTAATGCCATTAAGAATCACTTACCTGGTGTTTAGACTTTCTTTTCTCTTAGAGACTGTGACATAGTATCCATTCCTTTCACTGTTGTGGAAGGAATGAAACTATTAAGAGCATATAATTTCGAAGAAGAAACCTCACAAAGTATTAAGGTTATTGTTGCAAATTACACAAATGCCTCTCCAGGATTATCTGCTGACACTAAAAGTCATTCATTCAATGTAACTTTTGATTTTGTAAATATTTTAGGTCATATAAGTATATATTCTCTGATGGATGATTTAAACCATTTAAGTAAGTAATATAAAAAAAATCACTAAGGCTTCTAGTCCTTTTATGCTACTTAAACATATACAGTGGACTGAAAGCTGGTTTTGGGCATCATCAATCAAAGCCATAAAATAGAGCACAGAGGTTATAATGAGAAGCAAATACTACATATTAATTGAATGCTAAATATCACTTAAACCATTAAGCAAACTTTAAGGTGAACTGTCAAGATGAATTCCTTCAATAATGAATCAAGTGTTCTCACTGGGAAAGCCTTGCATCCAAAGCAACCATAAATAAATTAAAACAAAATATGCATGTTCAACTAAACGAGAACTTTGGCAAGGGAAAGTCATTGTGTAAATTAAATTGGAAAGCTATAAGAGATCAGAATCATAAAGTTTTGAAACGTGAGGGGGCACCCAAACTAAAGCCCACTGTTGCCAAGCCAATTCTAACTTACAGCACCTCTGGAGGACAGAAAGGACCTGCCCCGTGTGGTTTCCTTCGTACTAAATCTGCAGCAGAACATCTCAGGACAGTAAAACACCCTCAGATAAAAAAAATGCATTGTCTGAACTGAAGCAGTAATTACTATGAACATCCACCCTCATTAATAAAATTGTCACTTATGAGATAATTTCCTATAAACTTATAATAATTAAAGTCCAGCTTATCAGACTGGTTTTAAGCAACAGGGACATTATTCTTGTAATATAAAGAGAGTTTTTTGGGGGGGGTAAGGAAGCATTTTTTTAAATGGATTCAAGGAATACATTACTGTACTCTTGACTTATATGTGTAATCAAGAGATACGAGTAAATTCAAATAGAAGGCATAAGTTTTAGACAAATTTTGTACCACACACACCACTGACCCGTTTTCCTCCCAATTTCTTCTTATTTTCTCCCTGAATTAATATTATTGAGTTTGAATTCTTAAGTGTTAATTCATATGCATGGTCTATTAGAGATAGTAACTAGGCAAGTTATAGTCACTTTTCCAAAAGCAATAGGGTATTGTATCAAATTTTATTACAAAGTGGAAGCATTCAGTCATTATAGCTTTGAGTTTCTGCTCTCATACAAGCACTTGCTTGGGTTGACCTTTGCAGTTGCTGTTCAACAGTGCAACGAAATCAATGCAGAAGCAGAGTTGGCTTATGCACAACAGAATCAATTGTTAGCCAAGGAGTCTTTGTAAATGGATTTGAAGAGGTACCTCAAGAGCTGCTTCATAAATCTGTTCCTTGAGTCCACAAGTATGAACTGAGTTAAAAAAATATGTATTTTTTTCAAAAAATGTTTTCAAAATATGTATTCAAAAACCGAAACATCTTCTTAGAAGACTTAAGTTCTCCTTCACAGATAAAGAGCCTTTAGACCACAAAGAGGAACTACAGACAGATGCAAAATCAAGCTTATTATTGACCAGTCTTGGATTCTAGGTCCCAGATTTAATACCTTGTTTACTCCCTCAAACAGTAAAACATCAAGAAATTTGGATTTTTTTTTTCACAGTGCACAACGGCTTGGCATCTGAGGAGCTTGAATGAAATTTTTAAGTCTCCCTATTTGACTTCATTTCTCCATCTTCCTATTTTATTTATTCAAAATAGTTTTATTTCACCCTTTCCTCCTTTTCCACAGAAGGGTTGTTCCTTTTACTTGACTTATTATTTTTTATTCTAACTCATGTTCTTATTATCAGGAAAGATAATTTATTTTTCACTTCCACTTTGACTTATATCTAAAATGTTCATGTCTTCATGATTTTTTAACGTTTTCCAGTCATTTATTCATTAATTGTACTCTATTCCATATGATCACTTTTAGTCGAAAATTGACTTTTAGTAGTTAGCAATGTTGTTGTTGTTAGGTGCCATCAAGTCAAGTACAATTCATAGCAACCCTATGAACAAAAAATCTGAAAGCTGGCACAGTCTTTTTTTTTCTATAATTATATTTTATTAATTTTCATAAACATTTACAGAGATTTTGGGCTTCCACTCATTCATTGTTGCATTAT
>NW_006400000.1:349412-372910 GCF_000299155.1 Elephantulus edwardii
TGCAACTTTTTGAGAAAGCGCCATACTGCTTTCCACAGGGGTTGCACCATTTTACACTCCCACCAACAGTGAATCAGGGTTCCAGTTTCTCCACAACCTAGCTGGCACAGTCTTGACCTGTGCCCTCCTCACACTTCCTGACACACAGAACTCATTGCAACGGTCACTGTGTGAAGCCACGTGGTTAAGAGTCTTCCTCTCCTTCACTGACCCTCCATCCTTCCAACATCATATCCTTCCCCAAGAAAAAGCACCACCTAGCAATATGTCCAAAGTACTTTAGGCTAGGCCTCATTATTCTCACCTCCGAAGAGCACTCTGGATACACCCTCTCCAAGACTTATCTATTCACTTTTTTGGCTCTCCATGTATGGATCATGACAAGTTGTGGCTGACACTGAGAAAAATGGACATACCAGAGCACTCGATTGTGCTCATGAGGAACCTATACTTGGACCAGGAGGCTATTATGCAAACGGAGCAAGGGAACATTGCATGGTTTGGAATTGGAAAGAGAGTGCATCAGAGATGTAGTCTGTCTTCATATCTGTTCAATCTATATGCTGAGCCAAATTATCTGAGAAGTTGGACTCTATGAGGAGGAATGTGGCATCAAGATTGGAGGGAGATTCATCAATAACCTGTGTTATGCACATGACATAACATTGTTTGCTGAAAGTGAGGAGGATTTGAAGCACTTGTTGCAGAAGATTAAGGCATGCAGCCTTCAGTGTGGATTGTGTCACAATAATCAAGAAAACAAAGATTCTTACCGCTGGACCAATAGGCAGTGCCATGATGGATGGAGAGTGTATTGAAAGAGTTAACAGCTTCGTCTTGCTTGAATCCACAATTAATTCCCTTGTTATGAGCAGTCAGGAAATAAAGAGACACATTGCAACGGGAAAATCTGCAGTTAAGGACTTTGCCAAATCGTCGAGGAGTAGTGATATCAGTTTGTGGACTAAGATGAGTCTGATTCAGGCCATGATCTTTATGGTTGCTAGCTATATGTCCGAGACCTGGTACCTAAAATAACACACTCAAAATCCAGATGTTTCCGTTTACTTAGTCATAAATTATTTCTTGAGAACTATGTAGGAATTTAATGAAGGGTTTTAATTTTTAATCTTATAAGAAAAAATTATAATGGTACAATTTCATACTAATAGAAAAAAGATATATGTCTCTCCTTGGGTAAAGTTATTTTTATTAAAAATTAAACCGCTTTCTGCCAAAGCCTAGTGGTGCAATGTCAAAATGAAGTGTTTCAGGTTAGAGGCATGAGGTCAAGCATATCTTCTATGTGTCTTATGAAATAAACAATATACTGAATACAGGAGTTCACTTTAGAACACTTATTTATTGCACATAAATGCTCTGTGATTCTACAATTGCTGTGACTAAATAAAAATTCTCATTAACAATGGAAGTGTATGAATTCTCATCATTTGGTTGTCTTTCAGATTTAGGAATTATTTCACTTTTATACGTACTTTGGGCATGTTACAAGGAGGGACTGGTCCTTGGAGAGAGATGTCATGCTTGGGAAGGTGGAGGGACAGCACACAAGAGTAAGACCCTCCATGAAATGGATTGATTCAATGATTGGGGTAGGTGTGTCAAAGACGGTAAGATTGTCACAGGATAGAGCAGAGTTTAGGGCTGTTGTACATGGGGTCGCTGTGAGTCACAGATGACTTCATGGCACATAACAACAACAACTACTACTGCAATTTTAGAAAAATACCTTTTTGCATTGGAGAATACTTATTTGTATAGAAAACTCAAAGACAAGTTCAAATTCACTTCCGTTGTGTTAGTCCTGACTCATAATGATGCTCCATTGGGTTCCAAAGCTAGAAAATCAAATGAAAGGAGACTTTCCATGTTTCTCCAGTGATGCTGTTGTTAGATTCATTCTGATGGAGACATGCAATCTTTAGGGAAGAATCATAACTTGCTAAAGACTACAGCATCAGTGTTCCCTATATGTATATAAAATTAAAAAAATGTTATAAGAATAATTAACACCTTGCTATATTAAAAATAATAAATTACTAGAATGCATTTTTATCAATTGGAAGGATTTTTTTTTAAAAAAAGAATAAGCAAGGGCTTTGCAAATATATTTTATGTGGATAATCTATTCCTTTCCAGTTTATTCTGATACATCTTAACCCTGTAGGAAATAGTAGAACTGCTCCATAATGTTTCCAAAGCTGTAAATCTCATATAAGTAAATTGCTACACCCTTTTTGGAAGGAGTAGCTGATATATTTGAACTCCAGGCTTTTGGGTTGGAGGGCAAGCACTTTAATCACTGAAGTGCCGTGGCAGCATTTTATACAGCTCACGTCTTTGCCAAAGAATCAGAGCTGATTCATAACTGACCCTCCAACAGATTTTCAGAGGCTTTAAATTGTATGGGATGAGATTGCTCATCTTTTCCTCAGAAAAGCACCTTTCTTCCCCCCACTAGTGGATTTCAACTGCTGAAAGAGGCACCACCTTTGAACTAGCACACTTCCGTTGTCTCATGTAAAACCATAAAATTGAAAGAACAAAGTCTAATGAGCCAAATCTGAAAAAAGAAACTTTTAACGTAAATATTAAAAATTAACCTCCTCTGAAAATTGAACTGGCCAGTGAACCTGTGAGGTATGTGATAATAAAATATAAAATATAATCATGACACATACTAAAGACATTTAAACAACTTTTCAGTGCTAATTCATTGAAAGAAAAAGAAATGATAATTACAAAAATCACTGACTCTCTCATTAAAACCAATTCATGTCCATAAATACTTTAAGAAACTGATTTTCAACTTCTTGTATTAAATATAAATACAGAAATTAAATGGTCCTATTTTATTTGGCATTGCAGTAGTTATATGCTGTCAAGTTGCAACTGACTTACAGCCGAACCTCTAGCTGGCTTTTCAAGGCTGTATATGGCAGGGGAGGAAACAGTTCATCTCCCTGGAAGCAGCTCTTCATCTCAAATCATATGTCTTCAGCACAATTACAACTGGTATCAGAGTGCTCCCCTGCTCAGTTCACACAACAGCCTCCTGGTATAGTTTCTGCATTAGCACAAACAAGTCCTCTGGGATTCCTATTCTTCTCAGCATCAGCCACAACTTGTCGTGATCTGCACAGTCAAATGACTTTGCATAGTCAATAAAGCACAAATAGACATTCTTCTGGTGTTCCTTACTTTCAGCCAAGATCCATCTGAAAACAGCAATGATAGCCCTGGTGACATGGCCTCTTCTAAATCCTATCTATGTACTGTTTCAGCTGTTTTTAAATTATCTTCAGCAGTATTTTGCTTGTCTGTGATATCAATGACATTGTTCAATAATGAACACATTCAATTGGATCACGTTTCTTGGGAATGGGAACAAATATATACCTCTTCCAAGCTGTTGGCCAGACAGCTGTCCTCCAAATTTCCTGCCATAGACTGGTGAGTACATCCAAGGCTGCATCTTTTATACAATATTTATCCTTGTGGGACTGAGTTAGTACACTCAGCATAATGTTCTCCAGTTCCTAAGAGACAAACTAGAATCAAGATTAGAAGCACCAGTCAAAGTTATAAAAAGACTGCCAAATACAACTAAAAATGCGCAATCTAAAGAGTTCAGATCGTTTGTTCATAGGGTGGTTATGAGTCATGCTCGACTCAACAGCACCTAACAACAACAGTATGAGAGTTCTCGCTTACTTTACTTAGAACACCTATAAAAATAATTCTTTCTGATTAAAAGCATGATTTCAACATTATATTTCATCTCCAATCAAAGTTTATGAAATAGGACAATATTTCCTTATAATAACTTTTTCAGGTGCTAACCATTTCAAGTTTAATTATTATCTCAGAATTTAAATTACTAGATTTATGCATTTATTGTTGTTTTGGGGGAAATAATTAAAGATCATTCATAAAATTTGGATAAACTATGTCATACTAAAAGTTAAGAGCTATTTGATATATAGTAATTCCTCACATCTTTGCAGCAACTATGTGATAGGGTACAATTTAATATTTAATAGATTTCACTGCTGTTTAATGAGCATAAGGCAAAGGCGTTTGACTGTGTGGGTCATAATAAAGAACTGATAAGGCTGAAAAGAATGAGAATCTCAGAACACTTAATTGTGCTCATGTGAAACACTTCCATAGACCAAGGAGCAGTTATAAGAACAGAACAAAAACACACTACATAGTTTAAAATCAAGAAAAGTGGAGATCAGGGTTGTATCCTTTCTTCATATCTATTCAGTCTGTATGCTGAACAAAAAATCAAGAAACTTGGTTGTAATAAGAAGAATGTGACACAAGGATTGCAGAAGACCCATCAACGTTCTACTTATGTGGATGACACATTCTTACTTGTAGAAAGTAAAGAAGATCTTTAACATTGACTGAAGAAGATTGAAACTATGGTCTTTAGTATAGATTACATCTCAATATTAAGAAACCAAAAATCCTCACCACTGGACCAATAGTCAACATCGAGTTGTCTGTCAATGATTTCACTTTATTGAACACACAATCAACATCCATGGTAACAGCAGTCAAAAAATCAAAAGATATGCTACTCTGGAGAAATTTGCTCTCAAGGACCTCGCTGATATGCTTCAAAGCAAAGAAGTCCGTTTAAAGACTAAGACACACCTGATTAAAGCTATCAGGTTCTCAGTTGTTTTATATGCACTTGAAATGTGAACAATGAGTAAGGATGATAGAAGAAGAGTCAATGCCTTTAAATTTTTATGTTGGAGAAGAGTATTGACTATATCATGACCTACCAAAAGAACATTCAACCCTGTCCTTGAATAAGCGTAACCAGAGCATTACTTAGAGGCAAGCATGCTGAAACTTCCTCTTATTTGCTTTGGGCATAATGTCTGGAGAAAATAGTCCCTGGAAAAAGAAACAACAATGGGAAAAATCAAGGGTCAGAGGAAGAAAGGAAGATCCTTCACAAGATAGAGCCACACTATAACTGTTAACAATGGACTGTAGCATGTTGGAAATAGTGAGGATGAATCAGGATAATTAATGGCATAGATCTGTTGTTTGTAAGGTCGCTATGAGTTATAGGATATTTGATGGCACATAACAACAACAGCAAGACATTGCTATTATCTTCACACTTTTTAAGCTCAATACCACATAATAGAAGCATATTTCAGTTCTGCACAGTTTATAATATTGCTACTTTTCTCCTTTATAAAAGAAATGTGTAGAATCTCCAACGCTTTTCTACAAGAAAAATAGATATAGGATTTTTCACCTTATTTTTATGGTTCTTCTCTCATAGCATCAGTATAGGAATTTTAAATTGTAATTCTTTATGAGGCAAAGTGGATTTTCAATAAATTTTCTTTTTTTTTCCCCTCGCCAATGATAATACTATATACTTTATCTGGATGCCTTAGCAAAATCCATAAATATAAAATGGAAAATAACCCCAACAAACAAGCAAAAAAACCCCACCCAAGTTAAAGATACATCTTTTCTATCTATTATCTTTCTTAGATACATAGACAGTGGGAATGGGATAATATGAACTTTTTAGATGCTGATAGATTTCTGTCGTCCTTTGTCATTTTATGGAGGCTCAGCAGTGCAAAAGGTAATTGTATCATGAATGATCACAATATGTTTTATTTCAGTCTGGAAGTCCTTGCTTGCCCAAAGTACTGACTGATAAAGGGTGAAGATCACCTCCTTCAGCACCAATTGAGCTTTAACATGCAGAAAATGGAAAAAAGTACACTATTCTACAGGTAAACATTATGGTGATCATGGCTATTGGGGAAAAGACTGAAGTTGTCAAAGATTTCCTTTTACTTGGATTCACAATCCCTATCCACGGATGCAGAAGTTAAGAAATTAGCTGAGGCTTTGCACTGAACAAATCTGCCATCAAAGATCTTGTAAAGTTATAAAACACAGAGGTGGTTTTTTTTGAGAATTTAGATGTATCTGGCCCAAGCCATAATGTTTTCAATTACCTCATGCTTAAACTCTAGTGCAATTCCTAGAGTCTCTTGTTTGTTTGTTTTGTGTTTGTTTGGGAAAGCAAAACAAAGGGGGGAAATGCTGAAGTAAGAGAGCTGAAGAGAAGATTTCAAATGGCAGCTTGAGAGCACAAACAAAAGTGTTATAAAGGAATGCTAAAGATGGAATTGGAGAATAAAAAGGGAAGAACTCATGCAACATTCCTCAAATAGAAAGAATAAAAAAAAATAAAGTCAGGCATCAGTTTGCAATATTGAATGATGCTATGGGAAACATTTTTAATTATCCAAGAAGTATCAAAAATGATGAAGGGCATGCACAGAAACACTATAAAAAAGAATTGACTGACATAAAAAATTTGAAGAAGTACCATATGAACCAATAGGGATGAAAGAAGAATTTGAGGCTGCAATGAAGTCACTGGCAAAAATATAAGGTCCCAGGATTCAATGGGATACTGATTGACATGTTTCAACAAAGAGATACACTCCTGGATTTGCTGATCAGTCTATGTCAGGAAATTTGAAGGAGAGCTGCCTACCTGACTGATTAGATGAGATCCATATTTGTTTCCATTCCCAAGAAAGGTGATACAATAGAATGTGAAAATGATAGAACATTAGCATTAATATCACATGTAAGCAAAATAATGTTGAAGATAATAAAAAATCACTGGAACAGTAAATAGACAAAGAATTGCCAAAAGTAGAAGCAGGATTTAGAAGAGGTTATGGCACCAGGGATATCATTGCTGATGTTTAATTGATCCTGGTTGAAAGTAAAGAATACCAGATGAATGTACATTCATGCTTTATTAGCAATGCAAAGTCCTTCAACCATAGAGATCACAGCAAATCATGGCTAATACTGTGAAAAAATGAGAACCTCAAACACTTGATTGTGTTCCTGCCAAATTTATACTAAACATAGAGGCTATTGTGCCAAGGGAACAAGACATGGTTGAAAATTAAGAAAAGTGTGCATCAGGCTTGTATTTTTTTTCCCCCTCAATACCTATCAAATCTGTATGCTTAGCAAATTATTTGAGAATTTGAACTCTGTGAAAAAGAATGCGGCACCAGGATATGGGGAAGACTCATAAATAACCTGCATTATGAAGATGACATAACCTTACTTGCTGAACGTAAGGAGGACTTTACGTACCTGCTGTAGAATGTTGAAGATCAAAGAATACATCCTTCAGTACGACTGCATTGCAATGTCAAGAAAACAAAATTCTCACCTCTGGACCAAGGGGAAACAGCATGACAAGTGGAGAAGGAACTGAAGCAATCAATAACATCTTTTTATTTGAACTCACAATCAACACCATTGGTACCAACAGTCAGGAAATCAGGAGACATATCACACTGGGACCTCCACACTCAGGGTACCTCTCCAAATGACTGAGATGTAATGATGTCAGTTTGAGGACCAAGGTGTGCTTGATTCGACCATGGTATTCCTGATCATTGGCTATGAGAGCTAGACAACGAACAAGGATAACAGAAGAAGAATTGATGCCTTTGAGTTGTGGTTTTCAAAGAGTACTCAATAGTCATGGACTTCTCAAAGACCAAACAAATATGTCTTGGAGAAGGTAGAGAGCTGCTTAAAAGCAAAGATAATAAAGCGTCATCTCACATACTTAGGACATCTTGCTAGAGGAGGTAATTCCTTGGAGAGAATATCATGCTTGGAATGGGGAGGGTCAGATAAAGAGAGCAATATCCTCAACCAGATGGATTGACATAGTGACTGCTGCAGTTAGATCCAGTGTGTCAGAAATTGTGAGGATGGGACAGGATAGAACAGGATGCAGGTCTATTGCTCAGAATCTCTATGAGTCATACTCTACTTGATGGCACCTAAAAACGACAACAATATACTCAGACTAAATTTGAAAAAGAAAAGACTACCAAATAATTATTTGTGGTTTTGAATTTTTGTTTTTGCAAAGAATATTTAATATGACACCAACTTTGAGAAAATCCAGGAGCGCTGGTAACACTATTGTTAAAGCATTCAGCTGTCAACTAAAAGGTTGGTGGTTTACCCTACCAGCTGTTCAAGGGCAGAAATACTGTGCAGTCTGCTTTCATAAAGATTTGCAGCCTTGAAAACTCTGTAGGATTGTTCGACTCAGTCCTTCATGGTTGCTACACATTGGGTGCAAATCTATCCAGATCTTTTTTTCAGAGATCACTGACAATTGTTTAATGGATTTTTGTCTTTGCTCTGCAGTTAACCATTAACTTATTTCTTACTCATTGCATTTCTAATTTTGCAAATTCTATATATTGTAATTTCTCCCCTGTTTAAACCAAAAACCTCTTTATTATTAGCCTCTTACATTTTGTGTGTACCTTGTCAAATTCTAATTTTGCAATTTTTATATATTATCAATTCTCCCCTCTAAATCAAAACATATTTATTATTAGTCTTCTAATTTTTATGTGTACCTTGTCAAAAAAGAGTAAAAACAACTATTTTTGGTATTGACCCAGAACCAATTTATAGGAGACCCTCCACTAAGTTTTCAGAGGCCATAAATTGCTCACCTTTTGGGAGGAGATTGTTCACCTTTCTCTTGTGGGGCAATAGATAGATTTGAATGGCAAACCTTTGGGTTGTCAGTGCAGTTCCTTACCACTAAGGCACTAGAGCTCCACAAAAAAGTCTCATCTATAACATTATTCAGACCTCTTTGTCAAAAGTCATAGTTCCTCTAGTATTAATATCTCCTTTAAGAGCAACCATGGGTGAGAGTTTTGCAGAATATTTTGCTTCTTTATAATATCATGGACTTTCTTTAAACATTTCATGATAGTTTCTGTGTCATTTTTTCTTTATTCATTAAACTAACAACTCACATTTTAGGCTCAGTTTATGAAAGCATACATTTTTCAATGAACTTTTTATTAGATTATGTTTCAATTATAAAGTGTAAATCTCAAAGGTTTACAGATACACAAACACAATTATTACACCTTATTGTGTATTATCAGCTGAATTCCACTGGTTCTATATGTGGTCCCATTCTGGAACTTAAGATTAAAAGTAAGATTCCATTTGAGACATGATAAGGATTCTAGTGGCTTTAGTGGTAAGAAGTTGGGCTGCCAACTCAAAAGGACACAGTTCAAATTTACCAATTACTACATAGGAGAAAGATAGACAATACCTTTCCAGGCAATCTACTCCCTCTAAAAATGAGCTATGAATTGGTTCTGACTCTACACACAGTACAGAACAACAACATTGCCATTAATGGCACATCGATGGTTCAATGGTAGAATTCTAACCTTCAATGAGAGACTCAGATTTGGCACCTGGTCAATGAACTTCTTTTATATTCCATTAATTTGTCTATGGAAGTTTGTAAGTTGTTGTGCTGTCCAACAGGTTTCAGTAGAATTTCTATACTAGAATAAGCTGCAGAAGGTCAAGAACTGCAGTCTTCACTATAGATTGAAGCTCAGCATCAAGAAAACAAAGTCTCTCACCACTGGACCAATTGACAGCATCATGATAGATGGTGAAAAGATTCAGATCGTTGACAGCTTCAGTTTGCTTGGCTCTACAATCAACACTCTTGGTACCAGCAGTTAGGAAATTAAAAGATGAATTGCCTTTGGAAAATCTGCTGTCAGAGACATCTCCAAATTACTGAAGAGCAATGATGTCTGTCTAGAGACTATGGTGCACCTGAAATGAGCCATGGTCTTTGCAATCACTTGTTATGCATCAGAGAATTGGACAATGTCTAGGGATAAAAGAAAAAGAGTCAATGTATTTCATCTGTGGTGCTGGTGAAGAGTATTGAATATACCATGGACTGCTGGGAGAACAAACAAGTTCATCCTGGATAGGGTGAAACCAGGCTGCTCTTTGGAGGCAAGGATTCTGAAGCTTTGTCTGACATACTTTAGACATGTTGCAAGGCAGAATCAGTCCTTGGAGAGGGACATCATGCTTGGCATGGTGGAGGGACAGCGCAGGAGAGGAATACCTCCGATGAGATGGACTGATTCTGTCACCAGGGTAACGGGCATAGGTGTGTCAGAGACAATAAGATTGGCACGGGATAAAGCAGGGTTTAGGGTGTTGTACATAGTGTCTCTACGAGTTGCAGGTGACTCTATGGCACATAACAACAACAACAACAAGAACAACAAGATAAGTTAGGAAAAAAGATCTACTTCCAAAATCCTATAGATCATAATGGCCTTGAATCATGGAGATAATATAGGAGCAATAGCTATTCTCCTCTCCTTCCCCTTGAGCATTGAATCCATCCAACTCGTGGCCAATTGGAGGAACATCACAGCTAAGCAGGATAGTAAGAAAGTTAGTTGTCAGATGCCGTTAAGTATGACCCACAGCAACTCTAATGAACAACAGATATAAACCCGGTCCTATTCTATGCCATCCTCACAGTCTCTGACATGATTGTGTCAGTTGATATAAGTCATTGTGTCCATCTGGTTGTGGGTCTATCTCTCTTTGTGTTACCTCCGTATTTTAATGCAGATAATATTCCCCCTGTCCAAGGAATAGCCTCTCCTAGCAACATGCCAAAGTGTGTGGGACTAAGATTTGTTGTCTTTGCTTCCAAGAAGCATTCTGGCTGCACTGTTTACAAGACATCTCTTTATGTTCTTTTGGCAGTCCATGGGATATTCAGTACCATTTCCCAACACTATAGCTCATAAGCATCAATTCTTCTTTGATCACCTTCATTCATGATCTAGGTCTCAGATGCCTAGCAAATGATTGAAATGACCATGTCCTGAATCAGGAGCACCTTAGTCCTTAAAATGACATCATCACTCCTCAGTAGAAATAAAAAATAATTAGGAAAACATTTTCTAAAAACAAACCACTTTTGCTCCTATTTTATCTTGTTAAATACTTAAATAGGGTTATCTGATGACAGAGTTATGAATTGAACTCCTCTTCAAGGAAGCACTGAAGTGTATACAGCCAAGAAATGGATGTGTACTTCCTTTGCATTGGAAGGGACATAAAGTCTGAAAACAAGATGCAGCCCATTGTAAAAGAACATTTTTGAATGGAGAATGAGGGCTTGAGAATCGACAGATAACTAGTATTTGATATGGTTTTATTCCTTCCCTTTTTTCTGGTCAACATTTCATATCTTACCAATACTGATTGTTTTGCAGACTACTTTAGAAAACTCTACGTGATTCTGTAATTGAAAAACATTTGGGAAATCAATTTTTCAGTGAGTAGTTTAATGTGTAAGTTCATTTGAGTGAGGTCTTGGTCAAGTGGCAGTCAGTTGAATGAACTGGAAAAGATCGCAGAATAGTGTTTGGCTCAAGCCAATTCATTTTATTTTACTGCTTCCATCTCTAGGCTCATAAATATTCATGACATTTGAACATGGAAGTGAAATCAGCTCTGCAGTGCTAGTGTTAGAGAGTAAGTGCTTCCTGCCATATATATTCAAACAAAAGCAGACAAAAGATGTGATTGTGTTTAGATTCATGCCAGTTATTTCAACAGGAGAAAATGAGCAAAGTGTAAGATTATAATACAGTTCATGTTAAAAAATAAGGGGTAAATGAATTCTCTGTGATGCCAATTTCAAGTTGCTCTTAATATCAAAACTGGTTTAAATTTTTTTCCATTGGAGTAGTGGAGTTGAGACAGACTGTATATTTGATGATAAGCTACTCTTTATTAAAATAAAGGGTATCTCTTGGCAAGAGATAAGGAGGTGCTCTCTTATTCTATTCTGTAGCTAGAGTTTTCTGAATTAAGCAAATGATCAGAGGCATTATAATGGCCAGTAAGAGAGAAAATTTGAAATTGAGTACTCAAACATAGGACAAAGAATTCAGAAAATCTACTAATAATTCAGTATTTAAAGAGGTTGGAAGTTGTCATTTGAAAGCAACAAGTTCCAGTGGTATTATATCTAATTTAAAAGGTTAGAATGAATTCAGGAAGATGGTTTTATAACTCAAATTATTGGAAATGACATGTCCTGGTGCTCAATAAAGCTAATGTCTCAGACTTTCATATCACATCCAATGAAAAAATGTTCTATGTAAGGTTTGGGTCCATCACACCATAGCATATATTTTGCCTATCTTAATAAACATATTCTAGTTTTTAAAGCATGAAACTTTAAACAACAATTAATAAATATCACATTTTGTTACTATATTCTTATCCTCCCTACTTTCTCCCTTTAATTAAATTTTTGTAGGACGATTGATGAAAAAAATAATTTTAATGAATTCTGATCTGGTGGCACTGAAACTTCTGCTTTAGAAGTATAAGTAACTATTTTGATATTGTCAATGTCTTCCACTGATGTCTAATACATTAAACATGAAGTAAGGTTTTCTTCCAATCATGAATCAAATTATTTTATTTTCCATGTTACCAATGACCTTTGTAAACACGTATCTAAAGCACAATTTGCATCTCCCTGGTATCGTATATATTTTGTAAATGTCTATCCTCCCTAAGATTATGAGTTCACTGATGAGGGGAATGAAGATATATTTGTCTCCAGTCATCTCATCTATCTTGTGTTTCTTGTTCATAAGGTGATTCGTTAAGAGTCCTACCTGCCTCGACAGTCCCTCAAAACAACAGTTTTTTCACAGTTAATGCAGTGTACATGTGCATGACTAATATGGACATGTTTTTTAAAATAATTTGAAAATTTCACTTCTCTAGCAGTGTTTCTAATACAGTATTATATAGTTCTTCACATGGAAATAGTTTCAGATTTAATTTTTATTTTCTCTCTTATTTTAGAGTTCTGTGGCCACAAACAAACTTACCAATGCTTTCCTATAAAAAGAAAGAAAATTTTAACATGCAATAACACATCAGATCAAGAAGAATGAACCAATTCCTCCATCTATCCACCACACTGTGTGACTCTATAAAAACACCCAAGAGAAGGGGAAAGATTCATAAGAACAGTGATGATAATAAAATGAATCTTGATGCTAAAAAAAGAAAAAAGACAGACAAAACAAACAGTGGATTACTGTGGACTTCAAATTCTTTCAATAATTATATATACATGACATGAGATTTTTGTGTCTTTATCTTATGTTCTATGTTCACAAGATAAATTTATAAACACCTTCCCATAATAATATTTTCATAGGCAATTATATTCTAGACATAGTGACTGCAGCGATGGACTCAAGTATGTCAGATGGTTGTAAGGAAGGCACAGGATAGGACAGAGTTCAAGTCTGAAGTTCATAGGGTTGGTATGAGTCACGCTCAATTCAAGGAAATATAACAACAACATTTTATGTTCTGTTACATTGTATGTTCTCCATTGTAAGAATCATGAGAAGTCTTTGTTTTCCGAAGAGATTCTAATATAGTATTGATAATGCAAAACATACTATGACTAATGCAAATATTTTTAAAATATGGTAGAAATCTCTGGTACCTAAATTATATATAAGATAATAAAATGAAAAATATGTATCTTCAATTTATTTACATATTTACTTATATATTTGAATCTCTACATATCCACTTTAATACATTCTAAATTTATAAAGCAGTATTTTATAAATAATGTTGCAAATGGAATCTGATAACTAGAAGTGGTTGTTTTTATTGGTAATTTATTAATTTCAAGGTTTTATCTTTAGCATCAATGTACTGAAGTAAAATTACCAAATAACATTCTTAAATTAATGAATTTTCCTAGAAAAGTGAATATACTCAGTTGAATTTCTTTTTTATCTATATATTGAATTTAACATACTTTAAGATATGCCGCAAATGTATCTAAATATTATATTGAAGAATACTGCTTGTGATCATACATTTTTACATCAATGGGAAATAAAGAAAATGTGAACAAGACATATGTTTAGAACTTATCCTTTGCTTGGATAATTATTTAATTTCCAATCATTTTGATTCTGTCTCCATAAACAGAAAATTCTTCAATAATTATTCCAAAACTCTTGGGGACAGCAGTCAAGAAATCAAAAGATAAATTGCATTAAGAAAGTCGGCTATCAGGGACCTCTCCAAAGTGTTGAAGAATAATAATGTCAGACTAGAGACTTGTGTTTTTCCTAATCTAGGCCATAGACTTTGAAATTATTTGCCCTATGTCAGAGAGCTAGACAATGACTAATAATAACAGAAGAAGAATCGATGCTTTTGACTTGTGGAGCTGGAGAAGAATATTGCGTATACCATAGACTGTCAAGAGAATAAACAAGTCTGCCTTGGAGAGAGTGAAACCAAGTTGCTCCATGGAGGCAAAAATTTTGAAGTTTTGTCTCACATGCTTTCTGCATGCCACCAAGAAGGACCAGTCCTTGGAGAAGGACATCATGCTTAGAATGGTGGAAGGACAGTACAGGAGTGGAAGACCCTGGATGAGATGTATTAATAAAGTGACTGTAGTAATGGGGGCAGACCAGTCTGAGACTATGAGATGCCTTTAAATATTTTTTTCAAAGAAGAGTATCCTCTGGGACTGACAAAAGAAGAACAAACCTTAGAGAAAGAGCCATCAGAATGTTCCTGAGAACAAAGAATAATAAAACTTTGTCTCACATACTTTGGGCATATTATCAAGAATACTCAGTCTTGGAAGAGACATCATGCTGTGAAAGATAGAAGGCCAACAAAAGAGAGGAATATCTACCCTCAGTGAGATGAATTGATGTACTGATTACAACGACGGTCTTGGGCATGACAGGGAAAGTGAAATGATGCAGAATAGGGCAAGGATCAGATCAGTTGCTCATATGGTACTGAATTATAGTCAACTCAAAGGCACCTAGAAACTATAACGTCCTACACAATTAGAAGTGCAGTCAGAGTAGTACTCCTTAGTAGCAAGTAGTGTACCATTTCATCTCAGATACCTTGGGTAGGTTATCAGATTAGGCTAATCCATACAAAAGAATAACATGCTTACAGAAGTATTAGGTCAGGGAGAAAAGTGCAACACTGAGTGAATGGAAATCCAAAGTCTCTGTAAATTTTCATTAAAATTAATAATAATTAAAAAATTGGAAAAATAAAGAAAAACTATAGTAAAAAAAAGTAGTAGGTCAGAAAAAGAGAAAAAGAGTGAGGATGGTACAGGTTTGTATGACGTTTTACATTGAGCTTACTGTAAGTCAGAGTCAACTTGATGGTACAAAGGTACCAGGCATTGTTCGTAGGAAATTATACTGCAAACCTAACTATGGTACCACCCTGCTCATTCACATTCATCAGAGATTTCATGGTAGAAAGATGAACAGTTTTCTCCCATTATCTTAACAGTCTCTCAAAACCCACTGGAGTGTCAGCTATGACTTAGTTCCCACTCAATAACAATGAGTGAGTGATGTATACGTACATGTTGTTGTTACATTATGTGCTGTCGAGTCACCTGCAACTCCTAGCGACCCTATGTACAACAGCCCTAAACTCTGCTCTGTCCTGTGCCAGCCTCAATGTCTCCAACATAACCACCCCCATTACTCCAGTCACTGAATCAATCACCCTCCCAAGCATGATGTCCCTCTCCAAGGACCGGTCCCCTCCTTACAACATGTCCAAAGTATGTTAGACGGAGCCCCAGAATCCTTGCCTCCAGGGAGCCATCTGGTTTAACCCTTTCCAGGATGAATCTGTTTGTTTTCCTAGCAGTCCATGGTACCCTCAATACTCTTCTCCAGCACCACAACTCAAAGGCATCAATCTCCTTCTATCCTCCCTAGTCATTGTCTAGCTCTCTGATGCATAACAAGGGTTAGCAAAGACCATGGCCTGTATCAGACGCATCTTAGTCTCCAGAGAGACACCGTTGCTCTTCAGTACTTTGGAGAGGTCCCTAACAACAGACTTTCCCATGGCAATGCGCCTTTTAATTTCCTGGCTACTGGTGCCAAGAGTGTTGACTGTGGAGCCAAGCAAACTAAAGCTGTGAACAATCTCAATCTCTTCACCATCCATCCTGATGCTGCCAATTGGTTCAGTGGTGAGAATCTTTGTCTTCTTGACATTGAGCCTCATTCCATACTGAAGGCTGCAGTCCTTGACCCTCTGTAGCAGGTGCTTCAGGTCCTCCTCAGCTTCAGCGAGCAGGGTTCTGTCATCTGCATGACACAGATTGTTGATAGATCTTCCACCAATTTTGACCCCACATTTCTCTTCATAGAGCCCAGCCTCCTGGATAATCCAATCTGCATACAGGTTGAAAAGGTTTGTACATACATATGTCTAAGTGCATTTTTTTTAGCTGCCACAGAGTTGATCATGACTCAGCAACCCCATGAACAACGGCTCTGATCTTTACCCTACCCTGTTCTATTCTCATCATCCCTGATATACTGGAGCCCATTTTCATACTCACTATGTTATTTCATCTTGTTGAGGGTCTTCCTTTGTTTCGCTGACCCTTTACTTTTCCCTATATGAGGTCTTTTTTCCAAGGACAAGTTCCTCCTCAGAGTAGGTTCAAAGTATGTGATAGGACATTTCTCCATCCTGGTCTCTAAGGAGCACACTGGTTGCATGCTTCTTTGTTTGTTGTTTTCCTCCAATCTGGATTTCCTACTTACCCTGTTGAAGAAGTTTTTTTTCTTTTGTGTTGTTGTTTTTAAATTTTTATTTTGTATTGGAACAGGAGAGGAAGACACTCGATGAGACGGATCTATTCTGTGATTGGGATAGTGGGAATGAGTGTGTTGGAGACAGTGAGGTTGGCACAAGATAGTGTTTAGGACTCTTGTATGTAGGGTCTCTATGAGTCATAAGTGACTTGATGGCACATATCAGCAACAACATTGGTTTGCTTACAAAGTTTGCATACATTGTGTTTCACACTATTCTTTATTCACATTGTATTTCATACAATCATTCACATTCATTGCTGTTGTTGTTATGTGCCATGGAGTCTCCTGTGACTCATACTGACCCTATGCACAACCGCCCTAAACCCTGTTCTATCCCTTGCCAATCTTTTTGTCTCCAACATACCTATCTACATTATCCCAGAGAATGAATCAATCCATCTCATCGAGGATATTCCTCTCCTGCACTGTACCTCCACCCTTCCAAACATCACATCTTTCTCCAAGGACTAGTCCCTCCTTACAACATGTCTAAAGTATGTCAGACAGGGCTTCAGAATTCTTGCCTTCAAGGAGCAGCCTGACTTCACCCTCTCCAGGATGAACTTGTCTGTTCCCCTAGCAGTCCATGGTATATTCAATGCTCTTATCCAGCACCAAAGATAAAATACATCAACTCTCCTTCTATCATCCCTAGTCATCTCTGATGCATAGGAAGTAATTGCAAAGACCATGGCATGTATCCAGTGCACCTTAGTCTCCAGACTGACTTCTTTGCTTTTCAGTACTTTGGAAAGACCTCTAACAGCAGACTTCCCCAATGCATTTTGTCTTTTAATTTCCTGGCTGCTGATACCAAGAGTGTTGATTGTAGAGCCAAGCAAACTGAAACTGGCAACAATCTCAACCTCTTCACCATCTATCATGATTCTGCCAATCAGTCCAGTAGTAAGAATCTTTATTTTCTTAATGCTGAACTTCAATCCATACTGAATTGTGTAAGTGTACCGCAATTTCTTAATTCATTCAAGTTTGGTTGGATATTTGGACTGTTTCCATCTTGCAATGGTGAATAACGCTACTTCATTTGTGTCTCAGTTCTAATTTTCCTAGGGCCCTTTCTTTAAGATCTATTTGACAGTCCATGGAATATTCTATAATCTTCCCCAACACCACAATTTAAAGACATTAATTTTCAGAAAAAGTACAACTAAGGTACTCTTTAGAGGTAATTAAGGCCAAACTTATTGCATATACTTTTTTTAAAAAATTGTAGGATGGAATTTAAAATAATGCCTACTTCATAGGGATGTTGAGAGTACTATATACAGTATGGCTGTAAAGAATTTAGAATAATACATGACAGAGTCTGTTTTGTAAAACTCAAGACCAAGCTAGTTATGAGAAACAACTTCTAATTCACCTTCAAGGGACTTTTTGGAGGCTGTAAACTACAAGGGTGAAGATTGTTCATCTTTCTTCCATTAAGTGGCAGCTGGATTCTAACCTCCTGAGAGATGTCACCTTAGGTTTACTAGTGCAACTTCCAGTCACTGTCCCAATAAAGGACCTCATGATCTTTATGTCACTGTCAAGCTTTACATTTTATCATACCATTTGATAATTTATTTAAAAGTTAAAAAATGATTACAAGAAGCTGAATTGGTGAATTTTGCCACCAAAAGCATAATTCTCCTAATTCTTAAATTATATGCCTATTGACAAAAAAATGTCTTGAACTTATTTTAAATTTACCAAAAGATGTCTCTCCATGCCAAGTATTTAATTCATTCATTAATACCAATCTCAATATATAAAATTTATAACTTTGAAAGGGCAAAATATCTGTGACAATGTGAAGATTCTCTTTCTGCTGAATTTGTCTTCATAGCCAAGTAAGTAAATCTCTTCTTAATCTTTCTTATGTCTTAGGTTTCCTGATCAAAGTTTGTCTGGCTTTTATAGTAAATGCATGGACCATTCTCCTTTGATGAAAACCAGTTCACTGACAAATCAAATGTACTTATCTCTTCTGTAACTCTATGAAAAGTCACATAAAAATGGAATCCAGTTCTGAAACATCAAAGACTCTCCATGTTAAAAGAGAAATTGAGTTCTGAGGGAATAATTCCTTAGTGAAACAAAAGTAAAAAAAAATAACCTTTAGTAATTGCCTTGTTATTATTCAATTTGTTCTCTTTAGTTATTCCCTTTTGTTAAAGGTCTCCATGAAAAATGGCTTTTACTAACATAGAAGCTATATATGTCTTTATGTGTGAATCATAAGGCAATTTGGAACTCATAAAATAGTACAGCTATTTAAGCCTATGAAAACAATTTCTTTAAAATATTGGTTTCCATCTTTATAAATGAGATTAATAAATGGATACAAATTAATGTTACTCAAATTTCTGTAATTTACAGAAGGCAAAGGCATTGCATTAAAGCTTACTGGTACCAATACGAGGTAAAGAAAATCTTATGTCTATGGAATCAGTCGCTTTTGCTGTTATTGTTAGGTGACACAGAGTTGGCTGTACATCATAGTCCTGAAACATCATCCTAACTCCATCACACTGGAGCCTTTGTTACAGTCACTGTGTCAATCTATCTTGTTGAGAATCTTTCTCTCTTTGGGTACCCTCAACTTCTCCTAGTATGATGTCTTTTCCCAAGGACTAGTCTCTTCTGACAATGTGTTCAAAGCATGTGAGATGAAACTTCATAATCTTTACCTTTGAGAAGCACCCTGTTTGCCCTTCCTCTAACAAGGGTTTATTTGTTCTTTTGGCAATGCATAGCATATTCAACACTGTTTTTTGACATTACAGTTCAAAGCATCAAATTTTCTTCTGTCATCTTTATTCATCATCTAACCTTAGTTTTAAATGTTCTTCGGTACTTTGCAGAGGTCCCTGGCAGCAGTTTTCCCAATTCAATAGTTCTTTTTGATTTATTGTATTCTTCTGATTGTGGTTCCAAGCAAAATGAAGCATTTGACAGCTTTGATCCTTTCTCCCATCCATCATGTTGTTGCCTATTGGTCCAGTGGTAAGGATTTAGGGTTTTTTTTCCCTTAATATTTAGATGTTAACTATATTAAAAGCTGTCATTTTTTATCTTCTTTAGTAAGTGCTTCAAGTCTTCTTAAATTTCTACAAACAAGAACACAAGTTGTTGATGAGTAGTCTTCTCCCAAGCCTGAGATCACATTCTTCATATAACCCAGGTTCTTGAAATATTTGCCTTAAATCTATCTTGAATATGTATAGATAAAGGATACATCCCTGAGGCATATCTTCCAAGATTTTAAGTCATGCAGTGTTCTCTTCTTTGTTTCAAAATTCGTTTCTTGTTTCTTACATAGGTTTTACATGAGCACAGTTAAATGTGCTGAGATTCCCACTCTTCTCAATGTTAGTCATAAATTGTTATGATGTATATAGACAAATGTGTCTGCAAAATCTATAAAATACAAATAAATATCTCTATGGCAGTCTGTGTTTTTTACAAAATCCATCTGATATCTGTTGTTATAGACTTCTTTTTACAACTTCTTCTGAATCCAGCTTATATTTATGTTAAACTGTTCCAGTCATTTTCTTAAATTTAAAGAAAATATTTATTTTATACTAGTTTACTTACAAATGTTCCAGTCATTTAAAATAATCCTCAGCAAGATTTTACATGCTTATTTTAGTAATGATTTCCATTTTTCTTGGATCAACTTTTTTGAGAATGGGAATAAACAAATACCTGTTCCTATCAGTTGTAAAGAAATTAAAGCTGCTTTGAAAGAACTGGCAGAAAATAAGGTTCCAGGAATTGATGGTATATAGTGATGGTATACATATTTCAACTAGCAGATACTGCCCTTGATGTGTACACCAAGTGGTGTCAAGAAATTTAGAGAACAACTACTTGGCCAATTGACTAGAAGATATTTTATTTGTTCCCATTCCTAAGAAAGGTGATTCAACAGAGTGTGGAAATTATCGAACAATATCATTAATATCACATGCAAGCCAAATTCTTCTGAAGATCATCCAAAAATGACTGGGACAGCACATCAACAGAGAACTGCCAGAAGTTCAGGCTGAGATTAGAAGGAGTTGTGGTACTAGGGATATTGGAGCTAATGTTTTGGCTGAAAGCAGCAAGTATCAGAGGAATATCAATCTGTGTTTCATTGACTATACAAAGGCTTTTGACTGTGTGGATCACAATAAACTGTGGCTAACTGAGAGGAATGGGAATTGCAGAACACTTAATTTTGCTAATATGAAACCTATACTTTGGACCAGGAGGCAGTCATCAGAACAGAGCAAGGATAGGTTCAATAATGTATACTGCACTGAAACAGAGGAGGGAGAGAACCGTTTAAAAGAGAGATGTAACTGGGTATTTCTGTCATCACAGGAGACTAGAGCGAGGGCTGCATGGTGGAGGGGACCTGGGGGAGGGTTTGTAAAACAATGAAAGAATCTTTTCTTTTACTTTTCCATAATTTTTGGACTCATGTACTTAGAACTTGTTAGTCAAATTTGTGTCTTCTAGGTTGCAACACCCCCATGATACATCTTCAAGGATATGTACATGTACAGCCAAGCACAATCAATAAGAGTGCATCTGAATTCCAAAATCAATCTCCATAATAGTCTATGTGTTTCCTACTGCCAAAGGGGCCCTTTAGAGTAGTGAGAGAAGATCTTCACCCTGAAACCCGCAGCGTCCCTTTTCAGCAGGAAGTAGCTAAGAGAATACGCTGTCCCCTTTTCCTTATGACTCAGGGTGAAGTCTCTCTCAGGGAGGAGTGATAGGGAATGGCAAAGGATACACTGACAAAGAAGATTAATCAGAACTGGCTTTGACAAGCACTGTGGCATTTGGACAAGAACAAACTGGGAGGAGGGTAGAGAAAATAGTGCAACAATGAATGAGTGGAAGCCCAAAATCTCTGTAAATGTTTATGAAAATTAAAAAATATAGTTATAGAAAAAAAAAGAACAGAGCAAGGAAACACTATACGGTTCAAAATTTGGAAGGGTGTATTCCAGGGATGTGTCCTACCTCCATATGTTTCCAATCTATGTGAAGAACAGATTATCCGGAAGGCTGGGCTATATGAGGAGAAATGTTACATCAGGATTGGAGGAAGAAGATTCATCAACAATATATGTTATGCATATGACACAACCCTCCTTGCTGAAACTGAAAAGGATCTGAAATGCTTGCTGCAGAAGGTCAAGGACTGCAGCCTTGAGGCTAAATATCAAGAAAACAAAAATTCTCATCACTGAGCCAAGTGACAACATGATGATAGATGGTAAAGAGATTGAAATTGTTCACAGCTTTAGTTTGCTTGGCTTCATAATCATCACTTTTGGCACCAACAGCCAGGAAATTAAAAGACACATTGCGATTGGAAAGTCTGTTGTTAGGGACCTCTCCAAAGTTCTGAAGAGCAATAGTGTCACTCTGGAGACACCTGATATATGCGTGGTCTTTGCAATCACTTGCTATATGTCAGAGAGCTGGACAGTGACTAGGGATGAGAGGAGAACTGATGCCTTTGAGCTGTGGGGTTGGGAAGAGTATTGAATATACCATGGACTGCTAAGAAAACAAGTTCATCCGAGAGAGGATTAAACCAGGTTGCTCCTTGGAGACAAGGATTCTGAAGCTTTGTCTGACATATTTTGGACATGTTGCAAGGAGGGACAAATCCTTGGAGTAGGATGTCATGCTTGGGAGGGTGGAGGGACAGTGCAAAAGAGGAAGAGAAGTAGATTGCTTCAGTGACAGGGGTAATTGGAGTAGGTGCTGTTGTTCATAGGGTAGCTATTAGTTGCAGGCCACTCAACAACAACAACAACAGTTGTCCAGGTAGCTGTCTTTCAAATTTCTTGGCAAAGGCTGATGAGAATTACCAGTGATACACTGTTAAAAGACCTCTTTGGTGTAATATCAATTCCTAAAGCCTTATTTATTGCCAAATCCTTCAGTGCAGTTTCATCATCACTTATTTACTTATTTTTTTATCATATTTTACTTTCTCAAGTGATTAAATGTCAGCTACATCTTTTACATTTTTATGGCTGCTCCTGATTCAGGCCATGATGCTTTCAGTCACTTCCTATGAATCTGAGAGCTGGATACTGAATACGGAAGACATGAGTAGAATTGATGCTTTTGAGTTTTGGTGTTGTAGAAGATTGCTGAATACTCCAAGGACTGTCCAAAGAACAAGAGAAAGTGAAGCTAGAGACAAAGAGGCAAAGATAGCAAAGCTTCACCTCATATACTTTGAGTATGTTGCTAGGAGAGATAATTCCTTGGAGAGGGACATCATGCTTGATAAGATGGAAGGTCAGCAAAAGAGAGGAAGACCTTCAACCAGGGGATTGATACAGTGACTGTTGCAATGAGCTTGAGTATGCCAGAGATGATGAGGATAAAACAAGATAATGCAGGGTTTAGATCAAATATTCGTAGGGCCACTATAAATCATACTAATTTCGATGGCACCTACCAACAACATGTCTTTTAGGTACAGTAATGTGGTGTATCCTTTCCACATTCTTCTGATGTTTCCTGATATCACTTGATATTTTGCCCATTGAATTCTTTAGCACTATATCTTGAAGCTAATTTTTTTCCCTTAAGTTCTTTTATTTTGACAAAGGCTGAATTTTTCTTTCTTTCTTGTCTTCTATTTCTTCATAATAGGACTATATTTTGTCTTTTCAAGCTTTCCTTTGAAATTTCTGTTCATATCATTCACGTCAGTATTTCTTTCCTGTGTTTTGACCTTCTGATATTCTAATGCAAGTTTTAGAGTCATTTTAT
>NW_006400000.1:374086-374588 GCF_000299155.1 Elephantulus edwardii
TGAGATTGGCACAGGATAGAGCACGGTTTAGGGCTGTTGTACATAAGGTCGCTATGAGTCGCAAACGACTCGACGGCACATAACAACAACAACAACAGCTATGAGTACAGCACTATTCTCATTCTGTTTTTCATTCCCGGCATAGTATACCATATGATTATCTAATTCATAGTGGCCAAAGCTAGTCTATTCCATTCCTCTCATGTCTAATATATTAATTATCATGAGTTCCATTTCATTTTTCATAATCTCGAGTTTTTCAACATTCAAGCTACATACGTTCCATGTTCCTAATACTAAATGATGTTTGTCATTATTTTTCCTCATTTCATCTGACTTTTAATCTGGGCTTTACCCACTACAATACTATAACTATCTGCATTCCTCTACTGTGGCCTTAACTTATGATTTTTTTTTAATTTAGGTTATTTATTTTTCATTTCAATGAACATCTACAGAGATTTTGGAATTCCATTCATTCATTGTTGCACCCTTCTCCCCG
>NW_006400000.1:374688-382176 GCF_000299155.1 Elephantulus edwardii
TTTTTCTTCTGTAGATAGTATCCTTACTGTTATCCTACAACTCATTTGGTCTTCAGTTACTAGTGTTCAACGTGTCAAATCTATTTTTTTCTTCTGGTAGTTTTTTTTATATTTAAAATTCAAAACTTAATACACAAAACCAATTTCTTTTACATTGGTTTGCATACAAAACTAAAAAACATTGTGTTACACACATTCTTGATTCTCATTGTGTTTCTTATGATCATTCCCATATATTATATTTTGGGTTGTTTGGCGTTTTTTTATTACTTTTAATGAAAGTTTACAGACTTAGGGTTTCCATTCATTCATTGTTGCACTTTTCTCCTTGCCTACACCCCTCCAATTCACTCTTCTCCTTGAAAAGTGAAAGAACAACTCTTTCATTGTTATGCAATCCCTCCCCCCAAGTCCATTCCACTGTGCAGCCTTCATTCTAGACTCCTGTCATAACAATAATATCCCAATATATCCCTTCAAACAGTTCTCTTCCCTCATCCATTTCAGTGCAGTATTCATTATTGATCCCCTCATTCTCTGTCTTTCCTCAACCCCAATATCAGTCCCGTTTTAGAACAGCAGCCCTATGCAGTATTTGTCCTTTTGTTACTGAGATATTTCACTCAGCATAATGTCCTCCAGAGTCACCCGTTTTGTATAATATTTCATGAGTTTCTTGTTTTTCAATGCTTTATAGTATTTCATTGTGTGAATATACCATACATTAAGTTTTATAATCACCATTGATCAATACCCACTATTACTCCATTTTTTCAGGTCCTCAACTTGATTCTTGAAATCGTTTTTAGATAGGCTTCTAGTTAATTTTGGTTCTCGTGGAATTTAATTTTCTTCAATATTTATTTGAACTTGCACATGAGTACGTTGATGGTCTGTTTCATGGTCAATCCCCAGACTTGTTTTGTGCACTAACAGTAAGCTTCTCCATTGACTCTTTCCACAGACTAGTCAATCTGATTCCTGTGTGGTCCACCTTGTAAGAATCATTACTATAATCATTATTTTTAAAAATATACATGTAATTAATAAATTAGAGCTTGTACAAAATGTTATTATGTAATCTCCAGTCTTATTTCTGTCACTAATGTCATATTTTCCAACTACGATTCCTTTTGTTTTTGTTTTAACTTTTGCATTCCAGTCACTGCAAAAATTTTGATATAGACTACAAAACAGCCAAAATCAGATCATTAAAATTAAATATCATTTAGCTCAATACTGCAACAAAAAATAGAGTAAAACAATTAAGAGCTTACAAATTTACACTTAAAATAATTGGGCAGTGTTCCTACATAATAAAAAAAAAATAAAAATTTTGAACATACGAAGCAACTTTTTGTCAGGCAGCTTATGACCTTACAAGGCACATTATTCCAGTTAATGAGCAATTCCAAGGTTATATCTTCTATAGTAAGTGAAACATTATTGGCCTCTCATTGTAATTCATTGGTCCTAGATATGTTCTCCAGAGTCTCTTAGAAATATTAAGTCACTGTATAATATGCTAGACCTTTAAGCACTAAGTATATTACTTTGCCCTCCTAATTGCACTTTTCCAGATGGCAGTTCAGAGGCCAGTTAAAAATTATATACAGGTATTCATTAATGATAAAACATCAGAGACTGTCAAATTGATGAGCTAACTGTGTCTAGTTTGGATCCTTAGGCAATCTTTCAATCCTGAGTCATGTTCAGACAAAGAAGACCTTCTAAATTACCAGTTAAGGAAGACCCCATAGAAATTCACTCCCCCCACCTTTTAATTCACTTTCACTTTTAAATCAGTTCCTTTCTTTAGACATATGCTCAAGAACTAGCTTACTCCATATCCGCTGTAGTTGCTTTCCCTCCAAGCTGTCTGCTGTGTAAAATGATGGGGGAAATACACATACAATATTGTAAAATGCTCATTCCTGCATTTGGACTGCTGGCCAAGCAATTCTTTCTTATTGAACATTGGCAGCACAATGTTATTCCTTTTATGAATTTCCATTTTTATGAGAGTTTTCTTTTGCAATTTGGCCTGGAAAATGGCATACTGAAAAGTCCTTAAGGGTCTAATAACCAGGGACCTTTGGAATTTATTGGAGACAAAAATGATGCCAACTTAAATGCAAGCATGTATGTTATTGTCTCCTTCAAAAATAACAGCAGGTCCTGGGGCTCACTGATTTTGACCAGACAGAGTAAATAAATATTTCAAATAGGGGATACTTTCAGGTCATAAATGCGGTAAATTTTCAAACCAGAGTATCTCGGCTGGCTGTGAACTTAAAACGTTTGAGAACAAATTTTGAATACTTATCATACTAGCAAACACACTGATCTATTACTCTTCAATCGTTGAACATTTACTTTAATACCACTGGAACAGACTTATGAGAACAATCACTTCTATGGATAACTGGAGTATATTTACACTATTCCGTTCTTAATGTAGTATATAAAGTAGAACATTTAACAATTACCTTTTCAGACAAATAATTGTAAATATCTTTATATTTGCTTAATTTTATTGTAAGGGCTTCAGAAAACATTCTTTTTCTCTTGTAACTAATTTGCAAAGTAACCTCAAACATTTTATAAATTTTTTAAAAATGGAAGAATCTGGTCTGGAAGTCAATATATTCCAATTTTGTAAATAAACTAGTATGACAACTTTTTAAAATTCAGTAAAAAGAAAAAAAATTATGGCCCAGCTATACCACTTTTAGGAATATACTCCAATGAAAAAAAGAACAGAGACCAAAGTGGAGAATTGTACACCAATGTTCATACCAGCATTATTCATAACAGCAAGAAAATATAAACAGCTCAAATGCCCATCAACAAATGACTGGATTGTGGAAATGTGGTACATTCAAAGGGTAGAATACTACACAGCACTAAGGAGCAATGATTTTTAAAAATATGACATAACTGGTGCAACCTCTGTGGAAAATGGTGTGGCTCTTTCTCAAAAAGTTGCAGAGATACCTTTTGACCCAGCAATTCCGCTACTGGGAATATACCCCGAAGAGACCATAACTGACATCCAAGCAGATATATGCACACCCATGTTTATTGCACCTTTGTTCACAATAGCAAGGAGTTGGAAAAAACCCAAGTGCCCATCGAATGGAGAGAGAAGCTGTGGTATATTCACACAATGGAATACTATGTTGCATTGAAAACCAAGGAACTCATCTAATATTATTCAAAATGGGTGACCCTGGAGGACATTATGCTGAGTGAAATATCTCAGTCACAAAAGGACAGATACTGCTTGGTGCCACTGTTGTAGAATGGGACTGATATCAGGGTTGGGGTAAGACTGAGAAAAACTGGATAAATTATGTATACTGCATTGAAACAGATGAGTGGAGTGTACTCAGGGTGGTGGGAGGGGTGCGGGGGGATTGTATACAAATGAAAGAATTTTTCTTTTACTTTTCAAAGAGAGAAGTGAACGTGGTGGGGAGGGCTGGGCAGGGAGAAAAGTGCAAAAATGAATTAATAGAAATCCAAAATCTCTGTAAATGTTCATTAAAATTAATAACAAAATAACAAAATTTAAAAAAATACGACATAACATGATAGATGAATAATGCTGAATGACCTAAGGCAGGCACATAAGAACAAATAATGAATAGGACATTATTGTTAGAAAAGAATGATAATCAGTGTGATCTGTATGGATATACAGAGAGGGATGGGGAAGGAGCAGGGTGACTAAGGATGGGAAGGGAAGAAAATCATGAGGTCAAAGAATTTCGTGGGTGGAGGGAGGGGTGGGAAAAATGTACATGAATGAGGCGTTAAAAAGAATCCAATGCTTTTCTCAAGAGAACATTTCAGCAATTAGTAGAGAAGAGCTTCATTACTCCGCATACCAAAGAACCAACTGCTTGAGGACATAGTAAAGTTATTATGTGGGGGGGAAAAAAACCAAAACCAAAACAAACAATAAATCAATTAGCTTTAAATTATGTAACAACAAATTAGGTGTGACCTCATGAACAACAGATCTGAACCCTGTCCTATCCTGTGTCATTTTCATACTTCTTGACACATTAAAACCCATTACGGCAGTTACCATGTCAACCCATCTGTTTGAGGGGTTTTCTTTCCTTCACCGATTGGCTACCTTTTCTAGCATCACATCCTTCTCTAAGGATAGTGCCTCTAGCAACATGCTTAAAATATGTGAATCAAAGTCTCATCATCCTTGCCTTCAAGAGCACTCTGGCTGCATTCTCTCCAAGACATATCTGTTTGTCCTGTTGGCCGTCCTTGGGCTGTCCAGTGCTCTTCTCCAGAACCACAGTTCAAAGGCATCAGTTCTTCTTCTGTCATCCGTATTCATTATCCAGCTCTGAGATGCATGGCAGGTGATAGGAAAGACAGATTAATCAGATGCACTTTAATCCTCAAACTGACATCATTACTATTAGATAATTTGGAGAGGTCCCTAAAAGCAGATTTTCCTAGTGCAATACATCTGCTAATGCCTGACTGCTGGTACCAAAGACATTCATTGTGGTTCAAAAAAAAGATGAAGTTGTTGACTATTTCAATCTTTTCTACATACACCATGATGTTACCTATCAATGCAATGTTAAGAATCTTTGTTTTTTTGATGTTGATATTGAATCCATATTGAAGGCATTCTTTGATCTTCTGCAGCAATTGCTTCAAAGGCTCCTCACCTTCAGCAACAAGCTTGTGTCTCTTGAATAATACAGGTTATTGATCCTGATGCCTCATTCCTCTTATTCATAGAGTCCAATCTATCAAATAATTTGCTCAGCATACAGGTCAAATAGGTATGTAGAGAGAATAAGACCTGATACCCTCTCTTCTTAATTTTAAACCATGTAGTGTTGCTTTGCTCTGTTCGCACATCAACATCCTTGTGTAGGTATAGGTTTAGCATGAGGATAATTAAGTATTCCTGGATTACCTTTCTTTTCAGCATTAGCCATAACTAATTATGATCCACACAATGAAGCCCAAGCAGACATTCTTCTGGTATTCTTTACTTTAAGACAGGATACATCTGACATCAGCAGTGATATCTCTGCTGCCGTGGCCTCTTCTACATCCTGCTTGAACTTCTGGCATCTATGTACATTGTTTTAGCCATTTTGTAATGACCTTCAGCGATATTTTGTGTGCATGTGATATTCATAGTGTTGTTTGATAATTTCCACATTTTGTCAGACCACTTTTTTTTCAATCAATAATTTATTCATTGCTTATACCTTTTTACAGAAAACTAGAATAACATAAATGACAATTATATACATGGATCTTACCTAAAGGAATATACAAGTATCAAATTGGTTTTATCTATAGAAAGAGACAATACAGAACTCATTATCAGCTGTCTAAGCAAGCATTGAGGCTGGTTGTGGAATAGAACATTAATTGCTCATATGCAATTTAAATTGCAGGAATTTTTTATATATATTTTAGGCAATTATTTTTTTTTCAATGCAGTAAACATAATTTATCCAGTTTTTCTCAGTCTTACCCCCACCCCAATGTCAGCCTCATTCTATAACAGTGGCACTATATGATATTTGTCTCTTTGTGACTGAGATTTTTTACTCAGCATAATGTCTTCCAGGGTCACCCATTTTGAATAATATTGCAAGAGTTCCTTGTTTTTCAAAGCAGCATAGTATTCCATTGTGTGAATATACCACAGCTTCTCTACCCATTCGTTTGTTGATGGGAATTTAGATTGTTTCCAACTCCTTGCTATTATGAATAAAGCCACAATAAACATGGGTGCGCATATATCTCCTTGGATATCATTTATGGTCTTTATTGGCTATATCCCCAGTAATGGAATTGGGGGGTCAAATGGTATCTCTATTTGCAACTTTTTGAGAAATCGCCAAACAAATATGAATCTTCACTAATCTGTTGGCCAGACAGCTGTCCTCTGAAATTCCTGGCTAGAAGGGTGAGCACTTACAGGGCTGCATCTCTTAATTGTAACAAGTAACTTGATATCCCATTGACACATTGATTTCTGGGTCTTTAATTTTTTTCCCAGTGCCTTCAATGCAGCTTCCACTTTCTCCTTCATTACCATTGGCTCCTGCTCATATGATACATCCTGAAATTTTTCAATGTCGGTCATTTCTTTTTGGTACAGTAATTCTGTGTATTCCCTTCATCTTCTTTTGATGCTTTCTAGGTGGTTCAATATATTACTCACATCATCTTTCAAGATTGCGACTCAAGACTTAAATTTGGTTTTCAGTTCTCTCAGCTTGAGAAATGTAGAGGGAGTTCTTCCCATTTTATTCTCCAATTCCAGCTCTCTGTACATTCCATTTGCTTCATCTTCCACTTTGCTTCAACTTCTTTGTTTTTTATTGGTTTGATTACAAAGTTTGTATCCATTATGTTTCAGACCATCCTTCATTCACATTGTGTTTCATATGATCATTCTCATGCATTATGTTTTATAACATTAATCACCATTGGATCTTGTTCGTCATCACTGTCTTTTTGCCTGGAGCATCTTCTGTTCAGCTCTTTTGCTTTGGAATTTTTTTCACTTTGTTTTGTTTTCTCGACACTACTGTAAATTTTAGAGTCTCTTCTGATCTCCATCTTGGTTTTTGCTTTCTTCTCTGTCTTCATAATAAACTTTTATCCTCTTCATGGATGATAGCCTTTATATCATCCCATAACTCATCTGGTCTTTTGATCATTGGTGGTCAGTGCTTTAACCATGTTCTTAACTTGACCTTGAAATTCAGATGGAAGAGATTTAAGACTATATCTTGGTTCTCATAAACACATTTTCATCTTCTTTGGGATCACTTTGAACTTGTACATGAGTAATTGATGGTCTAACCTTCAGCCCACCCCTGGCTTTGTTTGACTGCTGATAGTGAGCATCTTCAGTGGTTTCCTGTACAGATACAGTCAATCTGATTACAATGCAGCCTATCAGGTGAGGCTCATGAATAAGGTCATTGTTTTTACCTTTGTTTTTTTTTAAAAAAAAGGTATTTCAATAAATAAATCATTCTTTCAAAAATCAATCATCTGAATGATTCATTCAAGATCATTCAAAAATTTGGTCATATTAATTTCAGGCTCATTTCCATCACCAAGCCCATATTTTCCAACTATTATTCCTTCTTTACTGCCTCTAACTTTTTCATTACAGTAACCAATTATCATTAACACATCTTGGTTACATGTTCGGTCAATTTTAGACTAAATGATTGGTACAAAATTCTCAATTTTTTTCCTCTTTAACTATAAATGGGGAGGATATATTTGAATGATAGTATTAACAGGTCTTCCTTATATATGTATGAATAAAATGTCATATTTCAGGATTGAACTTGAAATTGACTTTTTTACTATGAATAGAAGAGCTGAACAGAAGATTACCAAAGGCAGCACGGAACGACAAAGCAAAATACTACAATGAAATGTGCAAGGAGCTAGAGT
>NW_006400000.1:384804-404695 GCF_000299155.1 Elephantulus edwardii
CTTAGTCTCCAGCCTGATGTCGTTGCACTTCAGTACTCTTGAGAGGTCCCTCACAGCTGACTTTCCCAATGCAATTCATCTCCTGATTTCCTGGCTGCTATTACCAAGAGTGTTGATTGTGTAACCAAGTAAACTAAAACTCTTAACTATCTCAATCTCTTCACCATCTATACTGATACTGCTAATTGGCCCAGTGGTGAGAATCTTTGTTTTCTTGATGTTGAGTTTCAATCCATATGAGAGGCTTCATTCCTTGACCTTCTGCAGCAAGTGCTTCAAGTACTCCTCATTTCAGCAAGCAGGTTTGTGTCATCTGCTTAACACAGGTTGTTATGATTCTTTCACCAATTCTGATGCCACATTCCTCCTAGTATAGCCCAGTGTCTCTGATGATCTGTTCTGCATACAGATTGAAAAGGTGTTGAGAAAAGGGGTCCCTGATGGACCCCTTTCTTGATTTTGAACCATCCAGTGTCTCCCTGCTCTGTTCTGACGACTGCCTCTTTGTCCAAGTATAGGTTTTGCATTAGCACAATCAAATGTTCTGGGATTCCCATTCTTCTCAGAGTCAGTCATAACTTGTTGTGATCCACACAGTCATAAGCCTTTGCATAGTCAATGAAGCACAGATAAACATTCTTCTAGTATGTTTTCTGCCAAGATCCATCTAACATTAGTTAACATAATCATAACATAATAAAAATGGATGTCAGAAGAGACTCTAAAGATTGCACTGGAGTGTCAAGAAGCCAAATCTAAAGGAATAAGTCAAACTGAAAAAGCTGAACAGATTACTTCAAAGGGCAGTCTGGAAGGAAAAACCAAAGAATTATAATGGAAGGTGCAGAGAGCTTGAATTGGAAAATAAAAAAGAAAGAACTCACTCTGCATTTCTCAAATGGAGAGAACTGAAAAACAATTTTAAGTTTTATGTCACAATATTGAAAGATGCAATGGGCAACATATTGAATGGCCAAGAAAGCATCAATGGCGCAGAAAGTATTATTCCACAACTCATGAGGTCATTAATCATTGGTGTTCAATGTTTTGGTTAATGGGAATACTAAAATTAAGGAAAGAATATATCAGTGCTGTATTCGCTGGACTCTGTGAAGAAGAATGTGATGTCAATATAAAAGAAAGACTCATCAATAGTCCATTTTTATGCAGATGACATAACTTTGCTTGCTAAAAGTGAGGAGGACTTGGAGCACTTTTTGCAGAAGATCAAAGAATATAGCCTTCAATATTGATTGCATTTCAACATCAAAAAAATAAAAATTCTTACCACTGGACCAAATAGGCAACATTATGATAGATGGAGAAGCCTGAAACTCTCTACAACTTACGTGGATACACAATCAACACCCTTGGTAACAGCAATCAGGAAATATGTTGCACTGGAAAAGTCTGCAGTTAGAGACCTCTCCAAATTATTGAGGAACAATGATGTCACTTTGAGGACTAACGTTCACCTGATTAAAGCCATTGTTTCCCAATTACTTATGATGCATCTAATACCTGGACAACAAAAAAGAGTAATAGGAGAAGAATTGATGACTTTGAGTTATGGAAGAATACTGAACACTCCATGGACTTCCAAAAGAACGAATATGTCTTGGAGAAAGTGAAGCCCAAGTTGCTCAGTGGAGGCAAAGATGATAAAGCTTCACCTCACATGCTTTGGGCATATTACTAGGAAAGGTTATTCCTTGCAGAAGGATATATGCTTGGAAATGCAGAGGGTTGTCTAAGAAAAGGAAAATCTTCAGCCAGGTGAACTGATACAGTGACTGCTCCAGTGGTCTCTAGTGTGTCAAGAAGTATGACGATGGCACAGGATAGGACAGAGGTGTATCTGTGGTTCATAGGCTTGCTATGGGCCATACACAACTCAATAACACCAAATAACAACATATATAGTACATCCTTCAGTTATGGGTGCTTGAATATTAATAGAATCACCAACACTTTATCTTCGAGTTTGAGGTTGGCATTCATCTTTGTAAAGTTATCTGAGAAACAGTGTTAATTGTGGATTATTAGTTTGATATGAAAACAGATACTCCAGAAGTTTCCACTTGTCTATCTCAACTATTCCATGAGAATAAATTATGAGCAGTTAGTGTTTCATCTGGCAGTCTTACCAAGCACACAGGAGCTTTGCTAACGACATATGCCAGTGCTTCTAGGCACCTGCAATCATTAACAAGAGAAGCCAAAATCTCTATTCCTGTTTTGTTGTTGTTGTTGAATCTTTTTTCTGAGTTCTTTTGCCTGGTAAAATCTAGATCATAGTGACAGACTTCAACTTCATGGAAGACTGACAAGATATTTATTTTCCGGACATGGATGCTATGGAAATTTTTAAGCTGGGCAATCATCAATTATAAAGAAGTACCCAGCAGTAATAGGTAACTAAACAATGAATGTCCATTAAACTCTCCATCTGAGAGTTGGGAATGTGAAAGACCATTAGCTCATTATATTCAATTAGAGTTAAACAGAGTGAAGTATTGGTTAACATACACATTTTAATGTGAAATAATAAGTAATTTCTTTTCAAACAATAATTAAAATGTCTCTTGGTTGGTTCTCCCACACTTGAAAAATATTTAGCATTTGTAGTTTATCAATTTTCTTCTTTTAAATCTTTCAGTGAAGAAATATTATATCAGCTCACTAAAAACAATTTTCTAATAAAGACAAAGTAAGTACTTAATTGTGTTATTTTCTTCTGAATACTCAAAGCCATTTTCTGACTAGATATATTTTTATATAAAGAGAATAAATTACATAATCATAGAACACTTTGGGGCCCTTCTATTTTGTCCTTCACTAGAGCCTAAATAATAATACACATGTAGTGTTTAAAACTAGCCTACAGGCTTTTGAAAGTCAGATAACTGAGTCAATCACTATCGGCTCAATTCACTACTATTATTTCTTAGGCATACTACTTTATTCAGATAACAAATGCATATATATTATAAAATCAAAGTAATCTTTGCTTAGAATAAAGCAAAATGCAATTATTCCCAAGTCAAATTTCAACTATATGGTTTCTGACAGAAAAAAAAAACTTGGTTTATTAACTATAATTAAATCATATAAAAAGTATGATCTCAAGATCTATGTACAATTCCAAGTAAATAGAAATGAAACCACTAGAAACACTGTGAAATGGTGAATACCATAGAGTAATAACATTGTGTCTACAGAAAATAAGCTCAGTAAATAAAAAAAACTCAGTATATAAAATAAACTCAGTATATAGAACAGTGAATGGAGTCTCTTTTTAATACATTAAAATAGATAATGGATCATGGCCAAAGTAGAGTCATGTTTAGATTGTAATTCTCTGTACCATTCAAACAAAGACTTACCACAGGACCTATAGGCAACAACATGATATATGGAGAAAACACTAAAATTGTCAACATATTCATCTTGCATGGATTCACAATTAATACCCATGGTATCAGCAGTCAGGAAATAAGGGGACATGTTGTATTGGGGAAAATCTGAAGTTAGGGACCTCTTAAAATTATTGAGAAGTAATGATGTCACTTTGAGGACTAAAGTGTGTCTGATTGAGGCTATAGACTTTTTGATTACTTGCTATGCATCTGAGAGCTACACAATGAACAAGGATGACAAAAGAATTGATGCTTTTGAGCTCTGGTGTTGGAGAAGAGCACTGAGCATCCATTATTGTTGTTGTTATAAGCCGTCGAGTCGCTTGCGACTCATAGCGATCCTATGTACAAGAACCTTAAACCCTGCTCTATCCCTTGCCAATCTTACTGTCTCCAACACACCTACCCTCATCACCCCAGTGACTGAATCAATCCATCTCATTGAGGGTCTTATCTTCCTGCACTGTCCCTCCACCCTGTCAAGCATGAAGTCCCCTTCCAAGGACTGGTCCCTCCTTGCAACATGCCCAAAGTATGTAAGATGGAGCTTCAGAATCCTTGCCTCCAAGGAGCAGCCCAGCTTCACCCTCTCAAGGACAAACCTGTTTGTTCTCCTAGACGTCCATGGTATATTCAACACTCTTACTCAGCACCACAGCTCAAAGGCATCAATTCTCTTTCTATCATCCCTCATCACTGTCCAACTCTCGCATGCATAACAAGCAATTGCAAAGACTATAGCCCAGATCAGGCACACCTTAGTTTCCAGCCTGGCCTCGTTGCTTGTCAGTACTCTGGAGAGGTCCCGGACAGCTGACTTTCTCAATGCAATTCATCTCTTGATTTTCTGGCTGCTGGTACCAAGAGTGTTGACTATGGAGCCAAGCAAACGAAAGTTGTTAACTATCTCAACCTCTTCATGATTAATCCTGACGCTGCCAATTGGTCCAGTGGTGGGAATCTTTCTTTTCTTGATATTGAACTTCAAACCATATTGAAGGCTGCAGCCACTGACCCTCTGCAGCAAGCACTTCAGGTCCTCCTCAGTTTCAGCAAGCATAGTTGTGTCATCTGCATAACGCAGCTTGTTAATGAATTTTCCACCAATCCTGATGCAACATTCCTACTAGAGACCAAAATAACAAACAGAATATGTCTTAGAGAAAGTGCAGGCTGAGTGCCCTTTGGAGGCAAGGATGATGAGGCTTCCCCTCACATACTTTGGACATGTTGCTAGGAAGTGCTATTCTTTGGAAAGGGACATGATCCTGTGACAGGTGGAGGGTCAGCAAAAAGAGAAGAAGACTCTCAACAGGTGGACTCACATGGTGACTACTGTAATAGGCCTGTGTGTCAGGAAGTGTGAGGATAACACTGGATAGAAAAGGATTCAGATCTGTTGCTCATGGGGTCACTGTGAGTTGTGCTTAACTCAAAGATACATAACAACAACAACAACAATTAAACATGCCATTCAAAATATCAAGAAATGTCATTTGACTATATTTTAAGGAAATGATTAAAAATCATTAACATGTTTCTTAAAATGTGTGTGCAAGAGGGAGGGCTGTGCACAACATACAGAATATATATATAAACTTAAAAATATCATCTTCAAGAACAACTCTTATAGACAATTAGATTTGAAAAGGAACATTCTTTTTTCTAAATTCTAACATGTGAAAAAATTGATGATAAAATATGCCTGCTTGTAATTTCCCTGAGTATACATCATTATGAAGTACTTCCCTATCTTAAACCATTTTCACAATTATTGCAGTCTTGGTGCTCACCATTGTGGCTACTGCAATAAATCCATCTCGTTGGGAATTGTTCTCTCTTTTTGTGACCCTCCTCTTTACCAAGATGCTCTCTAGGAAATGGCTTCAAGTGATACAATATCTAAAGTGAAACAACATTTCACCATAATCTCTTCTAAGCAACATTCCAGTTGCACTTCCTCCAACATTTGTTCATTCTTCTGGGAGTCAATATTTCTCATCAATACAACAGACGCTACTAAATGGGTTTAAACCATCATCAACTGAATTCAGACTGCTTGAGTTCAAGCCATTTGCAATCACTGAGGACAAAATAAAATCTTTATGACAAGTTATTGTTGTTGTTGTTTTTTACAACCAAGTCAAAACTGACTCATAACTGACCCTCCAGGGGTTTTCAGAGGAAGTGTAAAAGCGGGAGAGGAGATCGACCATCTTTATCCCACAGAATAGCTGGTGGATTTGAACCCTGTGTCTTTGGAATGTCAGAATAGCTCCTTAACTGGAGGCACATAAAAATGTTCCATGACTATATGATTAGGTATTATAGTCATGACAGGCGTCCAGAAAGAAGGCTGCATAGTGTAGTGGACTTGAGGGGAGGGATTTTATAACAATGAAAGAATTTTTCTTTTACTTTTCAAAGAGAAGAACAAACTGGAGGGGAGGGGTGAGCAGGAAGAAAAGTGCAACAATGAATGAATGGAAATCCAAAGTCTAGGTAAACTTTCATTCAAATTAATTAAAAAAAAAACAAACTTAAAAAACAAAACAAAACCAAAAAAATGTTCTGTGACTTTGAGAAACATAAACAATTGTGAAAGATTCAATGTCTAGATTCTCATTTCCCATACATAGCCTTCCTGATAATTTACTGCCTATAGGTGCTCATATTATTATGTAGACTTTTGCTTTTCACTTCTTTAAAAAATCACCCTTCTCACACTTCACAAAACAGTGGAAAACCTCTAATCTACTTCTAATTTATCACAGTAGGTTATGCTGGGATGTAAAAACCTCTGAGGCACCGGGGAACAATTCACAGTATTGATGTAGATGTTCAGACAGTGAATGATTCAAATGAATGTGTAACATATCCTTTTGCATATCAGCTGTTTTCCAGCTTTTGATTTCAACAATATTGACAGAAGACCAACTGATCTGCCAGTGGAGAGTTCATTTATAATAATTTTTCCTGCAAAGGAACCACATCAATTTAAGATGTAACAGGGGTAGTCCAAACAATTGAAAACAAAATTTGCAATCCACATACTTAGTAATGCAAGCAAGGTGAGGGCATCACTTACATCTCTATAAATAATGCATGGATCTAGATATAAGTAATAATTCTTTACATACTTTAAAGGAAAAACAATACTGTTTAAAATCACAATTTAGTCTACTTTCCATCAGTATTTACATGGAATATTATAATAAAATTAAGCTAAGCCCATAATATTAATTTATATTTATTGAAAATATTAATATCTTCATAAAAAACAGTTTTACAATCCATTAAAGTGATGTGCCTTTTGATCTATTTAATCAAATTTATTTTTAATTTTTTTTAGATCTTTTTAGTTTTCAAGTTTAGGCCTTGGGTACTTAACAGAGTTAGGTACATTTTAAGTGCTAGTATTCTTATCATAATTTTGATTTTTTATTTTGTCTCTAGCATATTTTTTGTATATGACTCTTTTGGTATCTAACATTTATGCATTCACTGATTATCATGACTATCTGAGAATGATGGGCAATATCCCATGTGATTTGAAAACACTGTGGAAGATCAGCTTTGGGTCTGTTTGGACCAAGGTACAATTCACAATTTTGATGTAGGTGTTGAGAAAGTGATTCACTGAATCACAATCCTAGAACATGATGTCCTATATTTCTTAAGTATTGGACAGTTTATGTGTATAAAAATAATTCCATAATGTCACATCCTCTTGTGATATGAAAATATCCACATAGAAAAAGTGCTCAGTCGTTTTCTGAGAAATGCTGCCTTCAAATGTCGTAAAGATTAATCAATTCCATTATCAAGACTGAGTTGTCATTCTCATCATGCATTTCTCCCTGCTCCTCTGGACAAAGCCAATATGTTTCTGGAATGCTTACTGATTCAGTGTGCAATTAGAAAATCAAAACAGATTATGGGTCAAGACATATAAGAACATACTGGTTTCTATAAGAAGTATTGCACTGAGGTGCTGCAGAGTCTGTCAGGATTGAGGGATTGTTTACTTTGTGTGTATGCTGCCCTTTTGTGGCAACAGGTACATGAGGGTTCCTGGCTGTTCCTGTCTGTTGGCAATCTAGTCTTTCCAGGGCTGTAGTTACTCCGTCCGCCATGGTGGGGAAACTGGTGCGAGAAAAGATAATACACCATCAAGAGGGCTCTGATCCCAAGGAGGAAAACCTGTAGGAAAAGAACCCAGACCCTCATAGTTATGATAAGGATCCTGCCATGGACCTCCAAACAGGTGCATTGTTTTCTTCTTTGGCTTCTCCACTGCCCTAGTCCTGGCAGCACGTTTGTGGCTTAATCTGCCTGATTACAGGATAGATGACTGCAGGGAGTCTGAGAGGCTTCTGAAGCACCCAGAAGCCAATGGTCTCCCCATCACGGAATCCAATTCTCTGACCCCAGTAAGATCCAACTACCAGAGGAAGAAGACAAAGTGGAGCCAAGTGGAGGCCAGGAAGCGTCATCTACATGACTCTCTGCCCAGCTTTCTGCCTTCTCCTCAAAAGCACCTAACTAAAGATAATAAAAATCCAGGGGAAGGAAGAGGGGAGAGAAGTATTGCACTGGGAAAATTATCAATCAAAGACCTCCTACATTACTGAGGAGCAATGATGTCAGTTTGAAGACTAAGGTGTGTGATTCAGGCCGTGGTCTTCCCGGATCACTTGCTATGCATCTGAGAGCTGGACAGTGGATAAAGGTGACAGAGGAATATGCATCTGAGAGCTGGACAGTGGATAAGGTGACAGAGGAATATGCATCTGAGAGCTGGACAATGGATAAAGGTGACAGAGGAAGAATTGATACCTTTGAGCTGTGGTTATGGAGAAGAACACTGAACATCCCATGGACTGTCAAAAGAACAAACAAATATGTCCTAGAGAGTGTGTAACCAGAGTGCTGCTTAGAGACAAAGATGATAAAACTTTGTCTCATATACTTCTGGTATGTTGCTAGGAGAGGCTATTCCTTGGAGAGGGATATTATTCTTGGGATGGCACAGGGATGCCTAAGGAGAGGAGCACCCTCAGCTAGGTGGATTGACACAGTGACTGCCAATGGGCTTTAGGTGTCAAGAAGTGAGAGGAGGCACAGGATAGGACAGCATTACTCTATGCTGTTCATAGGATAGCAATGGGTCTCACTCAATTCGAAGACACCTAATAGCAACAACATCCACAACAGTGATAAGAACCAGAACTTATGATGGAGATTTAGAAAGGAGGTTTTCCTCTTTGGAGAAATAATACAAATAAAGTCTAGGTGTGACTATGTTAATACATATTGGAGAAGATCAGCAAGAAGTAGCTTTGGAAGGTAGTGTCCATATCTGCTACTTTGTTGTTGTTGTTGTAGGCATGCAAATCATTGCAAATTTAAGTACTTGTTTATATAACAAGTATTCTCTGTCCCTTGTTGCTGCCTTGATAAGGATGTATATCCTCACATGTGGTTGATTTTGAGTGTTGTGGAGACCATTTCACAAAAGAAATTGTCATTACTAAAAGAAATTGTCATTACTTTCTCTTTAAATTGGGGTCTGGGAGGCTATCTGTAGTAGCACACCTGATAATTGCTTCTATTTTGAAGCAATGTCAAGGTAAATTTTCCCAGTAACAAACAAAATGCTTAACACTAACTTCTTAGCAAAAATTGCAACGTAGAGCTTCGGTTACAACAACAACAAAAAAACCCAATTATAATTTCATAGAATGAATTCAATTATGTTTCACATTATGCAGTCGCCAAAAGGACGTTCAGGGTACTAGTTATATAGAGGATGTGGGCGAAAGCAGTTTTTAGTATGTTTTGGGGTTTTCTAAGAAAATGTGATTAATGTACATTACTTTTGCATGTCATACTTGAAACATGTTGCTATTGTTGTTGTGGTGGTTATTGGCCATCAGGTCTATCATAACTCGTAACAACAATATAAACTATAGCCCTGCCCCCTGCCCTATTCTGAGCCAATCTCTCAGTCTCCATTACCACAGTCACTGTGTCAATCCATCTCATCCAGGGTCTTCCTTTCTTGCCCTGTCTCTCCACTCTTCTGAGCGTGATATCCTTCTCAAAGGACTGGTTGCTTTTGGCAATATGCCCAAAGTATGTGATCAAAGAATGTTTTCCTACCTCCACTATCCATTAAATAATGTCTCTTTCTGTGCACAAACTTTTTAAGAAAGTCTTATCACTAGGGAGCTTGGTGATCCAGTGATAAGGAAATGCACTGCCAACTCAACGACACGTGGTATAAATCCACCAGATACTTTGTGAAAGATAGATGGGCAATCTCCTCTCAAACAGTTTATCGCATCTGAAAAACTTTTGCAGGATCAGTTCTGGCTTGCTTCCAGCTCAACTGTAGAATAAAACAATTCTCTCCAATCCCTAATCAAAGAATGCTTTCCTCCTTCCACCAACCATCAATGAGTGTCTATTTCTTTTAAGGAACCCTTTCTTTACTTTTATGGTGGTAGTTTCATGGTAGGCTCTGGTGGCCTACTGGTAAGAAGCTGAGTTTCAATTTGTAAGGCATAGGGTTTGAGGCCACCATGTGCTCCACATGAGAGCAATAGGCAATCTCTGCCTCTGAAAATCCACCAAAGGGTTGGCTGACTCCACAGACACAATTACCACATGTGAAATAGAACTTCACAATCCTTGTCTCCAAGGAGCAACTTGGTTTCACCCTGTTCAGAACAGACCTCTTTTTATCTCTTAGAAGTGCAGGGTATATTCAATACCCTCCAGAACTCCAACTCAGAGCATGGATCTTTCCTCTGTCATCCTTAGTCATTGTCCAGTTCCAAGATCAATATAGTAAGTAATTACGAAGGTCATGCCTTATATCAGGTGCTCCTTAGTCTCTAGACTGAAATATTTGCTCCTAAGCACTCTAGATAGGTCCATGAATGCAGACTTGCCCAAAGCAAGTAATCTTTTAATTTCCTGACTGCTAATATGAACAACGACAACATAGAGCTACGTTAGCCTAGTAGAGAGAAAGTTATGCTACCAAGCCCCAAGTGGATGATTTTAATCTGCAGCCCTAAGGCCTGTCTTAAATTGTTTTGGTGTTTAATTTTTTTTTCAAACATTCTTCGGCATGGTATAGCACTGGTCTGTGCATTGATGTACAGAGGTAACTCGTGGTTACTGTGATTCTAAACACTGTGACACTGATGTGCCAAATATGAAAATAATTACCCATAGTAAACAGTGTTTGGTGGAGCTTCCCAATTAAAACAAGCATGGAAACAGGAGTGGCATCCACTTCCAAAATGGCTTGCCTCCATAAACTCTATGAACAGTGCTCAGGTCTTTCATTCATAGGATTGCTATGAGTCATCTAAGACTTGACGACACTTAACAACAACAACAACAACAGTTTGAAGTGAGTTGATTATGGATTTATACAAGATGAAACTGTTAACAACTTCAATCTCTTCTCCATCGATTATGGAGGCCTATTGGCCTGGTCTTGATGTTGAGATACAATCCATATTGAAGACTGCCGTTTTCTACCTTTTACAGCAAACATTTCAAGTCCTCCCCAGTTTTAGCAAGCAAGGTTGTATTATCTGGATGATGCAGGCTATTGATTGATGACTCTTCCTCCAATCTTAATGCCACATTCTTCTTCATAAAGTCCAGCTTCACAAATGATCAGTTCCAAATCTAGATTGCAAGTATATGGAAAAGAACACACTCCTTCCTTGGTTTTGAACCATGCAGTGTTTCCCTGCTATGGAGCTTGTCTCGCCACATGGCTTTTCTAGTGTAGATGACCAGCTACACGAACACACCACACAGCGTGAGGGAGACATGCGGGACTATCCACAAAGGGACTGGCTGTCTATCATCATTCTACAAGGGGATTAGCCAGTCTCAAAATTTACAAAAGGATTAGCTACAATCTCCAATATTTGAGGAGTGATGGTGTCAGTTTGAGGACTAAGGTGTGTTTGATTCAGGCCATAGTCTTTCTGATAACTTGCTATGCATCTGAGAGCTGGGAAATGAATAAACATAACAGAAAAAGAATTGAGGCCTTTGAGTTGTGGTGTTGGAGAAGACCACTGAACATCCCACAGACGGCCAAGTGAACAGAGAAAAAGACATTCAACCAGGTGGATTGACATGGTGGCTGCTGCAATGAGAGCTGTGTGTCAGGAATTATGAGGATGATACAGGATAGGGAAGGGTTCAGATATTTTGTTCATAGGGTTGCTATGAGTTGTAGCAACAAGTCTTGCCAATAAATTGAACAGCTCTAACTGTATATAATAGGATTTATTTCTTTTTTTTTACCCTACCCAAAGGAATGTTGTCTACATCAGAAGAGATAGAACTCCACCTAAGCAGAAAAGAAAGACCTACCTCAACCAGTGAAATGTGGGACAGTGAAATGTAGGACAGTGAAATGTAGGAATGACACCAGCAGTGATGGCTAAACTGGAGAACTAGATGTGAGATAGGACTTTGGTACAGGGTGAACCAATATTGGCAGAACTGATAACTTTATTGGACAATTGTGTGGGAAGCCAATATTGGCAAGACTGAGAATTTTGGTGGGCTATTGGAGGGAAACCAATATGATGTTAGCAGAATTGAAAAATTGGAAACACTAAGAGCAACAAGGCTCCAAGCTGAGGTGCCTTTGGGCATATTTTTGGACCTACTTTTACTGTATTTTGTTATTAATATGAATTGTAACATCTTAACTCCTTGGATAAGACCTAGTTGTGTGGTTTGTGAGCTATCATATTGGGTTTTGGACCCAGCCAAGCAGTAAGATTGCTGTGAAAATGAATAGAAGAAGGCATGGGTGAGTGGGAAACATGTGTGACCTCAAGGAAATGGTTTGGTGTTATTGATGCTGTGGGTGGGCATAGTATCCCCCTGTGAAGTTGGTAAAGGTCAGATATGGCACTCCCCATGTGGCCTATGCCTTTTTTACACTTCCTCTGTTCTGTAGAAGTATAGGTTTCACATGAGAAAAATAAAGTGCTCTGGGTTTCCTAACTCTTCTCATTGTTAGCCACAATTTGTTGTGGTCTACAAATTGAAATGTCTTTCAGAGTCAATAAAACAAAATAAGCATTCTTCCAGTACTCTCTGGTATCAGCCCAGATCTATCTGACATTGGCTCTATCTAGTGTCACGGCCTCTTCTAAACCCAGCTTGCAAGTTAGTCAGTTCTCTATTGATGTACTTACTGTTCCAGTCTTTTGTTTCTTTATAATCTTCAGCAAGATTCTGTTTGCATATGACATTAATGTTATTATTAATTAATTTACACACTCTGTTGGATAACATTTTTGGGGAATGGGAATAAATAATGAATTCCTTCCAGTCAGTTCGCCTGGGACCTGTCATCCAGATTTCATAGCACAAGGCTTCATCTGTTTGTTGAAATATGTCACCTAGTGTTCTATTAATTCCTGGGGCCTTATTTCTTGCTGATTCCTTTTGAGCAGCTTGAATTTCTTCCATCATCACCTTTACGTCTTGCGTATATGCTGTTTGATTAAATTCTTCTGTGTCAGCCAATTATTTTTTATACAATGACTCTGTGTACTTATTCTATCTTCTTTAGATGTTTCCTGGATCATTCAGTATTCTGCCCTTAGCACCTTTAAGTGCTGTGACTCAAGGCTTGAATTTGCTTTTCAGGTCCTTCAGCTTAAGAAATTCTGAGCAAGTTCGTCCTTTTTTATTTTCTAACTCCAGCACTTTGCACACTTCGTTATATATTTTGCTTTGTCTTCCCAATGTACCCTTTGAAATCTTTTTATCAACTCCTTAACTTCCCAATTTCTCCTCTTTGCCTTGGTTCTTCGGGATTATAGTGGAATATTCAAGAGTCACCCCTGATTCATGTTGGTCTTTTCTTCTTTTGTCTTAGTAATAGTCTTTTGTATTCTTCATAGATGTTATGTTGTTAGAAAGGGCTATTCCTTGAAAAGGGACATAATGATTAGGGAGGTGAAGGGTCAGATAAAAAGAAGAAGAACCTCACCAAGTTGAACTGAATCAGTGAATGCAGAAATGGACTCAAGCATGTCTCAGTGATTCAAGTGCTCTATCATTAAGATAAGAGTGGATATATGAGGATGATTGTGCTAGAACAGATTAAAGAAAGACCTCTCTAAAATGAATATATGATTACACATTTTATGTACAGCAATAGATAAGAATAGATAATTGTAAAGAGAACTGGGGTGGGGAGGGATAATTGTGCAACAGTGAATGAATATTTTAAAAAATAAAAAAAAAAATATGTTCCTGACAGCAAATTTACCGAAAGCAATCCATCTTTTTACTTCTTTACTGCTTGTACCAAGAGTGTTGATTGTGGCGTTGAGTGAACTTTAACAATTAACAACGTGAATCTCTTCTCCATCCATCATGGTGCTGCCAATTGGCCCAGTGTTGAGAATCTTTGTCTTCTTGCTGTTCTGCTTCAATTCATATTGAAGACTACAGTCAATGACCTTTTGCAGCAAGTGCTTCAGAACCTCCTCAGTTTCCGCAAGCAAGGTTGTGTCATCTCTATAATGTAGATTGTTGATGAGTCTTCCTCCAATTCTGATGCCACTTTACTCCTCAAAAAGCAGAGCCTCCCAGGTGATCTATTCCTAATATAGATTGCAAAGGTATAGAAACAGAATGCATCCCTGGCACTCTCTTTTCCTGATTTTGAACCATACAGTGTTTCCCTGCTGTATTCTGGGAAGTAAGTTCTGGTCCAAGTATAGGTTTTGCATGAGCACAATCAAGTGTTCTGGAATTCCCATTCTTCTCAAAGCTAACAATCGTGATCCACATAGTCAAGTGACTTTGCATAGTAAATGTCCACTAGCATTAATGAAAAAAGATAAATGGAATAGGTCATTCTTGTACAGTAGTCTCTGGAAAATGAGTCAAATTCTCTGAACTCCATTTTCTTTAACCAGTAATTGTAGCTAATAATAAATGTCATGTTTTTGAGAATGAAATAAGATTTTATATGCAACAAATTGAACAAAAGCATAGTAGATATTCAACAAATATTACTATCTGATTTTAAAGGTCATTTACCCTTTTATCCTGCCAAATAAAAGTCATATTCAGATTTACTCATGGAACATTTTCTTTTGCTTTGCTCTGTCTTCTTTCTGTTACTTGGACACAAAGATAAATGAAACCCAAATATCACTTGATTTAGCTTGGTTTCTTTAAAAATACAGACTACAATAAGAATTGTATGAAAAGGTTTCATTAAAGAAGTACTTCTAGGAGAAAGTGGTCTCACTAAACAGAGGTGTATATTAGGGAAATATGGGGTTATGCAAAATGTTGTTAAGTGAAGGCTATCTTAGACTGATCACAAGGAGATCTATGAAGGCAGAATTCCAATTCTTTCATTCTGCCTTAAGATGAGAACACTATGCTTCTTGTGCTGTAAAGTAGGAACTTCAATCCCCTTTGGAGGATTCTCTAAAGAAGGTCATAGGTATCAAACTGTAGCCAAAAGGGCCTGGCTGGTGTGACAAAAAAGATGAAATGCATCCCCGACAGCATCAGCTAGATATGCATTTAAGTAATATATTAAAGTCAGGCACATTTCACCTGAAGCAGAAAGAGATGGCCAGGCTGAATAATCATGTGCATAATTCTTCTAGTTCACTGTGAAAATACTTCACACAAAATATGTGGAGAATTAGGCCTCCATGTTGCTCACAAGGTCTCTCACATCTGGTTTTTTGGTTTGTTTGTTTGTTTGTTTGTTTGTTTGTTTTTAATATATATCATTGAGAGTCCACTCCTCCCATTCCATCTTCACACTAGATAAGCACATTCATTTTTAATGAGTCATCCATTTGGGTAAGTCTTTCTAACTCAGATCAGCCTCCTCAAGGCCACTAGTGTCACTTAAGAGCAAACAGTTTTTAATTCTCATACTGTAAAGTAACTATTTGCTGATAGTTGTTTCTTTTTGGAAGAAGACTGAGTTTCCGGAGTATGAAAACCAAGTCTTGTCTCTGTCTCTGCCTTCAAGTAGTGAACCCTATATGACAAAGTAGAACTGCCCCATAGGGTTTAAAAGGCTTTAAACCAGCTGTCCTATCTTTTGCTTACATAGTAGTTATGGATTTGAACCCCTTATCAAAGTTAGCAAATGAACACTTACCCAATGCATAACCAAGGCTCTTAGAACACTTAGTGGCCTTCAAAATCCCCATCCCTTGACTTAAAAATGAATAATTGCATTGCTTCTTTTCATTGATTAGTCAAAATCAACGTGCTTTTAAGTTTCTCTTTTTGTTTTTCCCTCCCACCAGTCCCTGAACTTCAGCCAGCATACTTCCCCTACCTCTTTTTATTATTTTTTCAAAATTTTACACTGGTTTACTTACAAAGTTCATGTACATTGTTTATCCACACCAGATCTTTCCCATTTCCTTTACTCACCTCTCCCTCCAACCATCAAACTGTGTGATCCTATGATTAATTCTCCACAGCACCCCCATACCATCCTCACTCTTCCTGGAACAGGCAGACGTCAGCATAAAACATTCTGATTTACTAAACATTGATGTTATCCTTTCATTCCACTTCCCTACACCTCACTTAGTTCTCTAGTTCTTTTCTCTCTCATCTCGGGGGGAAAAACATTTTTTTTTCTGCATCCTGAGAAGCTCAAAGATTTTCTGGTGAAAATATTTTCTCTATTGTAGTACTGGTGATAATGTGGTTAGCATAATTGCCTTAGCCATTAAGTCTTAGAAATCCTTTACCTTTTTATTTTTAAATTGTGATCTATTCTTTGACCATTCATTCTAAAGAGATAATTACTTAATTTTTGTAAGAATCTAATAATAAAATTAGTTAGGCAGTAAATTTCATTGTTTAATCTGAGACTTTTAGTCTAAATAATAGTAGTGAATTTTCATGAGAACTCTCATGATGGTATGAAAGACTGTACCTTTTAAGTAGTAGAGTTTCCACAGAGCCGAAAACACTGGTGACGATACAAGAGTCTATAAAACATGGCTATTGAGTTTAATGCACAAAAGTATTGATCTGAGTAAAAAGAATGAATGCTTTAAATCATAAGACTTGAACTGTATGAAATTGACTATTTGCATTTCTTTGGTTTTCAACACTGCTGATTAGAGTTCAGCTTGAATTTCTGAAATTTCACTGCCCATTGTAAAAGAAAATGGCTTAGATGATTTCTTCCTTGCAAAAATCACCAGATTTTAGCTCTGAGAATTACCCATAATAAAAAATCTGTATCTTTGGACATAACTGAATTGTCTAAAGATTCTTGCAGATGTGAACGGAAACTATAGATGGATTTGATGAAAGAGAAGACCTTTACTTAGACCTGAGAGGGCTAAACTCTATACATCTGGGATGCTACTTGTGAGCAAATAAAATGCTATTTTAAAGCAAGTATAAATTATTCATGAACTAGGAGATGTGTCCGATTGGTCTGGTCATTATGCCAATCAACACTCAGCAAATTTACCAAGTGATAAGCAATTGCTCCCTTAAAGCTCTTCACCAGCTTAAGATTTCGAAAAATATTTTTGTAAGACTTTTCTTGTTCTCAGTGGGACAAATGAATGTTAAATAAGCTAGTCACACTGTTAGCATAAGTTGCTATTTCTTGACCAAAATACTTTACTTCAATAACATATTATTTTCCTACTGATCCACAATTAATCTTTAGTACCTGATAAATTTTAAAATCTTGTGGATTTTGTAATAGATTATCTGATATCTTTTACTAATCTCAGACTAATAGAAGCTATTTTTTTTCATTAATCTTTCTATTCATTACCCCATTCTCTCTTTAGAATATGATCTATTAGTATCTATAGCCCAATAGTTTGGGAATTTTTTATTTGCTTATTTTTTTTAAATTTTACACTGGTTTATTTACAAATTTAGAATACATTGTTTTTCACACCAGAATTTTACCATTTTCTTCACACACACACACCCCCATCAATCAAATTATGTGATCCAATGGTTATCCACATCCCATCCTCACCCTTCTGCTTCCACCTTTCCTCCTTTTGGGTCTTCGTATTCATCCTACAATAATGGTCCTTGTTTGTTGTTGTATGCCATTGAATCGCTTGCAACTCATAGCAACTCTATGTACAAAAGCCCTAAATCGTATTTATCCTGTGCTAACCTCACCATCTCTGACACACTTAATCCCACTAACCCAATCACAGAATCTTCAGAATCCTTTCCTCCAAGGAGCAGACTGGCTTCACCCTTTCAAGGACAAACCTGTTTGTTCTCCTAGCTGCCCATGGTATATTCAATACTCAAAGGCATCAATTCTCATTCTATGATCCCTAGTCACTGTCCAACTCTACAATGCATAGCATGCGATTGTGAAGTCTACAGCCCAGATCAGGCACACTTTAGTCTCCAGCCTGACGTTGTTGCTCTTCAGTACTCTGGAGAGGTCCCTGACAGCTGACTTGTCCAATGCAATTCGTCTCTTGATTTCCCGGCTGCTGGTACAGAGTGTTGACTATAGATAATGGTCCTATACAGTATTTATCTTTATGTGAATGAGTTCATTCAGCATAATGCACTCCAGGCCCTCCCAAGTGAAGTAGTAATTTACAAAATCATTTCTCCTCTGTCCTGTGTAGTAGTCTATGGTGTGAATGTACTTTAATTTCTCAACTTTGGTTGGACATTTTGATGGTTTCCATGTTCTTATGATGGTGAATAACATTATGATGAACATACAAGTCTGTTTGTATGTTAGTTCTCATTTCTCAGGGTATATTGAAAGCAGTGGAAGAGTTGCATTAAATGAAATTTCTATGTTTAGTTTTTTGAAGAAATGTCAAACTACTTCACGGAGTGGTTGACCATTTTACAATCACACCAACAATGTATAAGAGTATGTTGTTGCTGTTGTTGTTAGGTGGCGTAGAGTCATAGACGAATCATAGTGACCCTATGAATGAAAGACCTGAGCACTGTTCTTAGAGTTTCTGGAAGCAAGCCATTTTGGAAGTGGATACCACTCCTGCTTCGAAGCTTGTTTTAGTCAGGAAGCTCCACCAAACATTGCCCACCATGGGTAACCGTTATTGCATTTGACACATCAGTGTCACAATGTTCAGCTTCACAGCAACCATGAGTTATCTCTGTGTAAGAGTATAAGAGTTATCTCACCACATTCTCTCCAACATTTATTACTTGTTGTCCTGTTAAACTTGTCCACTGCTACTGAAGTGAGATGATATCTTATTGTAGTTTTTATTTGCATCTCTTTTATTGCCAGTGATTTTGAGCACTTTTTCATATGTCTGTTGGCCATTCGGATATCTTTTTCTGTAAAAAGTCTTTCCATGTCTTTTACCCATTTTGTAATTGGGTTATGACTCTTTTTATTGTGAGGTCCAGGAGTATTCATTCTGTAAATTTTCGTTATGAGACCCTTGTCTGAGATGGTATTGCCAAATGTTTGTTCCCAGTCAATAGGTTTTCTTTTCACTCTGCTGGAACGTTTTTGATGTGCACAGGGATTTAATCTTTAGAAGGCCCCGTTCATTTTTTTAATCTTTAGAAGGTCCCATTCATTTTATCCTCTTCAGATTGTGTATTTCTGGTTGTATTTGGCAGTTTCTTTATACGACAAACTAGGGCTTCTAAGCTTGATCCCAGTTTGTCTCTTGTAAACTTTATAGTTTTAGGCTTTACTCCCAAGTGTTTAATACACATTGAGTTGACTTTTGTGTATTGTGTGAGATGTGGATCCTGATTCAGTTTTCTGCAGGTTGCAGTACAGTTTTGCCAGTAGCATTTGTTGGAAAGGTTGTCATTTTCCCATTTGATAGGTTTTGTTTCCTTGTCAAATATAAGTGGACTGTAGCTAGCTGGATCTATTTCTGGGTTCTCAAGTATATTCTATTGTTCTATTTGTCTGCCATTGTACCAGTACCGTGCAGTTACTACTGCTTTTTAGTAGATTTTGAAGTCAGGGAGTGCTTCACTTAATTTTTATTTCATTTCATTTTATTTCATCCTCATCTCATTTTTATTGCTCAGAAGTGTTTTGCTTATCCGAGATCTCTTTCCTCTCCAAACAAACTTGACAATTTTCCTTTCAATCTCCTTGAGAAATTAATTTGGTATCTATATTTGGATTGCATTGAACAAGTATATTGCTTTTGGTAGGACTTTAATTTTCACAATATTGAGTCTTCCTATCCATGAACGGGACACATTTTTTGATTTCTTCAGGTCTTTTATTATGTCTTGCAGAAATGTTCTGTACTTTTCTTGTATGGGCCTTTTATATCTCTCATTAGATAAACTCCCAAGTATCTCAATTTGTGGTTGGCTATTGCAAATGATATTGCTTTCTTGATTTCATTCTCTTAGTTCTCTTTGTTACAGTAGAG
>NW_006400000.1:406930-407486 GCF_000299155.1 Elephantulus edwardii
CAAGTGATTGCAAAGACCATGGCCTGCTTCAGGTGCACCTTAGTCTACAGACTGGCAACATTACTCTTCAGTACTTTAGAGAGGTCTCTAACCACAAACTTTCCCATCACAATATGTCATTTAATTTTCTGGCTGCTGGTGCCAAGAGCATTGATTGTGGAGCCAAGCAAACTAAAGCTGTGAACAAACTCAATCTCTTCATCATACGTCATGATGTTGCTAACTGGCTCAGTGGTGAGAATCTTTGTTTTATTGATATTGAGCCACAATCCATACTGAAAGCTGAAGTTCCTGACCTTCCACAGCAAGCACTTCAAGTCCTCCTCAGTTTCAGCAAGAAGGGATGTGTAATCTGCATAACGCAGATTGTTGATGAATCTTCTTCAATCCTGATGCCACATTTCTTCTCATAGAACCCAGCCTCCCAAATAAACTGTTCTGCATAAAGATTGCAAAGGTATGGAGATAGGATTACATCCCTTCCCAGTTTTGAACCATGCAGTGTTTTGACGCCTGCCACTTGGTCTAAGTATAGTTTTCACATTAGCATGATCAA
>NW_006400000.1:425247-426565 GCF_000299155.1 Elephantulus edwardii
CTTGGAGGCAAGGATTCTGGGGCTTCACCTGACATACTTTGGACATGTTGTAAGGAGAGACAGGTCTGTGGAGAGGTACATCATGCTGGGCAGAGTGGAGAGACAGTGCAAGAGGGGAAGACCCTCTATGAGGTGGATTGATTCAGTGACTGGGGTAATTGGGATGGATGTGTCAGAGGCAGTGAGGTTGGTACAGGATAGAGCAGGGTTTAGGCGTGTTGTACATAGGGTCGCTATGAGTCGCAAGCGACTCGACGGCACATAACACAAAGGTCAAAGTACAGTGGACGTTTTAGTTAACATCTATGTGTTTAATCCAATGTACCACCAACACTGTTTTTGCTGATATTCTCTCTTGTTGCTGTCAAATAGTAACAACAATTCATAGCTGGCTCTCCAGTGAGTTTTAGCGATTGTAATTCGCACAGGAAGTGGTCTGTCCTTTTCCTATGGGTAAGCTGTTGGATTTAAACTGCCATGGAAGAACCATCTTTAGGTTAGTAATGCAACTGCCTACAACTGTGCCACCAGATATGTGCTAATACCTTTGTGGTGGTTAGTTGAGCTCTAATGGCCTAGCGGTAAGGTATTGTGCTGCCAACACAATGGCGTGCAGTTCAAAGCCTCCCATTGCTCTGAGGGAAAAAGATGGCCAATCTCCTCCCACGCAGTCTGTTGTTGTTATGTGCCGTCAAGTTGCTTGTGACTCATAATGACCCTATGTACAACACGCCTAAACTCTGCTCTATCCTGGACCAACCTCACTGCCTCTGACACACCCATACCGGTTACCCCAGTCACTGAATCATTCTACCTCATAGAGGGTCTTCCCCTCCTGCGTCATCCCTCCACCATCCCAAGCATGATGTACCTCTCCAAGGACCTGTCCCTCCTTATAACATGTCCAAAGTATGTCAGACGAAGCCCCAGAATCTTTGTCTCCAAGAATCAGCCTAGTTTAATCCTCTCTGAATCTGTTTGTTTTCTTGGCAGTCCGTGGTACATTCAATCCTCTTCTCCAGTACCACAGCTCAAAGGCATCAATTCGTCTTCTATCCTTCCTAGTCATTGTCAAACTCTCTGATGCATAACAAGTGATTGCAAAGACCATATCCTGTATCAGACACACATTAGTCTCCAGAGTGACACCATTGCTCTTCAGTACTTTGAGGAGGTCCCTAACAGCAGACTTTCACATTGCAATAAGTTTTTTTTATTTCCTGGCTACTGGTGCTAAGTGTGTTGACGATGGAGCCAAGCAGGCTAAAGTTGTTAACAATCTCAATCTCTTCACCATCCATCCTGATGCTGTCAATTG
>NW_006400000.1:427230-429326 GCF_000299155.1 Elephantulus edwardii
AGGTGTAGTTGAGTCATGTACAACCTAGCGTGACCTTATGAACAGCAGATCTGAACCCTGTCCTATTCTGTGTCATCCTCATACTTCTTTAGACATTCAAGTCCATTATAGCAGTCACTGTGACTGTGTCAATCCATTTGGCTAAGGGTTTATCTATCTTTCGCTGACCCTCCATCTTTCCATGAATGGTATCTCTCTCCAAGGAAGAGAACCTCCTAGCAACATGCCCATAGTATGTAAGATGAATCTTTATCATCTTTGCCATGAAGAACAGACTGATTATGGAAGAAATATGAGCTATCTCCCTCATGAAATTATTGCCTCTGAAAACCCAATAAAGGGCCAGCAATGAGTCAATTCTGACTCAACAGTACATAACCATGATAACATATGTATTTGGGGTATCTCTGGTAGTCTAATCCATAGAGAGATGCAGGGTTGACCCAAAGACTGTGTATCTGTCAGTTATCATCCATCAGACACACAAAGGAGAGAGATAAGAAAGATGAGGAAACCCAACATCTTGTAATTTATAGCCTTGAAAATCCAATAGGGGTCAACTGTGAGTCTATTTTGACTCAGTAGCAAAGAATTTAAGTCTTTATTTATAAATACACACTCTTGTCTATTCAATTATGGATATATATTCCATTACATATATACACTAAGTGTATATATAGCCATTGCATGTGACAACAACTGCATATAGTCAATTAAATAGAATGAAAAAAAAATGGTGAGTCAGTACACACACACACACACACACACACACACACACACGTAGTGCAATTGTTACAGATTCAACAATTTCTATTTCCTTGAACTGACACTATCTTACAATATTATTTCTAATATATATTTTCTCCAAACTTTTTATCTGGTCTATATTGCCATGCTTTCAGATAAGATTATTTTCATATAATATTTCCTGTAAAACAGTGTTACTTTGGAAAAACTTAGTACTTTCTTTTGGGTAAATCTTAAAACCTTTATTTAACTTTCATGATTGAAGAATGTTTTTACTGAGCATACCACTCTACATTGACTATTTCTTTGAGAACTTTAAAAACATTGTCTTGTGATTCTTTGTTCTTTATATCTGTTCTTTGTGGGTGGAAAAATAGTCATAACTCTTACTGCTTTTTGCTTAACCGGAGGAAATGCATCTGTTTTGTCCTGGATTTCAAGTTCATTTCCTCTGTCTTTCTGTTTTAGCAGTTTGGATACGTGCTCTGAAATTTTTTTCCGGATTTCTTTTTGGATGTTTACTGAGACTTATTAATTTAAGGCTTACTGATTTTTGTATATGTTGTAAAATCTTGGCTATTTTCTCTTCATATATTCCTCTCATTCTGTTCTATTTTTCCTTTCTCTTTTATTCTTTGGTTGCAAGTATCATTTGTATCCCCATGTTTTCAGGGTGTTCCAGTACCTCCATTGTTAATTCTCTTTGCTTAATAGAAAAGGCAGTGGCATTAAGGATATTATAGCTAATGTCAGACGGATCTTGAATGAAAGTGGAGAGGACCAGAGGAATGTCTATCTGTGTTTCATTGACCATGTAAAGGCATTTGACTTTGTGGATCACAACAAACTGTGGCTGACTCTGAGAAGAATGGAAATCCCAGAACACTTGATCATGTTAATGTGAAACCTATATTGGACCAGGAGGCAGTTGTCAGAACAGTGCAAGGAAACACTGCATGGTTCAAAATTGTAAATGGTATGCGTGAAGGCTGTGCCCTATCTCCATATCTTTTCAATCGATATGCAGAACAGATTATCTGGGATGCTGGGCTCTATGAGGAGAAGTGTGACATCAGAATTGAAGGGAGTCTTATCAACATTCTGCGTTATGACACAGCCCTGCTTGCTGAAACTGAGGAGGACCGGATTCCAGCCTTCAATATAGATTGAACCTCAACATCAAGACGACAAAGATTCTCACCACTGGGCTGATTGGCAACAACATGATAGATGATAAACAGACTGAGATTGATAACAGCTTCAGTTTGCTTGGCTCTATCATCAACACTCTTGGTACTAGCAGCCAGGAAATTAAAAGATGAATTGCATTGGGAAAGTCTGCTCTCAGA
>NW_006400000.1:429701-455479 GCF_000299155.1 Elephantulus edwardii
AGATTGATTCCATCACTAGGGTAATGTGGATAGGTGTGTCAGAGACAATGAGATTGCCAAGGGATAGTTTTGGAGAACCTGTAACCAAACTCATTGCTAATCAGATGAGTTTCAACTCCAAGTAACCTTTCATTGTGTTTCCAGGCTTATATTTCTCCCTGGAACTGCTGCTAGTGGATTCAAACTCCTGACTTTCTGGTTTGAAGCCAGTGTATCACACATTGTTCTATCAGTTTTTTTAAAAAAAAAATAAAAATTGTCAGTTTAATTTTTTAATGTCTTTATCTTTTTAATGTGTTTTTCATTCTAGATTAAAACACTAATGAGAGCTACTTTAGAGACTTATTCTGATTATTCTAATATTGCGACCATTTGTGGTTCAGATAATATATTGAAGTGTTTCATGTGTTTTCACCACGATCACCTTTCTCATCTGGGACTGTCTCCCCAAAGACCAATCTTGAGCCTAAATTAATTATGGAAGTCAGTCTGCTCTACTTAATCCAATTAAACTTAATTGAATGATTCCTATATTCCTAATCATCCCCACCTAAGGGACATGGTATTTTCATGTTTCTAAGTAGGTTTTCTGAACCATACTAATTTAGCAAATCTGACTCTGACTAGATTTTTTTTATTAAATAGGAAGACTCCATAAAAATCAGCTTTATTGCATTAACCTGAAAGGATGTGCCCCACATCAAACCAATTTTTGTCCATAAGGCCTCAGCCATAATGGAAATAAATCTGTCAGAGAGTGACTAATCAAAACATCTGAGCTATCTAGAGTTAACTCTTTTAAGAATAACGCTCTAAATTTAAATTTTGATTGTTAAATCAGTACATTTAGGGTTTCTTTGCAAATGCACCGACAAAAGTTTTGGGTGAGAAATAGGTTGTACCATTTTCATATGACGTGGAAGTCAAAGTAACTTCTGATTTAGAAATAGATAACAGCCATGCTCTTGGAGAAGTCAAAAGTGATGCCATTTAAATAATCCTTCTTACATCTTTGGAAGTAGAATATAAGGAAAGAATTATCACTTTAACTTTTAGTTGTATGACCAGTAATGGCATAACAGGGCCTAGATGTGGCATTGAACCATAGTTTTGCTGAATCTTGACATTTTTTTTAAGCAAAAAAGAAAAGTGACACTGACTAACTTGGTAGTGAGTTTATGCAAAGAGAGAGAATATCATCACTTTCTCTTCACTGTTGGCTTAACCGACTCATCAGGAATGCTTCCTGAAAGAAAGAATGTTTGCTCTGGAGGAGAAACTCTGATCACCTTCGGGTCACCTGTACAAGGAAGGGAGAGGAAGACAAAGTCAACATCCTGGAGTAGATTACAACTCCCTAAAAACTCAGAAAAGAATGTCATGATGAAACAGGTAGATTTAACTCTAATCTTTTCACTGAAATCTCAGATATCAAATTACTTTCCTTTAGTATCCTTAAGAACTTTTTTCAGAAGTACTTACTGTAAATAAAATCTTTTTTATATCTGAGGCCAGAATTTTTTTTTTCTGTACCAAAGAAAAACTTTGAGGAAATCCAGGGGAGGAAGTGTAAAATAATTTCTCAATATCTGAAAAGGAATCATTTCTCAGATCCCAGAAAATACCAAAATCTAACAGTGCTCATGTTTCTTATAGCAAATGGTGTGATTGGTTTTGCAGAGTACTGTTCACTTGGAATTGACTTGTAACTGACACTCAACTGGCTTTTCAGAGGCTTTGAATCACACAGGAGGAGATTGCCTATCTTTCTTGTCCCCAAAAAGCTAGTGCATTGGAACTACCTGCCTTTGGGTTGTCAGTGCAACTCAGCCACCATGGCTCCCTGAAAACAGTGTGGCACTTCCATGTAACTAACATAACTTTTCTAAAATACTTTCAATTCTGCTAGATTCCTTCCAATACCCAAATACAATGCAAATGCTATAGACACAGCCCTTTAAGTTTTGACCACTTACTTGTTGTCTTGTTTTATTTCCATCAAGGGTTGGTGTGTTGTCAATGTAGAACTCATGGGTATAGATGTATTAGACTTTGAGGAAAGGTACTCAGAACTATTTTTTTCACCTTTGTTCCTCAGATTGATGACAATAATGATAACCAAAAGAAAAAATAAATTCAAATAATAATTGCCTTGCACATATTGTCTAATCATCATTAATTTCAAGTTGATATCTTTCCCTAATCTGTTTTAGTGTTTATTGTCTATCCATTCTATTTTTGTTCTCCCCCTTTCTTGCAACTACCCCATTTTCATAATAATGGTATTATATAGTATCTGTTACTTTGTGACTGAGTTATTTCACTCAGCATAATGTCCTCTAGACCCATATACAAGTTGATCGCCCCATTTACACTCCTCCATTGTAAGAGACTAAGAGAAGGGAAGACTTAACCTGAAATGTATAGATAATCAGAGGATATCTGCATTGCAATTGACAGTCTGCAACAGGAGATGCATAACTGATTGAATGCAGGGGAGTAAGGGAAGAAGAAGAGTAACAAAATATAATGAAGAAAACTTTACCCACAGATAAAAACAATTGTGAAGGGCTGACATGTAGGGATAGGATAGGAGGGAGAGTGAGCAAAGGTTAGCAAACAGATGGGTAAGAAATGGGAAAGAGAAATTGCAACCAGGTTTCAATAGGATATTATAAAAAAATGTAATTATTGTTATAAAATGGAATGTATGTACAGGAATAAACGAAAACTTTAAAAATAAATGTAAATAATAATTAAAAAAATGTTTTTTAGGAACTATTGGTGTGGATGTATTGAAGCATCCCTCAATTAAAATAGATAACATCTGTCCTAAAATGAAGACTCACATTCTTTAACTGTATATTTAAGAGATATACAGAAAATCTAGAGATGATACAGGCCAGGAAAATATCCAAATTCTTGTGGCTACTCTGCTAGACAAGAAAAACAGGAATCTTTATTACACAGTTAAAATAGAAAATGAAGCTACACAATTATTTTTGACTGAGAGCAATCAGGTGATTTGGAAACAGGATATTTGATAGATAAACTTAACAAAGACTGATGGATAACATACAGGTGGGAATACAGGAATGGTTGAAGCACGTGCTATTGAAGGTTAAAAACTGCCACCTTCAATACGGATTGCATCTAAACATCAAGAAAACAAAAATTCTTGCCACTGAACCAATAGACAAAACCATGATTGATAGAGAAAGGATTGAACTAGTCAACAACTTCATCTTATTTGCATCTATAATCAATACACTTGGTACCAGCAGTCAGGGGATCAGGAGAAGTATTATACTGGGGAATGCTGCACTTAAAGATCCTTCAAATTATTAAGAGATAATGATGTCAGTTTGAGGACAAAGGTGGGCCTGACTCAGGCCATGGTCTTTCCAGTCACATGCTATGCATCTGAGAACTGGACAATGACTAAGTATGACAAAACAAGAATTGATGACTTTGAACTCTGGTGTTAGCGAACAGTACTAAAGATCCCATCGGCTGCTGAAAAAACAAACAGGTATGTCTTGCAGGAGAAGGTGCAGTCAGAAAACTCAGAGGATGAGGTTCTGACTCACATATCTTGAGCATATTGTTAGGAGAGGTTATTTCTTAGAGAGAGACATCATGATTGGGAACGTGGAGGGAAGGTGAAAGAACAGAAGACCTTCAACTAGGTGGGTTGACAAGCAGACTACAGCAATGGGTTTGAGTGTGTTAGAGATTATGAAGATGGGATAGGACAGGGTTCAGATCTGTTGCTCATAGGGTCGCTATGATTCATACTCAACTTGACAGCACCTAACAACAACAGGATTTGTTAAGGTTATATAATTAAAAATGTTTGTACTCTTTGTATAATTGTAGAATTGTCAATGGCAAGACAGATTTATCTGGGAACGTGCTATAAAATTGCTTTCTCAAGCATGTTTGTTCCTAGCAGTCTGCTGTATAGAAAATCCATCTGTAATGCTGTGTCAAGACCCTTCAGGCAGAGGCTATTACATCCTGCATCTGTTAACATAGAGGACCGGTCGGTCCCCTGGGAATAACTTGTGACATCTTGCATCTGCCAGGCCACATAGAAAGAAGATAAATGTTTCCTTTAGGGCATAGGGTTTAGATCAGAACAAAGATGAGAGAAAAGGCTTTCAAAAACAGACAGTCCTAAAAAAGATAAAAAAAAAAGATAGTCCTAAGAATCAAAATGGACTCCATACTCATGCAGTCCTTAAATAAAGGAGTTAAGGCTTTGATTTCAGGTTGCTGTATTTACAAGGATTAAGTGACTGATTTTTGGACTCTATTACACGGCCTTTGAAACCTAGAGAACTTCAAAGTATAACTATAATTCTGAAACACTTGTTATTACATTTCATCAATTTCTATGATACCAAAGTCGACTCTCTATTGTTTCTGATAAAAAGTATCCATATTTCCCCATTCATTATAAATCTTAGTTGATGATGGGAGTGTCTCTCTCTCTCTCTCTCTCTCTCTCTCTATGTGTGTGTGTGTCTAGGTGTGTGTATTTTTGAAATTCCAGGTATAATATATCCATAAACTTGCCAAGCCTGGCTTTGGTTTGAGCTTTTTCTATTTGTACCATTACCTCTTGTATCTCCCAAATAGTGATAATTACTTCCTACAAGAGAGAGTGTAGCAAAGTGGCTAAAAGCAAAAGCTTTGTAGCCAAACAGGTTGGATTAAAATTCTGTATCACAGCTTACTGGTATTTTAAATTTAGACAAATTACATTTTCTGCGTCTTATTGTACTCATCTGCTCAATGGTAATGATAATAATATCCACTTACTCTAACAATGGTTGTGAGAATTAAGCAAGGTTATGTTATGTTATGTAAGAAAAACCTTTACGGAAACACACAATAGCTCAAAGAGCAATAACTTTTCACCCCCATTATATGTTCGGATTTTTTTGTGTACCATTAAGTCAGAACTCACCCATAGCTGAGCCAGAAGCAGATTTTCAGAGGTAGTTAATTGCACAGGAGGGGATTGCCTGTCTTTATCTAGCAGAGCAGCTGGTGGACTTGAACTCTGTACCTCTGGGTTGCCAGCACAACTCTTTATCACTAGACCACCAGAGCTTCCTGCAGATATATTATGTAAGTGCAAAATTGGGGAAAAAATACAAATAAGACATCAGGGATTCCTTAACTGATTTTAGCCTCAGTCACAGATGGGATGTGATTCCTGTCTTCAGAGACTATGAGATATGGTGGGATCAAATGTGAAAGCATGTAGACTGAAGCCACAGATTAGAGTTTGAAGATATAGGAACAGAATAGAGGTTTATAGAAGAAGGCAACGTCAGAGGGGTAGTAGACATGGATGTGGGCTGTTCCTAGTGGGCGTCAGGTATTAAAAAGTAGAACTGCTTCATAGCGTTTCCTTGGCTGTGACTTCAAGGAAAGGAGATGCATAGGTCTTTTCGTGTGAGGTATTTATAGTTGGCTGAGTCTGAACCACTAGCTTTAATGAACAACAGCCTAGTAAAAATTGTTTGTGCCACCTGGCAACTACATGAGGTAAGTGTTGTTGTTGTTGTTAGGTGCCATTAAGTTAAAAACAACTCATAGAAACTCTGTAAACATTGGAGCTGAACCCTCTAATATCCTGTGTTATCTTTACACAGTCACTGTGGCAGTCACTGTGTCAATCCACCTAATTAAGGGGATTCCACTCCTTCACCAACTCTCCACCCTTCCATGCACCATATTCCTCTCTGAGAAATAGTCCCTCATAGTGTGAGGCAATTAAAATAAGCTTGGAAGCAGGAGTGGCATCCACTTCTGAAATAGCTTGCCTCTGGAAACCGTATGAATTTGGAGAAACGATGAAAGTTATACAAGTGTTCAGGCTTTTCATTCATAGGTTCTCTATGAGTAGTTTACAACTCAATGACACTTACCAACAACAGCAACTTAGAGAGAGCTCTGTTGGCCTAGTGGATAGAAAGTGATGCTACCAAGCCAAAAGTGGGTGATTTTAATTTGCAGGCCTCAGGTCTGTTTTTAATTGTTTTTGGTCAAACATTCTAGGTCTTGTAGCACTGGTGTGTCCACTTGCTGTACAGAGGTAACTTGTGGCTGCTGTGAAGCTGAACATTGTGACACTGATGTGTCAAATGCAATAATGGTTACCCATGGTGGACGGTGTTTGGTGAAACTCCTGATTAAAATAAGCTTGGAAGCAGGAATGGCATCTAATTCTGAAATAGCTTGCCTCTGGAAATCCTATGAACCTGGAGAAAGGATGAAAGTCATACAAGTGTTCATGTCTTTGGTGCATAGAGTCACTATGAGTTGCCTATGACTCAACGGCAATTAACAACAGTGTGAGGCAAAGCCTCATTATCCTGGACTCCTAAAAGCACTCCAGCTGCACCCTTTCCAAGATATATTTATTTGTTCTTTAATCAGTTCGAGGGGGTGTTTAGTTCTCTTATCTAACATCACAACTCAAAGGTATAAATTATTCTATCATCTTTATTCATTGTCCAGCTCTCAGATACATAGCAAGTGATCAGAAAATCCATGGCCTGAATCAGATATACCTTAGTCCTCAAACTGATATCATGACTTTTTAGAGTTTGAATACTTTGCTAACCACAGACTTTCCCAATTAAATACATCTCCTAATTTGCTAAATTGGGAAGGGTGTACGCCAGGGATGCATCCTGTCTCCATACCTTTTCAACATGTATGCAGAGCAGATTATCCGAGAGGCTGGGCTCTATGAGGAGAATTGTGGCATCAGGATTGGTGGAAGATCTATTAACAATCTACGTTATGCAGATGACACAACCCTGCTTGCTGAAACTGAGGAGGACCTCATGCACTTGCTGCGAAGGGTCAAGGACTGCAGCCTTCAGTATGGACTAAGGCTCAATGTCAAGAAGACAAAGATTCTCGCCACTGGACCAATTGGCAGCATCAGGATGGATGACGAAGAGATTGAGAGTGTTCACAGCTTCACTTTGCTCGGCTCCACAGTCAACACTCTTGGCACCAGCAGTCAGGAAATCAAAAAGCGTATCGCAATGGGAAAGTCTGCTGTTAGGGACCTCTCTAAGGTACTCAGGAGCAACAGTGTCTCTCTGGAGACTAAAGTGCGCCTGATACAGGCCATGGTATTTGCAATCACTTGTTATGCATCAGAGAGTTGGACAATGACTAGGGAGGACAGAAGGAGAGTGGATGCTTTTGAGCTGTGGTGCTGGAGAAGGGTACTGAATGTACCCTGGACTGCCAGGAAAACAAACAGATTTACCTTGGAGAGGATTAAACCAAGCTACTCCTTGGAGGCCAGGATTCTGGGGCTTCGTCTGACATACTTTGGACATGTTGCCAGGAGGGACGGGTCCTTGGAGAGGGACATCATGCTTGGGAGGGTTGAGGGACAACGCAGGAGGGGAAGACCCCCTATGAGATGGATTGATTCGGTGACTGGGGTAATCGGCATGGGTGTGTCAGAGGCGGTGCGGTTGGCGCAGGATAGAGCAGGGTTTAGGGCTGTTGTGCATAGGGTCGCTATGAGTCGGAAACGACTCGACGGCACATAACAACAACAACAACAATTTGCTAACTGCTAAAAATGTCAAGTTCCATTCTGAAATATAATGTGGTGAGTGACAGGATATTATCCATATGCAGAGAAGGAAGATCCATTAACAGAACTATTATTTAAATACATGCTCCTACATCTACAGCCAAAGAGGATGAAATTGACATTTTTTACCAAATCTAACAGTCTGAAATTGACTGTACATGCAATCAAGATGTGTTAAAGATGTTTGTGACTGGAATACAAAAGTTGGAGACAGTGAAGAAGAAATAGTAGTTGGAAAATCTGGGCTCTGTGATAGAAATGAGGCTGGAAATAGAATGATCATATTTTGTATTTACAATCATTTCTTTATCTACTGCAGATAGATTTTATAAAAGACACAAATGACAACTTTACACATGGATTTTACCTGATGGGATGCCTAGGGATCAGATTGACTCTATTTGTGGAAGAAATCATTGGAGAATTTCATGAGACAAATAGGAAATATCATTATTATGCAATTATTTTCATTTCATCTTGTTGTTTTCATATGCCTTTAAGTCAGAACTGACTCATAGCTAGCTGACTCTCCAGAGGTAATGAGTCACATAGCAGATTTTTCATTTCTCCCCAGCTGTGTAATTGATGGATTAAAACCACATGCCATTTGATTGGCAAACACCACTTATGGCTAGGCCACAGTGTCTCCCTTCATTTTATCTATGAAATGTCAATGGTATTTTTTTTTTGCAAATCCTTGGCAATGGTTTCAGGTCACAATTTTTGTTGTTGTTGTTGTTATATGCCATCGAGTCATTTGTGACTCATAGTAACACTATGTATAACAGCTCTGAAATCTGCTCTATCCTGAGCCAAGCTTATTTTCTCTGGCATATCTACCACATTATTCAAGTCACTGAATCAATCCATCTAATCGAGAGTCTTCCTCTCTTGTGCTGTCCCTCCACCCACCCAAACATGATGACCCTCTCCAAAGACTGGCTCCACCTCGCAGTATACCCGAAGTATGCCAGTGAAGCATCAGAATCCTTGCCTTCAAGGAGCAGCCTGGTTTTATCCTCTCCAGGATGGTCCACGGTATATTCAACACTTTTCTCCAGCACCACAGCTCGAAGGCATCAATTCTCTTTCTATCATCCCTAGTCATTGTCCAGCTTTCTGATGCATAGCAAGTAATTTCAAAGACCACAGACTGTATTAGGTACAGCATAGTCCCCAGACTGACATCATTACTCTTTAATACTCTGGAAAGTTTCCTGAGAGCAGATTTTCCCAATGTAAATCATCTTTTGATTTCCTAGATGCTGGTGGCAAGAGTGTTGATTTTGGAGCCAAGTAAACTGAAACTGTTAACAATCGCAGTCTCTTCACCATCTAACATGATGCTGCCAGTCTGCCCTGTGGTGAGAATCTCAGCCTATTTAATCACTATGCCCACAATCCCACAATTACAGAAGTTGGGTGGACAGGGCCTGAGTTTAAGTTATAAACATTATATAATTGCATACTGTGATGCAGTAGATTGACTGTTCAAAATTATTTTCCCATCACTGGTTTTGACTTTTTTGCCACATGGCTTGGTTGAGCAATGCTAATAATATGCATAATATTAATAGCTCCTTTTGGGGAAACAAACCTGTAAGGTATGAAGAATACTAACAAGAGGACTAATCAGTTTTTCATGTTCCTTAATTTGCACAGCTGTAGAGGCAGACGATGGTGATCTTGCTACCAAGAAAGAGGACATGCACAATTTAGTGCATCTTTCTGGGCGAAAGATGCCTTCACAGTGTGGACCAAGGCCATTACCATCAGGAGCTGTGACAACAACAGCAGCAACACTCACAGTAGGAACAGCAGCAGCACAGATGGTGAAGAAGCAGAGATCAACATGAAACTGAGCTGAAAAGGAGCTGATGCTCCATATAACCAGAACTCAAGACTTGTCCCTGGACTCACCGGAGGACTGGGAAGATGCCAGGTCCAGCAGAACTAACTAGGTAAGTAGCACTGACTCAAAGACAAGACATTCAACAGAAGAAGCCTCCGAAGCAAGCACCCCCGAGAAGTGGTCACCAGTGAAAAATGTATACTGTTTCCTATCTACACTATAAATAGTTACTCACATAATAAATGTGATTAGACCACATCAGTCTCCAAGGAGCATTCTAGGTGCACTTCCTCCATGATGATTTTGATTTTCACATGGCAGCCCATGGTATAGTTAACACTCGTAACACCACAATGCAAAAGTGTCAAGTCAGGTGGTAAAAAATACAATGGTTTAGATCAAGAGTATTTTAGTCTGTGCATTAAGCTCAATATACTTATGCATTATTTCAAGATTAACCTTCTGTTAGCCAGGCTATCAAATGATAGTCTTGTCCACCAGAAATCTGTGTTAATAATCTATCACAGGTTATATTATTGTCCTTCAAATTCACGTTGTTTTTGTTGTTGAATGCCTCCAAGTCAAGCATGACTTATAGCGACCCTATGAACAAAAGGCCTGAAGCCCCTCTACAATGATCAGCATTTATCAAATTTCATAGAGTTTCCAGAGGCATGTTATTTAGAAAGTATAAGTCAATAGACATATGAACTTTTTACACAAACCTACATATAAAGCTGATAGAAAGATGGCCAAGCTCTTCCTGTGTGAATTATAGCCTCTGAAGACCCACTCGAGGGTCAGCTATAAGCTGTTTCTGATTCGACAGTGCATAACACAAATACAATTTTTTTAAGTCCTCTTTAAACTTTCCCTTTATCCCATCCTTTGATCCTTTTAGAAGACTACTTTTCCCTTTTGCTTGAATGTCAGAGAACAAAAAATCAGGGTGGTAGATTAGAAAAGGTGTGTTCCTGGCAGTCAAACCAGATGAAGTAGGAGAATAACCTAAATGCTTCAGTGATTGGCAGCCAAGAAAGCAGGAGCAGGAACTAGAAAGAAGCATCAGTATGCTACCTCACAAGAGACACCAAGCAGTGGGAAACGATGTTGTTAATCACCAACAAGCTAAGTAGAAGTTCAGAGAAAGCTGCTCACTAGAAGGCATCTGACAGCCTAGGAAACAGCATTAGAAGGAAAGCAGAGGTCATGGATAGAGGGAGCTGGTTAGGCTGGGAGGCTGGTAGCATGTACTGAGGAAGAAAAGCTATTGCATAATGAATAAAGCCATTTAAAAGAATGTGAACCAGGTTTTCCACAGAGAAGGAAAGTAAGAAAGCAATACCTAATTTAAAATAGATTACCTAACTTGGAAGGGACTGGAAAGCATTATGCTCTCAGTTCCATAAAGACACATACTGTATTAAACCATTATGGTAGAAATAGATAACTAGTAAAACATGTATGAGGATACACGGTGGTTAAGGTGAGAGCAGCGGGGTGAGGATGGACTGGGGGAAGTTAATCATAGGGTCACAAAATTTGATGAGTGGCGGGAGGGAAAGGAAGTGGGAAACAGTTGGTGTGAAAACATGGTATGCAAACTTTATAAGTAAACTAGTAAAAAATATTAAATTCTTTTAAAAAAATTGCAAACTGCAAATTAAGATTCTTAAGAAAAAGCCTAACTAGAGACATAAAAGACCCATACAAAGAAAAGTACAAAACCCTTCTGCAAGACACCATAAAAGACCTAAATAAATGGAAAAAATATTCTCTGTTCATGGATAGAAAGACTCATAAAGAGAAAACAAAAATTCTACTAAAATCAATATACATGCTTAATGAAATCCCAAAGCACATAGCAAATTCATTTGTCAAAGAAATAGAAGTGCAGTTGGTAAGCTTATTTGGAAAGAAAAGAGACCTCAATTAAGCAAAGTACTTCTGAAAACAGGAGGCATAGCACTCCCTTATCTCAAACCCCACTATACAGCTGTAATAACCAAAACAGCATGGTACTGGTACAGTGACAGGCACACAGACCAATGGAATAAAATCAAGGACCCAGAAATTAACTCATCTATCTCTGATCAATAAACAGATTTAAACCTTGATTCACATATTGAAATATGCTCTGGGCATATTGGCAATATGTGCAAAATACTGAATAACTCAGAAAGCAGCAAAAGAAGATGGAGGGACTATACAGAATCACTGCATGAAAAAGAACTAACTGAGACTAAAAAAATTCAGGAAATATATAAGCAGGTTGTTGTTGTTAAGTGCCATCAAGTCATAGACAAAGACATGAACAATTGTATAACTTTCATCATTTCTCCAAGTTCATAGAGTTTCCAGAGGTGACCTACTTAGGAAGTGGATGCCACTCCTGCTTGCAAGCCTGTCCTAAACTTTGTCCTGTGCCAATTGCACTGTCTCTGACACTCCCATCCCGATTACCCCAGTCACTGAATCAATGCACCTCATAGAGGACCTTTCCCTCCTGTGCTGTCCGTCCACCCTCCCAAGCATCATGTCCTTCTCCAAGAACCAGTCTCTCCTTAAAAAACATCCAAAGTATGTTAGACAGAGCCTCAGAATCCTTGCCTCCAAGGAACCACCCAGTTTAATCCTTTCCAGGATGAATCTGTTTGTTTTTCTAGCAGTCCATGGTACTCTCAATACACTTCTCCAGCACCACAGCTGAAAGGCATCAATTCTCCTTCTATCCTCATTGGTCATTGTCCAACTCTCTGATGCGTAACAAGTGATAGCAAAGACCATGGTCTGTATCAGACACACCTTAGTCTCCAGAGAGACACCATTGCTCCTCAGTACTTTGGGGAAGTCCCTAACAGCAGACTTTCCCATGGCAATACGTCTTTTAATTTCCTGGCTACTGGTGCCAAGAGTGTTCACTGTAGAGCCAAGTAAACTAAAGCTGTGAACAATGTCAATCTCTTCACCATCCATCCTGTTGCTGCCAATTGGCCCAGTGGTGAGAATCTTTGTCTTCTTGACATTGAGCCTCAATCCATATTGGAGGCTGCAGTCCTTGACCCTCTGCAGCAAGTGCATCAGGTCCTCCTCAATTTCAGCAAGCAGGGTTGTGTCATCTGCATAATACAGATTATTGATAGATATTCCACCAATCTTGACCTCATAGAGCCCATCCTCTCGGATAATCTGTTCTGCACACAGGTTGAAGAGGTATGGAGATAGGACGCATCCCTGGCATAGGCCCTTTCCAATTTTGAACCATGCAGTGTTTTCTTGCTCTGTTCTGATGACTGCCTCCTGGTCCAAGTATAAGTTTTGCATTAAACAGTCAAGTGTTCTGGGATTCCCATTCTTCTCAGAGTCAGACACAGTTTGTTATGATCCACACAGTCAAATGTCATTGAATAGTCAATGAAACACAGATAGACATTCTTCTGGTATTCCCTGATTTCAGCTAAGATTCATCTAACATTAGCTACAATATCAATGTTATGATATAGTACTATGCAAAGACATTTGACTGTATAGATATTAACAAATTGTGACTCACATTAAGAGGAAAGGGAATCCCAGATCACTTGTGCTCATGGGAAACCTAGACCAGGAGGCTGTTGTGTGAACAGAGCAAGGCAATACAACATGCTTCAAAATGAAGAAAGGATTGTGTCAGGGTTGTATCTCTCTATATACTTATTCAATCTGTATGTTGAGCAACTTATTTAAGGAACTGAACTCTATGAAGAGGAATGCAAAAGCAAGATCTGAAGGAGATTCATCAATAACCTGTGTTATATAGATACCACAAACTTGCTTATTGAAAGTAAAAAGGACTTGAAGCACTTATTGCAGAAGATGAAATAATACAGCCTTCAATATATATTGTATCTCAACGGAAAAAAATTAAAAACCCACAACCCCCAAAACCAAAGATTCTTACCACTGAACCAATAGACACAATCATGATAGATGGGGAAAAGATTGAAATGATCAGCAACTTAATCTTACTTGAACTGACAATTAATACCCTTGGTATCAGCAGTCAGGAAATTAGTAGACACATTGTACTGGGAAAGTCTGCAGTTATGAACCCCTCTGAATTATAGAGAAGTAATGATGTCAGTTGGAGGACTAAGGTACATCTGACTGAGACCATTGCCCTTCTGATCACTTGCTATGCATCTGAGAGCTTGACAATGAATACAACAATTGATGCCTTTGGGCTGTGGTGTTGGAAAGAAGTGCTGAAAACCCCATGAACTTCCAAAAGAAATAAACAGATATATTTTGGAGATGGTGCTGCCAGAGGGCTCTTTGAAGGCAGAGATGACAAGGCTTCATCTCACATATTTTGGGCATGTTTCAAAGAGGGGCTATTGCTTGGAAAGGGACATGATGCTCAGAAAGGTAGAGGTTTGGCAAAGGAGAGGAAGACCCTCAACCAGGTGGATTGACTGCTGTAATCAGCTCTATTAAGCTAAAAAGTGTGAAGTGTGATGATGGCACAAGATAGGACAGGGTACAGAACTGTTGCTCATGGCTTGTTACGGTTGTGCTTGACTTGATGGCAATCACCACACCACCACCAACAATATATGGTCAACCAATATTTTACAAGGAAACAAACCTTATCAAATGGTGAAATGACGACCTCTTCAACAAATGGTACTGACAAAACTAGACTGCTACCTGCAGAAAGCTGAACCAGGATCCACACCTCTCATCATACACAAAAATTAACTCAAAGTGAAACAGAGACCTAGGGGTAAAGCCCCAAACCATAAAGATCATAAAGTGGGACAAGCTTAGAAGGCCTTGCCTATGATGTCAAGAAGCTGACAAATACATCCAGAAATACACAATTAGGAGAGGATAAAATTGATGACTGGGACCTTATAAAGATTAAATCCCTGTGCACATCAAAGTTTTCCAACAGGATGAAAAGAAAACCTATTGATTAGGAAAAGCATTTCACAATACCATTTCAGACAAAGATTTTATAACTAAGGTTTACAGAACCTACACAAGAAAAAGACTGATAGTACAATTACAAAAATGGACAAAAGACATAGAAAGACTTTTCAGAGGAAGATATTCAGATGGCCAACAAACACATGATGGAATGCTCAAAATTGCTGACAATAAAAGAGATGCAAATCAAAACCACAATGAGATACCATCTCACCCAGTAGCAGTGGCAAAGATTAATAGGACAACAGGCAATTAATGTTGGAGAAGATGCAGAAAGATAGGGCCTCTCCTACATTGTTGGTGGGATTGTGAAATGTTACAACCATTCTCGAAGGCAGTTTGGAATTTCCTTAAAAAGCTGAATGTAGAAATTCCGTATGACCCAGGTATTTCACTTCTAAAAATGTACCCTGAGGAAATTAGAACTCAGACACAGACATTTGTACAGCAATGTTCAAAACATCTTTGTACACAATCAGAAGTACAAGAAAACACCCCAAATGTTCAACCACAATCACATAGATTGAGAAATTACGGTACAATCACATGATGGAATACTACATAGCACCCAACAGCAACTATTTCTAAAATTATTCCATAACTTTGGAGGGACTGGAGAGCATCATGTTGAGTGAACTAACTCAGTCTCATAAGGACAAACAATGCACAACATCATTATTGTAGGAAAAGAAAGATAATTAGTAAAATATGTATGAGGGTCCAAAGCGGAAGATGGGAGTACAAGGGTGAAGATAGATATAGGGAAAATCAGAGTGTTGCACAATTTTTTTGGATGGTGGGAGTAGGGGTAAAGAAATGGGAAAGATCTGGCAGGGACTGGATAATGATGGGCATAGTTCAATGGTGATTAATTTTACAAAGCCTGGCTTGACAGTTAACACTCTTGGCACCAGTATCCAGGAAATGTAAAGACATATTGCCATGGGAAAGTCTGCTGTTAGGGATCTCTCCAAAGTACTGAGGAGCAATGGTGTCTCTCTGGAGACTAAGGTGTGTCTTATACAGGCCATGGTCTTTGCAATCACTTGTTATGCATCAGAGAGTTGGACAATGACCAAGGAGGACAGAAGGAGAATTAAAGCCTTTGAGCTGTGGTGCTGGATAAGAGTATTGAGAATACCATGGACTGCTAGGAAATCAAACAGACCCATCCTGGAAATGGTTAAACCGGGTGGTTCTTTGGAGGCAAGGATCCTGAGACTTCATCTAACATACTTTGAACATGTTATAAGAAGAGACTGGTCCTTGGAGAAGGACATCATGCTGGGGAGGGTGGAGGGAGAGTCCAGGAGGGGATGGCCCTCTATGAGGTGGATTGATTTGGTGATAAGGGTAATTGGAATGGGTGTGTCAGAGACAGTGCAATTGGCACAAGACAGTAGAGTTTAGGACTGTTGTACATAGGGTCGCTATGAGTTACAAGTGACTCGATAGCACATAGCAACAACAGTAAATGGGAATCATTCAACACAATGTGAATAAAGGCTAGTGTAAAACACAATGCATACAAACTTGGTAATGAAACCAATATAAAATAAATGAAAAAAAAAAGATTGTGAACCAGGTTTTCATTGTTAGAGCACTGTTGTACATGTATGAAAAGCAGAAACTTAGAAAGTACCATTTGGTGCTTGGTTTGGCATTGTAAATATGGGCGTTAACTCTTGCTTTTTTATTAAACATGTACATATGGTAGCATACGCCTTAGATGTGTTTGTCGGCTTTGGGATCAAAGGAGACAGAAGAATTAGAGCTGAGAACAGAAGTGTGTCAGCTGGCATTTTCCTTGTATTGCTTTTCACTGATGATCCTAGAAAGATGTTTTCTTTTATTTTAGTTTAGAAATAAATTCTAACACCAGTCAAGAAATGAGGAAATAGGGTGCTCAATAAAAGTTGAATACTGATTTTGTAATTTCCTAGCTAAGACTAAGGTTTCTTTAAAGGATTAGTTTAGATGAACTATATAAATCAGTATTTGCACCATGTGATGTTTGGATGTAGTGAAGTTAAAATTATATATGGTGTCTGATTTTCAAGTAAATATCATTTCTTTGATGCACACAAGTCTGGAGGTACCTAAAGCATGGGCGAATAGCACTATTTTGGGTGTAGGAAATGAGACTTAGAGAAGTTAAATAACTTGATGAAAATCAAATAGCCAGTGAAAAGTAGAACCCTGGATGAAAGCCCACACTTTCTTATCACTAATCCAGCAGCAAATAAACATATTAATTTCAATTTGATCTTAATATTTTCTGAAAACCAAAATCCTTTTTGACCCACAGAATTTCATAATATGTATTTTTTTATTATTTAGGTAATCAAACATTCCTATGGGAAGCTCTGAGGTTTTCTAAGTGACATGAATACTCCCTTGCTAACTTGGCGTCTAATATCCAATAAATGATGATTGAGAAAAGTGCTGGGTTAGGTACACTAGAATGAAAAAGTCCAAACTGGCATATTGGGATTTTTTTCCCTTATCAAAGCGCCACACTGGCAGCACATTCTGACCTATCAAATAGGAGAAGTGTGCACTATTCAGGTGTTGTTACGAGCAAAGTGTGAAATGCATTTCCCATAGAAAACATGTTGATAAAATGTTGGCAGGTAAAACCTCCATGGCATGGAGAGAAAATGTCTTTGAAAATATCCCAGTGAATGTTCCTGTTTTAAGTTAACAAGTAGGTGCAGGAATCCTCCCTTGAAAATAGTAAACTGCTCGTCTTGCAGATTGTGTTAGGAATTGGATTTGCAAAGAAAAATGTCTTGTGGCACAGAATCAGTACAGAGATGTGCCAAATTTTTAAATGTCTTATATAATTTTGTTTAGATGTAAAGAATAGAGTCCAATCCTATAATAAAATCCAATTAATACGATGCTGACAAATGCTGCATCAGGTAGGCAGAAGAAAATAGCATGCATTTTTCACCTTTGACCACAAGCTCATTCTCTTTGCATGCATTTCTTTGCTTTTATCACCAAAGAATATTAGGACAATAAGAGGAATAAATAAGGTAGCACCATACTATAAAGAAAGGCAAGGTACAAGAGGCTAACCATATGCTTTGGTAAGGGACTATCACCTTTCACTGATTAGCATACATTTGAATATTTAAAAATAGTACAACTGAGTAAAAGAAGGCAAACTCTATAAGACTTTAAAATTAACATTTATATAAACGACAATAATTTATAACTTTTTAAATAAAATTATGCCTGTAAAAATTACAGAAAACATTGGAGCAAAGCATTTAGGAAATGGTTCCCCCCAAATAAATAAACACAAATAAGTAAGACACACAGAATCAACATTTTTGAAAGTCTGGAAATTATATTCTCACGTTTACTGCATTTATTTTTCTTTCCCTCATTACCATCTAGCTGGAACTGGCTCATTGCCAACACTCCAGCAGGTTTCCCCAGCTTCAAATCACTCTAGATAAAATTCTGTGAGAAGATTGGCCATCTTTCACTGTGGAGAAGCTGGTGGATTCGAACTGTCAGAGAGTTGAGGATTTTGGATAAGCAGAGCAACTCCCAATGGACTCTGCCAGTAAAGTTTGAAAAGATCACTTCTTGGAAACAGTGACACTGGGGTTCACTGGTGCCACAGTGCTTGTGTTCACATGTCACCCTCTGCTCCAGTACACTGTTCAGCATAACAGCAGCAGCTGTGAGAATGACGCTTGTGATGTCGGTTATTGGCTCTATGATGATTATTTTCTTCCGGTTAATGTTGAGATGGAAAGCTCAACATCATTCATTGAAAACTGTAGGCTTTCATCTTCATCCTCATCTTTGACAAGCAAGGTTGTGACATCTGCATAATGCAAATGAATATCAGAAAGATAATACCAAAAAGTGTACATTTGTGTTTCATTGACTATATGAAGATGCTTGATTGTTTGGGTCATAACAAACTACGTATAAGATTCTGGAATCCCAGAACACTTAACTGTATTCATACAAAACCTCTATGTAGACTATAAAGCAATTGCCTAAACAGAAGGAGGAAACACTACATGATATAAAGTTAGGAAAAGTATGTCAGGATTCTATCTTGTCTCCATAGCTATTCAGTCTGTATGCTGAGCAAATCATTCAAGAAAGCTGTTGTAAGAAAAGAATGTGGAGTCAAAATAGAGGAAGACTCATAAAAAACCTGTTTTATGTAGGTGATTCAAACTTAATTGAATAAGTCATAGGTTTTACATACTTCTATCCTGAGATCTATTCCTTGCAGGGGACATCATGCTTGGAAATTGAAGGGTCAGAGAAAGAGAGGATGACCTTCAGCCAGGAGGAATGACACAGTGACTGCCACATTAGTGTCTAGTATGTCAAGAAGTGTGAGGATGACAAGGTTAGGGTTCAGATCTGTTGTCTATGGGGTCGCTAGGGGTTGTACTCAATGGCACCATCATGACATTCTTGGCCTTATTTCCATCATCAAGGCCATATGCACCAAGTACTCAGCTTTTTTTCTTCACCCTCCAACTTTTTATTTTAACCATGGTTAATTAACAGTACATCTTGGTTGTGTGTTTGATCACTTTCTGACTGCTGAGGTTGGCAGAGTTTCTTTGTCTATAGTTTTAGCTTGTGTTGAACAAATATGCATCTTGTTGTTATTGTTATGTACCATCAAGTCAGATCTGAACCATAGCTGTGGACTTTCAGAGACAGTTACTTTCCTGGGAGGAGATTATCCATCCTTCTCTCTGGAGCCGTCCCTTGTACCAGTCTAGATATTACCTTGCCATTAATGGAAATTATTCCAAATAAATCCTGAAATGTCCTTTTTGAGGACGAATGTGTTGTCACTTCTCTTCAGTTTGTCATTTCCAGCATAGTAGACCATGTGTTTGTCAGATTAAACATGGCCAATAGAAATCTATTTCAGTTCATTAATGCCTAGGATACCAACCTTTATATATTCCGTTTCTTTGACAACTTCTAGTTTCTCTCAATTTGTATTTTATACATTCTGTGTTCCTATTATAATTATGCTTTCTCCCATTATGAGTGTTCCCGCATCAACAAACAAAGATTCTCATTGATTGAAAGCTTTACTCCATCTCTTCACTGAAGTAGACTCTATTTTAACATGCACCACTCCCTCATTCATATTTTGAATGTCTTCCAGACTAAGAGGCTTATCAGTTCATGTTCTGATGCTATTAATACAGTTTTCACAAGCTAATCATTTCAGAAGTGGAAAAATCAGTACTGCGTCTTAATCTGGCATTCTGAAATCTGTTCATCATTGGTGACTTTGATATTTAAAACACCAATGCAAGTGCTTCCAGCATCACAGCAACATGCAAGCCACTAGATTGGAACAAAGAGGCAGACTGTGGTTTAATTTCTAGTCATTATTAAATTAAAAAGCCGTCATGAATTAACAACCATTGTTGTTGTTGTTGTTATTGATTGTTATTGATTGTTGTTGAGTCGAGCACAACTCATAGCAACCCTATGAACAAAAGGCCCAAAGCTTTTCTATAACTATCATAATTTATAGAGTTACCAAAGGCATGTTGTTTAGGAAGTGGATGCCACTCTTGCTTCTAAGAATTAAAAATAATCCCCTAAAAATCATGCTCTTTTCCATCTTTTTTATATACTTAGAGAGGAGTTGGCTGTTGGAGTGGGTTTTTTTTAATTTTTATATGCCTATTTTTTGTTTTTATTCTTTTGCAATAATAAATTTACATTGTGTTTCATTCATATACCTTATGATCCCTGCAATCCCTCCTTTACAGTGTATATTTCATGCAATTATTCTTATACATTGAATGCCATATAATTAATTGCCATTGATCTGTGCATATTACTACACCATTTTTTCAAGTTCTCATTGACTCTTTTGCATTCCCTCCTCCTTCTCCAATCTTCCCACCAAATTTATTATCCTACTGATTTTTGCCCTTCCCCTTTTGCGGCCCCTTCCTTCTTTTCTCCTATCCCTTTTGGATATTTACACGTATCTTTCTAGTTACTAGTTATCTTTTCTAAAATGTGTAAATATTTCCTAACATGGTTCACTGGTTTATCATAGAAGGTAGACTTGTAAAGATGGAACAAAGGCAGCTTATAACTTTGATTTTATGCATGCATGTATGTTGCATGTAACACATAGAACACATTAGCATTCTAAAGACATACTGCTAAAAAACAATGGTAAACATTTACCCTTGATGATATTATTGTAGGAAAAATAGTCAACACTACTTTATCTTGGATTTAAAAACTGTTTGAGAGTATATTTAGGTGTAATTTGTTTAGACCTCTTTTTGTTCCAAATGGAAATTCGAATGTGCTACAATAATTGAAGGCAGTCAAAAGTAAGACAAGGCGAAGTGTGCTTTTTAACATATTTTATTACATTAATATGATGAAGTTACATTTGTAACTTCAGAAGTAGTCATTTGGCTATCTGGAAACAGGGAATGATATAACATATACTATTGGGAACAAACTGTTAAATATTGTTTCACCTACAAAATATGCCTCTTGACATCATAAACCAAGTTTGACGAAATTTAGTTAAAAATTTACAATCCTAGCCTAATCACAAGTCCTTAATTATTATATTGGTTCTTAAGCAACAGGGCTGAATCCATGTTAAAACTTAACACAGAGCTTTTAAAATTAGTATAGTAATTTTTATTTTAGATTGTCATTGTTTTTGTTAAGTGCGATTGAGTCATAGATGACTCATAGTGACCCTATGAACAAAAGACCTGAACACTTGTATAACATTCTTTGTTTCTCCAAGTTCACAGGATTTCCAGAGGCAAGCTATTTCAGAAGTGGATGCCACTCCTGCTTCCAAGCTTGTTTCACTCAGGGAGCTCCACCAAACTCTGTCCACCATGGGTAACCATTATCGCATTTGGCACATCAGTGTCACAGTGTTCAGTATCACAGCAACCACGCAGTTACCTTTGTATAGCAAATGAACAGACCAGTGCTGTACCACTTAGAAGAATGTCTGACCAAAACAATTTAAACCAAGCCTGAGTGTCACAGATTAAAATCACCCACTTTTGGCTTGATAGCATCACTTTCTGACCAGTAGGCCAACTGACCTCTCTCGTTGTTGTTGTTGTTGTTGTTGTTGTAAAGTGCCGTCAAGTTGTAGATGAATCATAGCGACCCTGTGAATGAAAGACCAGAATACTTGTGTAACTTTCATCATTTCATATCATTTTATCAGTTCATAGGGTTTCCAGAGGCAAACTAATTTAGAAGGGGCGTATTTGCCTGGCTGGCTGGAACTTTACGTTAGACACCTTTATTTGATTTTTATATCCCTATCACTGGCTAAAGGTCAATTGCAAGGAAAACTATTTATAAGCTATGATGATGGTATGTGTCTTAATACAAAATGGATTTATTATATGTGATTGAAAATATAGGATTAATAATTTGTGATGTCATTTTCATATGCATTCATTTTCTTGTATTACTTTCCATTATGTTTTGTAAGACTAGAACTTTATATGAGTAATAATAGAATATTTAAAATATAAATGTTTTAATATCTTTATAGTTATAAGTGAGGGCTCTATAGTTACTTTTGAAATGAGTCAATTTTTTAATGAATCAGAATAGAAAAGAAGAATTTGTTTTAAATGGTAGTGGAGTAATATTATAGAATCTGTTTAAATAAAAGTAATAAAAGATTATTGGAGGACAGAGAGACAGTATGGCTGGAGGAAAACAACCATTGTGACCAGTTTCTCCATCACACTATGAAATAAGATCTGTTCTTATCATGTAGGATCAAGAATGAAAAGTTAGAAAATTAATAATTGGCTGAAACACTATCAGGAGCGTTATAGCAGGACATTTAGAAGCAACAATTTGGCAACAATAGGTCCATAATGCATAAGTGGAATTGTATGAAATGTCAAAAGTACATGCCACCCAGTTAACTAACGAGTTGTCCCGGGATGAAGACAGGATCAAAGTTTCTGGTAACCTATTGTTCCATGGGGTCTTTGGGCTCCCATTCATTGGTGCAATGATACCTGGCTCTTTTTTAAAACAAGGCGCCTTGATTGGTTATTAAATCCTAGGACCTAACTTTTAGGAATCAAAGATAAAGGACAAATCAAACTTGCATTTTACAGAGTAGAGTGGAGTGAAGACATGTATTTTTTTTATATTAAGGAGGGGGAGACTAGGAACAATGACAATATTCAGCAGTTTTTTTGGGAGGGCTTGAATGGCCCAAATGAAAAAAATAAATAAATACATAAAATTAATCATTTCTAGAGTGAGGAAATTCTCAGAATGCCAAGGGTATGTGACAAAGATAATAGATCTGATTCCTCCTTTGCTGTAGTGATTAAATGAGGCAGCAAGTACACAAAAAACACTTAGGAAGACACTTTCTATTCTTTATAGAAAGTGTTAAACTGACTAGTCGTTGTGTACCGAAGGGTCAGAACCAACCCATAGCTGACTGTCCGATGGGTTTGCAGAGGCAGTTAATGTCCAGATTGCTCATCCTTGTCCTCTGAGCAGCTTGTGGATTTGGACCGCTTTCCTTTGGGATTGCAGGGCAGCTTCTTACCACTAGGCCACCAGCGCTCCCTGTTAGTTTATTTCTAAGAAATTCTACAAGCTAGCCCATTATTTCATCGATATTTCAAAATTAATTGCCACCATATTAAAATATACTTATATATCTCTCTCTAGATCTCTCTCTCTCTCTCTCTATATATATATATATATATATATATATATATAGAGAGAGAGAGAGAGATGATAGAGATAGATAGAGATATATAGACATAGACATAGATGAGAGAGAGAGAGAGACAGAGAGAACTGAGCTCTGATGGCCTAGTGGTAAGAAATGAACTGCAATCTCAAAAGTATGTGGTTCAAATCTACCAGTAGCTCTGTAGGGGAAGAATGAGCAATCTTCTCTGATGTGATTCAGTCCCCCTATAAACATACTGGAGGGTCAGCTATAGATCATTTCCAACTCAACACCACAATAACAATAACAACATCAACAATTACCTTTTCTTACTAATAAAATATTGGAGGAACAAAGAAAGATATGTGTCCGTTTCATTCACCAGCTGCTCCGAGGTAGGATGAACATTCTCCTCCTGGTTGATTTATTGCCTCTGAAAATGCACTGGAGGTTCAGCTATGAGTCAGTTGCAACTTAGAGATAAACAACTGCAATAGCATATTAACCTATCAAAGCAAATGACAAAGAAGTTTGACTCATAATTTATAATTACTTTCTTCATTTCTTGATGGTTTTAAAATAAAGATTTATATGAAGCATAAGATATTTTGTCTATTCTAAACTTTCTCTATGATTCCCCCCAAATAAAGCATTGTGTAAAAATCATACTTCTTTACTTTGAAAGGAAGATAAGTATTCTATTTACAAACATCTTTATATTTCCAGGAGCATGTATTTTGCAATAGCGAACCTATAATTTCTTTGCTAAATTGAGTGTAACCAGTTAGTAGAACAGAACTTCGGAGTCTCTGTAAACTTTCTGTCACTTTTCATTGCCGTTCTATACCCGTCATATGATGCTATTCTGATCATCAGAGTGAAACTTAAACCAAGTGTTATGACAAATAAAGACTCTCTCAAAAGAGGCAAGTCTGATATATGTAAGAATGGATGGTAATTGCCATCACTCATTGCTAACAAAATTGCAGGGATAACAAAATTTCTAGGAAAAAATAAAACAATTTCTTAGATGGTCTATTAAAATGTAGATAGAAAGGAATTCATTAGCTAATATGGTAGAGTAAGCTCAAGGATGCAACTAGAAACCAGAAAAAAATACTGTCATTCATGATTGTTATTGTTTTTATGTGCTGTTGGGTTGCTTGCCACTTATAGTGACTCTATGGACAAGACCCTAACCCCTGCTCTATCCTGTGCCAACCTCACTATCTCCAACACACCTACTCCCATGACCCCATCACTGAACTGATCCATCTCATTGAAGATCTTCCTCTGTTGAGCTGTCCCTCCACCCTCCCAAACATGATATCCCTCTCCAAGGACTGGTCCCTTCTCACAAAATGCCCAAAGTATGTCAACTGAAGCTTCAGAATCTTTGCCTCCAAGAAGCAGATCAGTTTCACCCTCTCCAGGACTAACTTATTTGTTCCCCTAGCAGTTCATTGTATATTCAACACTCTTCTCCAGAACCACAGCTCAACGACATCAATTCTCTTTCATCAGTAGTAATTTTCCAGGTCTCTGACACATAGCACACAATTGCAAAGACTATGGCCTGGATCAGGCACACCTTAGTCTCCAGTCTGACATCTCTTCAGTACTCTGGCAAGATCTCCGATTCTTACTTTCCCAATGCCATTTTTCTCTTGATTTCTTGGCTGCTGGTATCAAGAGTATTGATTGCGGACCCAAGTTAATATTGTTCCCACTAACCTTGAATTTGCCCTTAAGTCACAGCAAACTGATGTATAACTGGGCAAAGTGTTGTCTAGTCCTGTACCTTCTCCATGATTTGGCTGTTAGCTGGACTAAAATTAGGTAATTAGTTATTAATTATAGAATGAAGAAAAACAAGAAAGGAAATGGAGAGGAAACAGGATAAAATAAAGAGGGAAGGTGGGGCAACTGGAAAGAATTTAAGACTCAGTGAAGCTTGTGGGGTAACTATAACAAGAGTTTACTAGACAAGTTCCTTGTATTTTTATGCATTTTAGACTTTATTTAATAAATTAATAATTATCTGATAATTATAAAATGAAAAGTCATTTGATTATGCAGATCACAACCAGAAATTGCTAACATTGAGAAGAATTGGAACCTGGAAATATTTAGTTGTGTGCAGGCAAAAGCTAAAACTGGACCAAGAAGCAGTCATTCGAAAATAAAAAAAGAACAAGTGTACACCAGAGCTCTATACCTTCTTGACATCTGTTCAATTTGTAAGCTGAGAAAATAATTTATGACAGTGTAATTTATGAAGGAAACTGTGGCATCAGGTTTGGAGGAAGATTATTCAGCAAGCTACCTTATGTGGATGACACAACACTGGTTGCTTGCAAGTGAGGAGAACATGAAATGTTTGCTGAAGACCAAAGAGTACGGCCTTCAATATAGATTGTATCTGAACATCAAGAAGACAAAATCCTCACCATTGTACCAATAAAACACATCATGATATGAGGATAAAAGGTTGAAGTTGTCAACAATTTCATCTTACTTGGATCCAGTCAACATTCTTGGTGTCAGCAGTCAGGAGATCAGGA
>NW_006400000.1:461229-470713 GCF_000299155.1 Elephantulus edwardii
TCGCAGGCGACTCGACGGCACATAACAACAACAACAACAACATTCTATTGTGGGATTTAACAACATTCTAGTAGTATCTTTTTCAAGATATATTTATTTATACTTCTTACAGAATATTTAATACACAATATTCTCCTTTGTAAATTTAATATTCTCCATAATTGCATAATTCAAAGAACTCAGTTGTTCTTCTTTGTTTTTTCCTTATTCATTGTCCAACTTTTGCCTACACTGGAAATTGGAAATATTACAGTTTTAGTCAAGGGCACCTTACTCATCAAATTGAATTATTTGCATTTCAGGTTTTTTTGAGTTATTTTGTAGCAGATTTGCTCAAAGTAGCCTGTGTTCTTTGATTTCTTGACCGCTGCCCCATAAGCACTGATTCTTGAGTCAATAGTACAAATGAACAAATATACACGTTCAGTATTTTCTCAGTCTATTAAAATAGAGATAACTTGTTCAGTTCTGAAGAATTATTTTTTTCTTTATGTTGAAATGGAATGCACACAGTAAACAGTAGGATTTTATCTTCTTTGTTTACTTATTTTTAAAGGGAAAACATAAGAGTAATCCCCCACAGACAACTACAAATCATGTAGTTGAATTTCCCACATTTGGAGAAACTGTAGGGGTCAGCACGTCGGGAATGCAACGGGTAAGCTTCACCCTGGAAAAACTACCTTTTTAATCAAGGTATCTGCCCTGTCAGGTGAATATCGAAAGTGGTAATTTTGATCTTCAATCATTTCAGGATCTCTTTACTTTGAACAAACAATGATGTAACATCTGGATATTACAAGTTATTAGTGAAATTTCCTCTAGTCCTGAGGTTATGTTCTTTCCATACAACCCATTTAATCAGTATGTTTGCTGAGTGTACATATTGAATAAGTGTTTTTGTTGTATGCCATTGGGTGTCCTCCAACTCATAGAGACCATATACACAATAGTGCTATAACCTGCCATGCCATGAGCCAATTTCACTGACTAAGACATCGGTGTGTCTTAGACCCCCACTGCCCTAGTCTGTGTATCAATCCACCTCATCCGGGATCTTCCTCTCCAATGCTCTCCCTCCATCTTTCCAAGCATAATGTCCTTTTCTAAGGATCGGTCCCTTCTGGCCACATGCCCAAAGTATGTGAGATGAAGATTCCAAATCCTAGCTTCCAGAAAGAAACTTGGTTTTGCCGTCTGTAAAACAGACCCTTTTTTTTTTGTAGTCTATCCAAGACTTTTCTCCGGTACAACAACTCAAAGGCATCAATTCTTCTATCATCCTTAAACATCATCCAGCTCTTTGATGCATAACAGGCAATTAGGAAGACCATGGACTGGATCAGGTGCATTTTAGTCTCTAGACTAACATCGTTGCCTCTCAGCACTCTGGAAAGTTCTCTGATAGCAGTTCTGATACATGCCTTTCCTGATTGCAAGACACCCAGTATTCACTTATTCTGTTTGAAAAATGGCTTCTTAATGTATACATACAAAACTGTGTGAAGAAATTTCCTTTCTCCACAATATTATTCATAATCTGGTACTATCCACACAAGTACATGCCCTTGTGTAATTAAGAAAACAGTTTTCTTTCAGCTTTCTGAGAGTCTCTGTTTATAGTTAAGGTGTGTACAATTTTATGAATAACATTCCTTAGACATACTTTTGGGAATCCAGCAAAAATTTCTGGAAGATCACTGTTGGTGCATGACTGTATACATTTTGAAGTTATCTTCAGCAAAAATTTTGAAGGTGATATTAAGGATATAATTTGATAATTTCCATATTACATTAGGTCACCTTTCTTTGAAATGAGCATGATTACTCCTACTACTTAATTACATATCAGTTTTTATTTTTTACATTGTGTGCAGTGTTACATTTGCTGGTTAAATAATCTCAGTTGGTATTCCAGAAATTTCTGGAGTTTTATTTTTTCATCAATGACATCAGTAAAATTTGGACCTCTTCTTAGGTTTTTATTGTTATTGTTGTTATGTGCCATAGAGTTGTTTGCAATTCATAGCAATCCTATGCCCAACAGCTCTGAACCCTGCTCTGTCCTGAGGTAACCTTATTGTCTCTGACACACCCTCATTATCCCAGTCACTGAGTCAATCCATCTCACCCAGGGTCTTCCTCTCTTGTGCAGTGCCTCCATCCTCCCATGTATGATATTCCTCTATAAGAACTGATCCTTCCTTGTAACATACCCAAAGTATGTCAGATAAAGCCTCAGAATCCTTGCCTCCAAGGAACAGGCTGGTTTCACCTTCTCTAGAATGAATCTATTTGTTTTCCTGGCAGTGAATGGAATATTAAATACTCTTCTCCAACACCAGAGCTCAAAGACATCCATTTTCTCTCTATCATCCCTAGTTATTGTCCAGCTTTCAGACATGTAGAAATAATTGCAATGACGATATCCTGAACCAGGTGCACCTTAGACTCCAGTCTGACATAACTGTTCTTCAGTACCCTGGAAAGGTCCCTGATAGCAGGCTTTCCCAGTGCAATTTGTCTTTTGATATCATGGCTGCTGGTATCAAGAGTGTTGATTGTGGAACCAGGCAAACATTTTTATTATTATTATTAGTTACTATCTCTTGAAATAGCTAAGCATCTCCAGCATTTTTTAAAACAATATATATGTTCTTCCACCTTTTTTTTTGTGCTTATTGAGTCATTCAACTTTTGCCCATAAAACACTTCAACACTAGGAGTTAAAGCTTGCTTTTCTTTTTCAGATCTCTCTTCTTTAAAACTTCAAAATGAGAAGAGGTTTTCCTGTGGTTTTCCATATAAGTATTCACTTGTATTACTATTTTAAAGAAGTAAAAAATTGCCTTAAATCTTGTCTATATAATGTCACATCAATATGTGTGACCTTGAACAACAAAAAAGCAATATAAAATACTATTCCTTATACTCTCAGTTATAATCACTTTTAACGGGCCTTTGTGTGTCTATGTTTTGTTTGCTGAAAGTAGAAGAGCTATCATTCAGATAATCATATTTTGCTTTTAAAATGGAGAAAGAACATTAAGTTGAGAAGCAGGACTCCAAGGCTGAACCTTTGTGTTTTCTAGAAATAGTTGTGTGATTTTCAACAAGTCAGTTAAGTACTTACTGCAAGTGCAAATCTACTCTTTACTATAATTGGAATAAGAATTCCTAGGCTAGCATCCCTGTAGAGAAAGGGGATAATCCAATGCAAATACTCTAATTTCTTTGCATTCTGTAAACCCCTGCTCAATTGCACTAGTCATTACCCTTTCTCAGCACCACATTTTACTTTGAATTTAAACCCTGGATGCTCTGTCTTAACCCAGGGTTGACACTCAACTGAAGTCTAATGACAAAAAATCCAATTCTTGGAAAAGAAGAAAATGAATTGTAGTCTACATGGTCACACATTCAGAACCTGTTATTTTCAATAATAACATGTGAGAGAAACATTCATTACAGACTAGAAATAACTTCTTTCTACAGTTAGTTACAGAAGAGGCCATGCTGGGTGCTAAGAAACTGACAGCAAACAGAATGAGAGTGAATACACTGAGTGGCACTCTAGCAGAAGATATCCATCAGCCTGGTTTATTTGCAGGGCACTGTATTATTTCTTCTCAATCAGCAGGCTCAAGGTAGTCTCCTTTACGGCAGGAAATGCTGTACAGCCATTTCATTCTTTCTCACATTGCTCACCTCTTTGCCAGTCATGATAAATCTAAACTATTTTAAGGTCACTTCTCTTTTAACCTATGGGTCTCATTTAAGACTCAAAACTCACTCTTAGGTGAAAGGATAGAAGTCCAGTTATATGAATCTGGGAGAGCTAACCTGCTTTCATGAAGATCTCAGGTTTAAAGTCAGATAAACGTCTTCAGATGCATTTGTGCAGAGCACAGGCAAATGATTTGAGGCCAGTTAGGAGATTACATTTCTATGTTCCATTCCCAGCAGATAAGTTTATCCAGGGACCTATATCCTCTTCATTTCTCAGCAGGAGAAAGAGTATTAAGACTTCCAGCCTAATAAAATGCATAGCAAAGCAATTTCATGGCTAAGACAAGAACTGGGTTTGCAAGGATGGGAGGTAAGGAGAATTCAGCACTAAGTCTGTCCATCAGAATTACTTTAAGAAGCCTACAGTGCATTGGCATCAACTATTTTCCTGTAGAAGCAATACATGAAATTTTGGGATTATCAACAATAAGGAAAAAAAATTGAGCTTAAACCCAGGCAGAGTCTCTGAATTATTTTGATAGAGAGAACAATAAAGTGTCAAGGCATTAAATTAAAAAATAATTTGTAAAGCAAAACCAAATACTGTATACGTATAATCATTACTAAAAACTCACATTATTATTGGCATTATCAACAACAAGAAGAAAAGAAATAAAAATAATAAAAAATTATAAATAGCACTGTACCCTACAGAGATTCCTATAATTCCAACAGGATGGTTGTAGTGCATTTTGGAAGTTTTGATCAGCAGAAAAATAAATCAATATATAACATATAAAATTGTTTTCAATTTTAATGCAAAGTTGGAGAATTGAGTTTTATTAAAATATATTTTTGTATTGAAATTTACATTTAATAAAGATCCTTTCAGAGCTAAAAAGAAATAGGTAAATGTAATCTCTAAGTGTATACTTTGAGGCTTTCAACAATAAAATAAAAACCTCTGCTTATTGATAAGTTACTTTTTAGCTTTCTAATTATTTTAATAACTTAAATCTAGTACAAATGTTTTTGAAAGAACTGGAAATATATTTGCATCCACTGCAAAATCTTAACTAAGCTCATATGACAGAATTCAAGCAGGGAAAAGATATTTTTCTGTTTAAAAAATATAGCCTATTTTAAATATTATTTTACTTAATCAATAAATACTAAGTACTAATGTACAATCTGTAAATTTCTAGAGTCTTATCTTTGTCAATGCCTTCAATGCACCTTGAATTTTTTTCCTTCAGAACTGTTGGTTCTTGGTCATATGTTATTTCCTGAAATGGTTCTGTTTCACCAATTATTTTGGTACAGTGACAGTTTGTATTTTTCTGTCTTCTTTTGATGCTATCTGCATCACTGAAGATTCTGTTCATAGAAATCTTCAGAATTTCAACTTGACTATTGAATTTGTTCTTCAATTCTTTCAGCTTAAGAAATGCTGAGCATATTGTATTCTTCCCTTTTGATTTTTTAATTCTAGTTTAGTTCTTTGCACATTTCATCATAATATTTTGCTTTCAACTGCCCTTTGAAACCTTCTGTTCAGATTTCTTACCACAGCATCCCTTCCTTTGTTTTACCTGCTTTTCACGTGCCAGTTTCAGAGTCTATTCAGACATGCATTTTGGTCTTTATTTTTTTCTCTCTGTATTTGTAATGACCTTTGTTGTACTCATGGATGATGTCCAAGATGTCATTATAGAACTCATCAGGTATAGTATCATTAATGTTCAATGCATCAAATCTATTCTTAAGATAATTTCTCCATACCAACTCAATCTATGTGCTGAGCAAATTATTTAAGAAGCTGGACTCTATTAAGAAGAATGTGGCATCAGGATTGGAGGAAGATACATCAACCATCTGAGTTAATTAGATAACAACTTTGTAGAAAGTTATGAAGAAGCAAAGAATTTGCTGCAAAAATAAAAAAAAATGTTGTTGTTATATGCTGTTAGGTAGCCTGTAACTCATAGCAACTCTATGTACAAAAGCTCTGAAGCCTGCCCTGTCCTGAATTAGTCTCATTAACTCCAACACACCTATCGTCATTGCCCTAGTTACTATATAAATCCAACTCATCCAGGGTCTTCTTCTCCTGAGCTGTTCCTCCAGTCTTCCAATCATGATGTCCTTCTTCAAGAATTGGTCCCTGCTGGCAACATGTCTAAACTATCTGAAATGGAGCTTCAAAATCCTTGCCTCTAAGGAGAATCTTGTTATCTTCCTTTACAAGAAAGATATTTGTTTTCTTGGTGGTCTATGGTATATTCAAGACTCTTCTCCAGCACCACAACTCCACGGCATCAATTTTTCTGTCATCCCTAGTCATTGTCCAGTTCTCTGATGCATAGCAAGTAATTGCGAAGACCATGGTCTGGTCTAGCCTCTAGACTAACATCGTTGCTTCTCAGTACTCTGGAAAAGTCCCTGACAGCAGATTTTTCCAGTGCAATTTGTCTTTTGATTTCCTGACTGTTATTGCCAAGAGGAGCTGAGCAAGCTGTAACTATTAACATTCACAGTCTCTTCTCCATCAGTGAGAATCTGTGGTTTTTCTTCTAAATGTTGAGCTTCAAGCCATATTGAAGACTACAGTCCTTGACATTCTGCAGCAAGTGCTTCAGATCCTCCTCAGTTTCAGCAAATAAGTTTGAGTCATCTGCATAACACAGGTTGCTGATGAGTATTCCTCCAATTCTGATGCCACATTCCTCTTCATAAAGTCTAGCTTCCTGAATGATCTGTTCTGCATATAGATTGAAAAGGTGTGGAGAGACGACATATTCCAAATGCATGCCCTTCCTGATTTTGAACCATCAATTGTTTCCTTGCTCCGTTCCAAGGACTGCTTCTTAGTCCAAGTGTAGGTTTTGCATGAGCACAATCAAGTGTTCTGGGATTCCCATTCTATTCAAGGTTAACCACAATTTATTGTGATTCACAGTCAAATGCCTTTTCACAGTCAATAAAATACATATAGACATTCCTCTGGTACTCTGCTTTCTGCCAAGATCCATCTTATACTGGAGATGATGTCTCTAGTGCCATGACCTCTTTTAAGTCCAACTTTTATTTCTAGTAGTTCTTTGTCACTGCAATGTTCCAGTCATTTCCTGAGAATTTTCAGCAGGGTTTTACTTAAGTGTGATATGAGTAATATTGTTCAATAATGTCCATGTTCTCTCGGGTCACCTTTTTTTGGAATGGGAATTAATATGGATCTCTTCAAATCAGTTGGCCAGGTAGTTTTCCTCTAGATTTCATGACAAAATCTGGTGAATTATATCCAGGAAGCATCTGTTTGTTGAAATCTGTTAACTGGTTAACATCAATTCATGGGGCTTTATTTTTTGCCAAGACCTTCAGATCAGCCTGAACTTCCTCGTTCACCACCATTGCCTCTTGAGCATACATTATTGCTTGAAATTCTTCTGTGTCAGCCAATACTTTTTGGTACAATGACTCTGTGCACTCCTTCCATCTTCTTTATTTTTTGTTTTGTTTTGTTTTTTGTTCGCAGCATCTTTTTAAAATTTTATTAATTTTAATGAATATTTACAGAGATTTGGGTTTTCCATTCATTCATTGTTGCACTTCTCCCCCCCCCAACTCTTCTCTTTGAACAGTAAAAGAAAAATTCCTTCATTGGTATACAGTTCCCCCCTCCCCCTGCCCCAGGTACACTCCACTATGGAACATTCATTCTGGGCTTTTATGATAACCATAATACCCTATAATATATCACTTTTAAACTGTTCTCTCCCTTATCCGTTTCAATGCAGTATACATAATTTATCCAGTTTTTCTCAGTCTTACCCCCACCCTGATGTCAGCCCCATTCTACAACAGTGGCACCATATAGTATCTGTCCTTTTGTGACTGAGATATTTCACTCAGCATAATGTTCTACAGGATCACCCATTTTGAATAATATTGCATGAGTTCCTTGTTTTTCAATGCAGTGTAATATTCCACTGTGAATATACCACAGCTTCTCTATCCATTTGTTTGTTGATGGGCACTTAGTTTGTTTCCAACTCTTTGCTATTGTGAACAAAGCCACAATAAATATGGGTGGGCATATATCTGCTTGGATGTCAGTATGGTCTCTTTAGGGTATATTCCCAGTAGAGGAATTTCTGGGTCAAATGGTATTTCTATTTGCAACCTTTTGAGAAAGTGCCACACTGCCTTCCACAGTATTTTGCCCATAACATCCTTAAGTGTTGTAACTCAAGGCTTGAATGTGTTCTTTAGTTCCTTTAATTTAAGAACTGCTAAGCAAGTTCAGCCCTTTTGATTTTAGGACTCCAGTTCGTTGCACATTTCATTGTAATACTTTGCTTTGTCTTCCCTTGCTTCCCTTTGAAATCTTCTATTCTGCTTCTTCTTGATTTCTTCTCCCCCCCCTTTTTTTTCCTTCTCAGCACTCTAGTGCAATATTCAGAATCTCTTCTGATAACCATTTTGCTCTTTTCTTCTTTTTCTGTCTTTGTAACGACCCTTTGCATTCTTTGTGAATAATATTCTTGATGTCTTCTCACAGCTTATACGATCTTCTTTTGTTAGTGTTCAAGGCCTCAAACATGTTCCTGAATTAGTTTTTAAGCCCAGGTGGGACAGGCTCAAGGTCAAATTTTGATTCCTATGGATTTGATTTGACTTACTTTTTCTTTAATTTGAATTTACATGTGAGCAGTTGATAGTCTATTCCGTAATCAGCACCTGTCCTACTTTTCACTGTTGTCATTGAATTTTTCCATTGATTCCTCCCACAGATGTAATCAATCTGATTCCTGCACATACCAACAGGTGAAATGCATATGTATAACCTGTGTTTATGTTTGATATAAAAGACATTTGTTATGAATAAATCATTGTGCGGAACTTTATCACTCTATTGCCAGCCTCAGTGGGTGACAGTTTTATATCAAGAAAGCAAAATTCCTCAACACTGGATGCATATTCAACATTACGATAAATGAAGAAAATATGGTATTGTCATCAATTCCATTTTACTTGGTTCACAATCAGTATCAGTATCATGGTGGTGGTTGTTGTTACGTGCTGTGTAATTGAGTACAACTTATAGTGATCCTATCACATAACATCTGGACTCTGTCTATCCTCTGCCATCCTCACACTTCCTGATACACAAGAGCTAATTGTAGCAATCACCAGGCCAATCTACCTGGTTGAGTGTCTTCCTTTTCTTCGCCAACCCTCTACCCTTCCAAGCATCACGTCCTTTCCAAGGATTAACGTCACCTCCTAGTAACATGTCCAGAGAATGTGAGATAAAGCCCCATCATCCCTGTCTCTAAGGGGCACTCTGGCTGCACTCTCTCCAAGACTTATCTGTTTGTTCTCTTGGCTGTCCATTGGATGTCCAGTGCTGTTCTCCACCACCACAGCTCAAAAACATCATCCTTATTCATTGTCCACTTCTCAGATGCATAAAAAGTAATAAAAAAAAAAGACTATGGCCTCAATCAGACTGACATTAGAACATTCATGGTAGTTGCAATTAAAAATAAAAATATTTTTTTGAGAGCACATCTTCTCTCAAGGGCCTCTTCAAAGTGCTAAAGAGCAAGGATGTCAGCTTAAAGCCAAAGTGCACCAGACCTGAGCCATAGCATTTTCAGTTGGTTAATACGCATCTGAAAGCTGGAATAAAGAAAACTGGTGACAAGAACTGAATGGGCTTCCATTGGCTTCCAAAAGAAGAAGAAAAAAA
>NW_006400000.1:472684-485411 GCF_000299155.1 Elephantulus edwardii
GGACAATTAAAACAGACTTTCAAGGGGGGAAAAAAGAAGAACGAACTGGAAGGGGGAGAGTAGAAAAAATCGTGCAACAATGAATGAATGGAAACCCAAAATCTCTGTAAATGTTCATTAAAATTAATAAAATTTAATAAAAAAAAGATGTATAGATGGTTAACTTCTTCTCACTTACGTTGAGCTTATTCCCAGGGGGAACAAATTTTTGGAGCCATTATGCTAACAAGGGAAAAGGGTCAGAGAAATAGAAGATGACCTTCAACAAATGACGTGACCCAATATGTACCATAATGGGCTTTAACATGACAGAGAATGCAAGAATGGGGCAGGAGCGTGCAAAGTCCATAGGGTCTCTATGAGTCTTAGGTGACCCTGATGACATCTGACATCAACAATTTACAAAGTTCCACAATATAAAATACACATGCAAATAGGTGATTTTTAAAGAAAGATGTTTAGTCTTTTGTAGACATTGACCTTCTAGTGGTGTAGCCCATAGCAAGCCTTGAGTCTCCAGGGGTTTAAATCCACCTATGTTCATGAGGGACAAAGATGAGTCTACTCTTTCCAGTCTCAGAAACCTGATTGAGAGTTACCATGAGTAAGAATACCGTATAAGATAGTTATTGTAGAATGTGTTCTAGGATCCAAGTCAGGGAGGGGGGAGCAGAGGAGCAAGAATGGGGAGGAGCTTTATCATAGGGTCACACAGTTTGATGGGTGGAGGAAGGGGTGGGTAAAGGAAAGGGGAAAGATCCAATGTGACAAACAATGCTTATGAACTTTGTAAGTAAACCAGTATAAAATAAAAATATTATTTTTAAAAAAGTAAAAAGAAAATTTTTGCTGAAATAAAAAAGAAAACTAACATGGCAACAAGTGTTATATGTCCTTTATTTTCTTTCATAATGCTTGGTAAAGGAGAACAATGAATTAACATTGGGCTACTAAACAAAAGTTTACAGAATCTATAAGCCTCTGTTACAGAGAAAGATTTGGCAATTGGCTTCTATAAAAATTTACAGCCCTAAAAGTCCTATGGGGCAGGTCTGTACTGACCAATAGGGTCCTTATAAGATGCAATGAACTAGCTGTCAGGAGTTCTATGATACCTCTTCTCCTCCTGGCACTTGTTGTTGTTGTTAGGTGCTATCAAGTTGAGTACGACTCATAGAAAGCCTATGAACAAAAGTACTAAACCCAGTTCTGTCCTGTGCCATCCTCACACTTCCTGACACCGGAGCCCACTGTAGCAGTCACCACGTGAATCCACCTGGTTGAGGGTCTTTCTCTCCTTTGCTGACCCTCCACCCTTCCCAACATAATGCCCCTCTCCAAGGAATTGCACCTCCTAACAATATGCCCAAAGTATATTAGGTGAAGCCTCATCATTCTTGCTTCCAAAGAGCACTTTGGTTGCACACTATCCAAGATATATCTATTTGTTTTCTTGGCTGTCCATGGGATGTTCAGTGCTCTTCTCCAACACCACAGCTCAAAGGAATCAATTCTTTTTCTGTCATCCTTATTCATTGCCCAGGTCTCGGATGCATAGTGAGTAATCAAAAAGACCATGGCTTGAATCAGACGCACCTTAGTCCTCAAACTGATAAGACTTCTCCTCAATAATTTGGAAAGTTCCCTAACTTGCAATATGTCTCCTTATTTCCTGACTGCTATACCAAGGATGTTAATTGTGGATCCAAGCAAGATGAAGCTGGTGACAGTTTCAGTCTCCTCTCCATCCATCATGACACTCCCTATTGGTCCAGTGGCACCCAACCCCTACTCAATTCTGTTTTCAGTATTCAAATAAAAATATGCAATTAGAGAAGGTTGGGTGTTTTTTTTTTTTTTATTAATCACACTCCACATAATTCCTCATTTTATTCTATGGTAATATTCTGGAAATACAATAAATCTTAAGAACGTTCAGACTGATCTGAGACAACAGGACTTCAATTTTTACCAGCTCCATGACCAGTTGGTTTCTTGTGGAAAATGATGACAATAACACAGTTGTAAATGTTCAGTGATAATATGTACATTCACACTAAAGCTAGCATAGGGTAGAGTTTCACTATATACCAGTGTAATGGTGAATATTTGCTTTCTAAAAGCATGTTGTTGTTGTTGTTGTTGTTATGTGCCGTCGAGTCGTTTGCGACTCATAGCGACCCTATGTACAACAGCCCTAAACCCTGCTCTATCCTGTGCCAATCACATTGCCTCTGACACACCCATCCTGATTACCCCAGTCACAGAGGGTCTTCCACTCCTGTGCTGTCCCTCCACCCTACCAAGCATGATGTCCCTCTCCAAGGACTTGTCTCTCCTTACAACATGTCCAAAGTATGTCAGATGGAGCCCCAGAATCCTTGCCTCCAAGGAGTAGCCTGGTTTAACCCTCTCTAGGGTGGATCTGGTTTCTTTAACCACCGTGGAACATTCAATACTCTTCTCCAGCACCACAGCTCAAAGGAGTCAATTCTCCTTCTATCCTCCCTAGTCATTGTCCAACTCTCTGATGCATAACAAGTGATTGCAAAAACCATGGCCTGTATCAGGTGCAGCTTAGTCTCCAGAGAGACACCGCTGCTCTTGAGTACTTTAGAGAGGTCCCTAACCGCAGACTGTCCCATCACAATACGCTTTGTGTTTTGGTTTTTTTTTATTTCTTGGCTGCTGGTTCCAAGAGTGTTGACCGTGGAGCCAAGCAAACTGAAGCTGTGAACAATCTCAATCTCTAAAATCTTCTAAAAGTATACTGTATGTTATTTGGTGAACTAGTTTATCTGTATGTGCTTCCCTCTTGATTTCATTCTTTCTTTAACTCCCACAGCACGCAAGAAGAGCTCATTCAGCTTTTGGCTTTTTTTTCGTGAGGACCGGTGTCATGTCATTCAGCTGCCTGATTGTTATCTGTGTGTAAATTATCCCAGAAAACAGTTCTGCTTTAGCTGGAGGTCTCTGGGGTGGCATGGAGGTTTTTATCTTTTAAAAAATAGAATAATGTTCACCATGATAGTCTAGACTCTGTGGAAAGTTTGCCTTGTGGTCTTCAATTATGTCAGGGTGCTTGCAAAATGTTATGGAGCTTGGCCAAAGTAGAAAGCTCTTGACCCAGTGGAAACCCAAAGTGATCTCACTCATTTTCTTTTCCAACTCATTCCTCACAGAAGGCAGCCATAACTTTTGACGGCTTGTTTTGCTCTCCACATCAGGAGTAATATGTTCATCATCGTAAACACCTGCTAGTTTGTGCCCAAGTCAGACTCTTATCCACACGTGCTCCTTCGGCATCTGACTTTACTACTGAAGCAGTTAGCATTCTCACTCTCAGTCCACAGTTAAAGTTCAGAACTGTGAACAGACAGAATCTTGGGATTTTTGTTTTCTTTTGGGAATTCTAAGTCAGCAATAACTTTTCTACTGGAGTTGATGATTTGAATTTGTAAGAATTTAAATATCTGATAAGGGTCAGCTTATTAGTTATGGTACACAACAACAATGACAACAGACACGTCATTTAACATTATAGAATGAATAAATGAACTAAATTTATAAGACTTGTAAAACTTGAGTTATATAAACTGTATTATTCTACCCCCCTCCCCCAAAATTTACCTATGCACAAAAGCAAACATTTCCCATGGTAGACTGTTCGGCTCAAACAAATGCTATACATCTCTGGTGGTTCAAATCCATCTGCAGCTCCAGGAGAGAAAGTTTCCTTTCATGTGATTTATAGCCTCAGAAATCCAAAGGAGAATGACTGATTATGAGTGAGTAAGTTGTTTTAGTTTTAACAAAAATATTTAAAAATGCAATGGTATAGGATAGAGCAGCATTTAGGGCTCTTGTAAATAGGGTCGCTATGAGTCACAAGCAACTCGATGGCACAACAGCAACAATGCATCATAAATATTACTAGAACAGAAACCTTCTGAATATAATTTTAACCTTCTAATTGACAGGATAAAGCTGTAAAACGGATTGAACTACTTTTGTAGTTTTGTTATCTCTAAGGAAGAATAATTATTAGCCACCAAAAGAGGCAAACAGCAAAAATCATGACTGGATATATAAAATTTCATTTTTCACTCATAGTATTTCTTTAGTTCATTTGAAGCTCTCCATTAGTAAGTGTGTGTTTTATTTAGAGTACCCACTTGTATTGTGCAAAAATGATAGGATGCCCGCTTGTTAACCAAAAAGTTGATAGTTCAGGACATGCAGATGTAACTTGAAACAAAGAACTGTTAATATATTTCTAAAAATCAGTCTTTGCAGCCCAATGGTTCTGCCAGAACGAGCAAATCTGTTTTAGAAAAACTATAGCCAGCTTGTTCTTAAGAATTGAGGATGATACATTTTTGGTCTCTTGTACTTGAAACATGTTGACAAGAGAGGCCAGTTCCTAGAATCCTTGAATATCATGCTTGGTCAATAAAACATGACATGTCTTGAAAAGATGTACCCATTGTATAAGCAAAGATGATGAAGTTTCACCTTATATATTTTGAACATGTTACTAGGAGAGGCTATTCCTTAAAGAGCGGCATAATGCTTGGAAATGTGAAAGGTTGGCAAAAGAGAGAAAAACCTTCGACCAGATGGATTGACACAGTGACTGCAGCATTGGCTTTCGTGTCTCTGAGATTGTGAGGATGGCATAGGATATGATAGCGTTCACCTCTATTGTTCATAGGGTTGCTATGAGCCGTATTTGACTCAACAGCACTCAACAACCACATTCAACGGTGATAAGGAGTTGTAACACTAACCCACAGGTTCAAATTCAGTACCTGCTTCTTGGAAGAAAGATGAGAAACATCCTCCAGTATAATTTAGAGCCGCTGAAAACCTTCTGAAGGTTCTGGAGCTATGAATTGATTCAGAATCAAGCTGATACACTGACTTGATCCATCTGTCAGTGGAGGATTGTCTGTTACTCTAATACTAAACAGCTTACAGAGGAGCTTCAAGACTTAAATCTAGAAAGAAAGACTTGGTAAAATGTCAGTCAATAAGAGATCTATTGATTACAGCAGTCTGATCCATAACTAACTCTGTGGCTGCTTATGGGACCAGAGAGCACTTGATTTCAATTGCTCAAGGGATCACCTGGATTCAGATGCTATTTATTGGTTGTTAATAACAACAACAAAATCTAGAATGCAGTGAATGTTCACTGTTGCATTTTTCCTCTTCTATTAATATCAGAGTTTAGCCATTCTTTAGAACTGAAAAACATAGAATTACTTATGTTGTCAACTTAAATAGGAAAGCGGAAGTAACATCCACTTCCTAAACAGCATGCCTCTGGAATCTGTGAATTTTGATAAATGGTGATGGTTGTGGAAGGGCTTCAGGCCTTTTGTTCATGGGGTCGCTATGAGTCATGCTAGACTCAATGGCAATCAGCACAACCTTATTTAAGTGTGTATTGACTTAAAGTTTAAGAGAAATAAATGAGTACAAACTTACCTCTTTAGGAACATGAAGAGTTTTATTAGAAAACAGGGCATAGCAAAGTCTCACAGAGTTAATAGTGTTGCCATTTGAAAACACTTTTTTTAAGGGCATCAATAATCCTTTCTACACCAGCAACAAGTGAATCAACAAATCTTTCCCTCTTTATCAATCTGTTGTACTGTGGAGGCTTGCATGTTGTCATGATGCTAGAAACTGTGTTCTTTTATTTAAAATAACAGCAGAGCCATCCAAGATGCAAAGGTTTCAGCAAACCTTTCAAACAAATACAGGTAAGGAGGACGGATCTGATCTACTTCAAAAAATTGTCCCACAAGAACCCTAAAGATCACAAAGGAAAAGTGTCCAGAATGAAGATTTCATAGTAGAGTGTACTTGTGGTGGTAGTGATGGGGGTTGGGGGGGGGTTGTATACCAATGAAGTAATTTTTCTTTTACTTTTCAAAGAGAAGAACAAACTGGGGCGAGGGAGGACAGGGAGAAAAAGGCAACAGTGAGTGAATGGAAATCCAAAATCTCTGTAAACATTTATTAAAATTAATAGAATAAAATTTAAAAAGAAAACAAATGAAGAGTGTCTGGTAAAAAAAGATGAAATCTGAGCTACTTACACTGGAAATACCAAACCCACTGCTTTGGATTCAATTCTGATTAAGAGAACTTACGTTGTTTTCATTTTCATTAGGGGTACCAAGTTGAATGTGACTCCTAGTGACCCTATGAACAATAGATCTAGTACCATCCTCATAACTAGCTGTAAGCATAATTAAGTAATAATTTTTTTAAAAGGTGGGAATTGACAATATAATGATAAATAGTAAGTATCCTAGCTGGAAGAGTCTGGGAATGCAAAGATAGAAAAACGGGAAAAAAAACAAACCACAAACCAATCTTGGTGACTTTTACTTTTGCAGAATATTCCAGCTGTGATAAGACATTTAGATTTTATTCCACAAGTATGGGAGGCATAGTGGACAATCCCACTCACTGTAAGAGACTTCTTTAAAGTACTGAAGAGCGATGATGTTTGTTTGAAAACTTGATTCAGGCCATAATGATATTAAGTACTTGTTATGCGACTAAGATTCAGCAACAACCTGTGTTATTCAGAGGACACAACCTTGTTTGCTGAAACTGAGGAGGACCTAAGGCATTTGCTGAAAAGTCAAGGACTGCAGCCTTCAATGTGGATTGAAGTTCTACATCAAGAAGACAAAGATTCTCACCCCTGGGCCAATTGACAGCATCATGATAGATGGTGAAGAAGTTGAAGTTGTTAACAATTACAGCTTGTCCAGCTCCATAATCAATACTTTTAGTACCAGTAGTCAGGAAATTAAAAGACAAACTGCATTGGGAAAAATCTGCTGTCAGGGAGCTCTCCAGAGTACTGAAGAGCAACAATGTCAGTCTAGAGACAAAGTTGTGCCTGGTACAGACCATGGTCTTCGCAATTACTTGCTATGCATCACAGAGCTGGATCGTGACTAAGGATGATAGAATTGATGCCTTTGTGTTGTTGTGCTGGAAAGGAGTACGAAATATAGCATGGACTGCTAAGAAAATAAATAGCTCTGTCCTTGAGAGGGTAAAATCAGGCTGCTTCTTGGAAACTAGGATTCTGAGGCTTCATCTGACATATTTTAGGCCTGTTACTGAAAAGAACCAGTCCTTAGAGAAAAAGACATCATGCTTGGAAGGGTGGAGGGACAGACAAGAGAGGAAGACCTTGGATGAGCTGTATTGACCCAGTGAGTGTGGTAATGGGAGTATGTGTGTCAGAGAAGATGAAATTGGCTCAAAATAGAGCAGGTTTCAGAACTATCGTATATAGTCAGAGACGACTCGATGGCACATAACAACAAAAACAACATGTGTCTGAGAGCTGGATAATGAATAAGGATGATGGAGAAAAATTTGCGTCTCTGATTTGTGATGTGGGAGAAGAACACTAAATATCTGATGAACTGCCAAAAGAATAAACCGAGAAGTCTTAGATAAAGTAAAGCCGGAGTGTTTCTTGTGGCGTGGATGGTAAAGCTTCAGCTCACATACCTTGGACATATTGCTAGGAGAGTCTATTCCTTGGAAAGTGGCATCATGCTTGGAAGAGTGGAGTGTTAGTGAACGATAGAAAGACCCTCAGCAAGACAGATTGACTTGGTGACTGCAGCAATGCCCTCAAACATTCCAGAGATGGCCAGGATGGCACAGGATAGGACTGAGTTTAGGATAGGATTAGATTTATTGTTCATAGGATCATTATGATTTGGATTCAATGACATCTAATAACAAAGCGGGAGGTGTAAGCAGGATTATAGCATGTAGAAATATCAGTTTTTAAAGATGAGTTGCATTTTTGTATGCCTGTTTTTAAGAGTCAAAATGGAAGCAGAGGGACAAGGCAGGACATCCCTATAAAAAACAGGGGAAAGATGTTGACCTGATATTTTGACCAGTAAGTGAATATAGACAGTCACCCTGAAAACAAAGAACAATCTAAATTATTGTCATAGAACTTGTGAGAGTTGTGGGTTAATTTTGTTTGACTCTTGCAAATTACCTTTGTGGAAATAGAAGTGTTCATGTCTTTTCCACAATCACTCAGATAATTTATGTCAGAACTATGGCTTTGAGGATTCACTTTCCAATTTCAGGCTAATAGCTTTTGGTGAATAGATTCAAACATGAGATCTTGTATCACCAATGTTGCTGAGGAGTCTTAGTGTCAGAGGTAGAATTGAATACATGGCAATTTAATTCATACAGTGATCATGATGTTAATGGTAGTGGGGGCAATGGGAATATATCAGTTCTTGTTAGTTGCCTTTGAATAGTTTACAATGCATAGTGATCCCACACACCAGAATTAAATGCTGTCAGATCCTAAGCCTTCCTCACAACCGCTGCTGTGTTTGAGACCATTATGGGTCAATCCATCTCCTTGATGATCTTCCTATTTCTTGCTGACCTTCTCCTTTACCAAACATGATATCTTTCTCCAAGGACTGGCAGCGGCTTACTTACCATGAGTGATTATCACATACTAGATTTTGTGCTAAGTCCTTGTTTCTTTTGAAACACACAGCAATTCTACGAAGATGCTGAGAGCTTATCTGTCTCATACAGAAGATAACTGAGGCTTAGAGACTTAGTCATCTATTTCCAGCTTCAGTTATTAAGTTGACAATCCATGCACATCTGAATCTGGAGAATAAAACATGTTTTCTAACAGAAAATAAATATTGTTAATTATTTATGTCTATCACATTAATGTTAATACTGATAACATATATGCTATTGACAATATATGATAACATTTTATAAAAGTTTATGGGTCAATTCCAACTCAACAGTACTCAACAACAGTTTAAAAAATTATTTAAAGTCTTACCCACAGCCTTGCAATCAAGTTGAACTCGTAGAGACCTTTCATCACTTTTTTTATCTCTATGAAAGATATCATTTTCCTTCAGAGTATCTGATGGATTCAAACCATTGATATGTTCCTTTGCACTCACCACTATGTGTTGTTATTGATTGGCATCGAGTTGAACACGAGTCATAGCAAAGTGGATGCCACTCTTGCTTCCTTTCTATAATAGTGAAACCTTTTAAAAAAAGTTCAAACTCCAATAACAGCAACTAAATTCCTGCCGGTTAATTTGATGGTTTCTTTTACACGGGTCCTTTGTTCTCTAATGAACAGAAATATTTTTAAGCAGGCTTATTCCAGCATAATCTTTTTCTTTCTGTCATGAATACTTTGTTCAGTCATTTTCTGTGTTGTTATTATATGCCATCTAGTCACTTGTGACTCATAGCATCCCCATACGCAATAGCTCTGAATCCTGCCCTATCCCAAACCAACCTCATTGTGTCTGACAAACCTAACCCCAAAACCCAGTCACTCAGTCATTCCATCTGATCTAGGGTCTTCCTCTCTTGCACTGTCCCTCCACCCCTCCAAGCATGATGTCCCTCTCCAAGGACTGGTCCCTCCTTGCAACATGCCCAAAATATGTCAGATGAAGCTTTAATACTCCTTGCCTCCAAGGAGGAACCTGGTTTCACCCTCTCCAGGACAAAATTGTTTGTTTTCCTAGCAGTCTGAGGAGTCTGGTTTCACCCTTTCCAGGACAAAACTCTTTGTTGTCCCACCAGTCTGTAGTATTTTCAATATTCTTCTCCAGAACCACAATTTAAAGTCATCATTTTTTTTCTTTTATCATCCTTAGTCACTGCGTAGCTTTCTGATGTATAACAAGCGATTGTGAAGACCATGGCCTAGATCAGGCACACCTTAGTGTCTAGACTGACATCTTTGCTCTTCAGTACCCTGGACAAGTCACTTCTATAGTTGTTTTTAACGCTTCTTCTCTGAAGTTAAATAAAGTTAAGAACCTGGTATCTGTCCTTTCTTTTAATACCTCACAGCCATGTACAATTATTTACCATTACTTTATTAATCTGGTTTTATGTTACACATCTCTACCTAGAACTTGATTTTTTAATTGTTGTTTTTATTATCTTTCTAAATCAACGTTTCCCATATGTGTATAGAAAGCTGTAAGAATCAGAGCTGTTTCATTTAACTGACTTTTCAAAGAAGTATACGCTCACACAATCTCCTCCCAGATCAAGATATGAAGCATTTCTACCATCACAGAAGTCTTGTTCATGTATCCACCTAGGCACTACCCTCTATCCCAAAGAGAATCAGTATCCTAATTTCTCATAACATGGATTAATTTTTTTGCTTTTGAACTTTGTATAAATAGAATCACACAATATATGTGCTCCTTGCATCTGATTTATTTGGCTTAATATTATGTTTATGAGATTCACTTTGGCTGTTTTATGAAGCACTAATTTATTCTTTCTTATTACTAAGTAGTATTGCCTTAGGCAAATATATCAGAATTAATTTATTTCTCCTGCTATTTATTTGCATTTCTGTTTGTGGGTTTTGGTTATTATAATTCCTTGCATATTGAATTGTGTCCCTCACAAAGGCATGTAGAAGTTATAACCCTGGGAATGCAATCCTGTATGGAAAGAAAGCTTTAGAAGATATTATGCATTAGATTAATATGCAATCATAATTGGAATAGTGAAAATGAACTACGTTTACATCCTGTATGGCTGGTCTTCACACAAACAGAAGACACATAGAAAAGACAGAGAAGATACAGGGAGAAAATATACTATTATAGCTGCAAGTGAGAAACACCTGAAGCTAGTAGAATGTTGGAGCACATTATGAATCATACATTCTTGCAAAGCCTCAGAACAAATCGCCATGGATTTTGGAGAGCGAACCGGTGCCACAGAGTTTTCAAGGCTGCAGCAAATTGAAAGCAGATTGCTTGTTTTCTGATGGAATTCTGGGTAATTCTGACTTCCAGCCTTTCACCTAGCAGTTGAGCAGTTAACTTGTGGATCTACAGCAGACACGTTCTAAAGTTTATGGTATGTGTTTTCCTATTTTATTTAATAGTGTCATAGATTGAATTCTGTCCTCCACAAAATGTCGCAACTTGACCAGATCAAAATTCTCAGTGGTTTAACAGTTATGTACTGATAGTCTATTATGTCATCTGATGTGATAAATCAATCATTTTTAGAAAGGATTCAAGGTTGGAGGGAGTGTGTTGCTGTTATATGTTGTAGAGTCGCCTGAAACCCATAGTGACCATATGTAGAGCAGCTCTGAACCCTGGCCTGTCCTGAGACACTGTCTCACTGATTCTGACACACCAACCCCCATTGCTCCAATTACTGTATCAATCCATCTCATCCAGGGTCTTCCAGCCCATTACAACCCTACCAATATACATTAAAAATTGGAATGTGGAATGAAGATTCTAGGAATATTGGAAATTGTTAGTAGTGAAATGGAACATGCAAAGGCCTTGGTGATCTGAGATGAACTGCTTAGCTATTTTCAGTCAATTATATGATCTACTATGCTATAATAAAGGATGCTTTCGGCAGAATATTAAAGGATCCAGAAAGTATTAAAAGAAGGTGGAAAGAATATACTGAGTCATTGTATCAAAAGGAATTGGCAGACACAGAAGAACTTTATGGAACAACATGTGAGCAAGAGCCTACGGTGATGAAAGAATAAATTCAGGCTGCTTTGAAGGAAGTGGCAAAAAATAAGGCCCCTTGAATAGATAGTATACCAATTGTCATATTTCAGCTAAGGATGCTGCCCTGGATGTGCTCACCAAGTTGTGCCAAGAAATCTGGAGAACAACCACTTGGTCAACTGACTGGAAGAGATCTATATATCTGTTCCCATTCCAAACAAGGGTGACCCAACAGAGTATGGAAACTATAGAACAATCTCATTGATTCCACATGCAAGCAATATTCTACTGAAGATGATCCAAAAATGACTGGAACAGCACATCAGCAGAGAACTGCCAGAAGTCCAGGCTGAGTTTAGAAGGGGTTGTAGTACTAGGGATACTGTAGCTGATGTTAGATGGATGTTATATGAAAGCAGTGAATACCAGAGGAATGTATGTCTGTGTTTCATCAATTATGCAAAGGCATTTGACTGTGTGGATCATAACAAACTGTGGCTGACTCTGAGAAGAATGGGAATCACAGAACACTTGATGCTGCTAATGCGAAACCTATGATTGGACTGAGAGGCAGTCGTCAGAACAGAGTAAGGAAACAGTGCATGGTTCAAAATTGGGAAGGGCATATGCCAGGGATGTGTCCTATCTCCATACCTTTTTAACCTGTATGCAGAGCAGATTATCCGAGAGGCTGGGTGGTATGAGGAGAAGTGTGCCGTCAGCATTGCTGGAAGAACTATCAACAATCTGCCTTATGCAGATGACACAACCCTGCTTGCCGAAACTGAGGAGAACCTGATGCACTAGCTGCAGAGGGTCAAGGACTGCAGCCTCCAATATGGACTGAGGCTCAATGTCAAGAAGACAAAGATTCTCACCACTGGTCCAATTGGCAGCATCAGGATGGATGGTGAAAAGATTGAGATTGTTCACAGCTTTAGTTTACTTAGCTCCACAGTCAACACTCTTGGCACCAGTAGCCAGGAAATTAAAAGACGTATTGCCATGGGAAAGTCTGCTGTTAGGGACCTCTCCAAAGTACTGAGAAGCAATGGTGTATCTCTGGAGACTAAGGTGCATCTGATACAGTCCATGGTCTTTGCTATCACTTGTTATGCATCAGAGAGTTG
>NW_006400000.1:485629-505237 GCF_000299155.1 Elephantulus edwardii
CCCTCTATGAGGTGGATTGATTCAATGACTGGGGTAATCGGGATGGGAGTGTTAGAGTCAGTGTGATTGGCACAGGACAGAGCAGAGTTTAGGGCTGTTGTACATAGGGTAGGTATGAGTTGCAAGTGAATCCACGGCACATAACAACAACAACAACAATGCTAGGAATGACGATTTGAAGAAGAGCAGTGTCTTATCCATTGTCAGAAAAGACATATCAAGATTGAACTTGAAGCACAATGCTGCCAGTGATAGGATAAGTATTTCCACCTACTTTTACAGTAGAAAATTGATAAAGTTTCTAAATAAGATGCAATGCAAAAATTTGAAAGAATGATTGGAACTTAGAAAATATGATCTTGATGACAATATATAGGTAAGAGAAAGAAAATCTTTACATCAATGATTTATTTATTGCTAATATATTTTTTAAAACGTGGAAAACCAAAAACATAAATGGCAACCATACTCACTAACATCCTTGATGTAATACACAAGCTAAAATTGACTACATATATGGAAAGATATAGTAGAAAAGTTCAATATAAGCAGTCAAAACAAAGCCAGCTGCTTACTGTGGGACAGACCATAAATTACAATATGGATGAAATTAAAGCCAGTCCATAAGAATTAAAGTGTGAACTGAAGCCTTTCCCAGCTGAATTTAAAAACCAGCTTATGAATGAATGTGATACATTAAACATTAATGATCAAAGACCAAATCAGTTGTGGGATGACGTCAAGAACTTTAAAACACAAAATATTATTAAAGATAGAGGAAGGAAAGAAAACTCCAAAATGAATGTCAGAAGAGCCTCTGAAACTTGCTCTTCAATATATATTAGTCAAAATGAATGGAAGAGATTGCTAATTTTCTCTAGCATGTCTGCTAACCATGGATTTGAACTACTGTGATGTAAGACCTCTGATGACTGTACGCATATTTTCTAGTACATAAACATAAATAGTCAAAGTCCATCGATTTCTGGAATCTTTATATTTTGCCATATTTTCAATGCAACTTGGAATTTTCTTTCAGCACCATTGATCATAGAAAACCTACTGAACTGGTTGAGCATTAAGATGTAGAAATATTTTTACCTTTGTTTTCCTAACTCTAAGTCTTTGCATATGTCATTATAACAATTTTCTTTCTCTTCTTGAGCTGTTGTCTCATATTTTATGTTCAGAAATCTTACGTCATTTCTTCCTTTCACTTTTATTGCCCTTTGTTCTAAAGAAAGTTTCATTCTCTTCTGATATCAACTTTTTTTTCTCTCTTACTCTCCTCTTAGTGACTCTGTTTTATGCCCTTGATGTTCTTCTACCTATTATCTGGTCATAGAACATGAAAGCTTTGAATGTATTAAATCTATTCTTGGGAGAATATCTAAATTCAGGAGGCATATTGCTCAAATTATAGGGTACTCTAGTGGCCTTGTGGGCAAGGAGCTGAACTGTCAACCCAAAAGTGTGTGGTTAAACTCCACCAGCTGCTCCACAGAAAAATGATGGGCCATCTCATCCCTACTTATAGCCTCTAAAAGCCCACTGATACTGTTAGGAGCCATGGAATGGACCAGATTCTTAGTGAGTCTATGGATAGTGGAACTGAACCCTGACTTATTTTGTTCCATCCTCAACATCCATGGTACACTCAAATCCTTTTCTCCAGCTACTATGTCATTCTGTCTTGCTGAAGGTCTTTCTTTCACTGAAACTCCACCTCTCCAATCATGATGTCCTTCTCCATGGATTGGCCTAGGTATGCCAAATGTATGTGAGGTGAAATTTCACTATCCTCTCCTTTAAGGAGTACCTTGATTGGACCTTCTCAGGGAGTTCTGGTGGCCAAGTGGCAAGAAGCTGCATGATAATCCTGAAGGCACGTGGTTCTAGGCAAGTAGCTGTTCCATGGCAGAAAGATGGCCAGTCTCCTCCCACATGATTAACTGCCTCTGAAAATCCACTGACAGTCAGCTATGGCTTGGTTCTGACTCGACGGTACACAGAATCAATAAGATGAGATGTTTAGTACCATTCTCCAACACCACTACTCAAAGGTAATGATCCTTTTTCTGTGACACTTAGTGAAGTTCTAACTTTCAGATGCATAGGAAATAATCAAGGCCATGCTTTGAATCAGGCAGGTGTATCTTAGTCATCAAACATGCCTGGCTGTTCCTCTGTAACTTAACGAGCTCTTTGACAACACACTTCCCTAACATAACACATCCTTTGATTTCTTCATTGCTTTTGCCAAGGGTGCTGACTGTGGGTCCAGTCAAGATGAAATCATTATCCACTCCAATCTTCTTTCTGCTCTATCATGATGTTGCCTTTTGGCCCAGTGGTGAGGCTTTTTGTGGGATTTTTGTTTTGTTTTTATTGATTGTGTTTCATTCATGTACATTGCATCTTATATAATAGTTCATACACATTCTATTTTATTCATGTACATTGTATTTTAATAAAGCTATCCATTTTGTTTTATATTGTTACAACTAATGTATGTCTTTTATCACGATACCTATTCAAGTCCTCATTATGCCCTTCCTATTCCTTCAACCCCTTCTATCAGCTCTCTAACCTCTACTACCCTAATGAATTTAACCTTCCATCTTTTTCTGCCCTCATTTCCTCTTCCCCTGTTGAATATTTACACATCTTACTCATTTATGCTACTTTTCACAATAGTGATCTTATACAGTATTTGTCCTTTTGTGACTGAATTATTTTACTTAACTAAATAGACCTTCCCATTTGATGCCATGTTTTATGAATACATTATTTTTATTTAGTGCAGTATAGTATTGCATTGTGTAAACAGTATTCCCCCCACCCCTTAATGTTTAGATGTATTTAATATTGAAGATTGTAGTCTTTGCGCTTCTTCTATAAGCATTTCAGGTCCTCCTTACCTTCAGTAAGCCAAATTGTGTAACCTGTATAACACGGTTTGTTGTTGAGTCAGCTTTCTGATTCTGCTGCCACATGTTTTCATAAAGTCAAACTTTTAGAATTATTTGTACTGCACACAGTTTAAGTAATGGGGGGGAAGAATACAACTCTGATGTACATGTTTCTTCATTTTAAACCACGCAGAGTTCCCTTACTCGGTTTGGACAACCGTCTCCTGATCAAGATCTAGGTATCAAATGTGCACAGTTTAGTGATCTGGGAGTCTCATTCTTCTCAATGTTAGCCAGAATTTGTTGTGATCCACACAATCAAATTCTTTGCATGGTCGGAAAACACAGAGAGACATCCTTCTAATATTCCCACTTATCTCCAGAGGATTACTTTTTAGTCAATCCTGACTCATTGGAATACAACAATAACAATATGCTCAAGCTTGCATTTTTATTTTCCTGAACCTATTTCAATTTGGTTCAGCTTCAGTTTGAACTTGCAAATGACAGTTACATTTCTGTCTCAAAACAGGACCACGATCTTGTTCTCACTAAAAATATTGAGATTCTCTAGCATCTCTTTCTGTAGACGTAATTTATTTTATTTCTGTATTCCAGAAGACAAATCTATGTTTATAATTCCTTTTTCTATTTTGTAAAACTACTTTCAATGAGTACTTCACTGATTGCATATGTTTCTGTTATAAATGTGACAACTCCATTTGTTATCAAGGCATTACCTCTTAGGAAGGACTGGATCCTCAAAGTAGAGTTTATCATAATAAAATAAAATTTTTTATCCAGTGAAGGACCTTAATTTGATGTGGCAAGACTCAAAATTAAGAGAAACAGTTGTAAAACAGCTATTAATAACAGAAATGTAAAATGTACAAAACATGAAACAAGGAAAATGGAAAGTTGTAAATAATGAACTGGTGTTAACCATCTTAAATCAGATATGATCCCTGATTCCAGGAATGACAAATAGAAGAGGAATGGTGGTACATCTATAGTCAAAAAGAATATTTCATGATCAATCCTGACATGCAATGGTGGGATCAGTAAGATATATTCCAAACCTTACCTACACAGTGGTGTTTAACTAAACAGCAGTTAAAATAACTATAGAAAGTGAGGGTTTCTACCAATGTGCAATTTGAAAGTGTTCATACATACAACCAAGATGTATTAATAATAATGATGATTTGAATGAAAAAGTTGGAAACAAGCAAACAGAAAAAGACTAGTAGTTAGAAAATGCAGCCATGATGAGGGAAATTAAGCTGAGTTTCACATGCTAGAATTTTGTGCAGTTAATGATGTATTCATTTCAAATATTTAAACAAAACAAAACAAATTTAGAAACAAACATTATACATGTTGGATACACTTAATAATTACACAGAAATTAGGGTGACTATATTACAGGATAAGACAGTGGAGAAGCTCAGTAACAGCAGCAAAATAAGACCAAGGGTTGGCTGTGAAACAGACTGTCAGGTACTCATGTACAAGGTGAAACTGAAGGTGAAGAAAATGTAAAAAATTCCATGATAACTGAGTACAACCTTTTGTTTATCACTGAATTTCAAGCAATCTCTAGAATAGATTTTATGCATTGAGCACACAAATGCATACATAAAACTGAATACAATAGTAAAAATGGGATGGCATCAAGGACATGATACATAGAGAAAGCAAAAGCTCTTTATAAATACAGATAAGAAGAAAACGATGAAATTTAATATAAAAAAAATGGTCTCTGAAGCTTGCCCTAGACAGTAAAGAAATCAAAACAAAGACATGTTGTAGAGAAAGGAACAGAAGATTTCAACGGGCAGCTCAAGAAACAAATAAAAGAATTATAATTAAATTTGCAATGAAATTAATTAGAAAACTAGAATGGAAGAATGCAGTTGGTACCGGCAAATTCTTGATCGACGCAGGGAGCATCAATAGAAGATGAATCACTGTACCAAAATAATTGGTATACAGTGAGCCATTTCAGGAAGTAACATATAAGAACAAACAGTACTGAAGGAAGATGTCCAAGTTGCACTGAATGCAAAAACAAAGGCTCCAGAAACTGATGAAATACAAACTGTGATGTTTCAACAAACAGGTGTAGCCTACATCAAGAAATTTGGGACAGTTACTGGCAAACTGACTGAAAGATATCCATATCTATTGTTATTAAAATGCAAGAAAATGTGGAAATTATCAAACAGTATAAAATGCAAGTAAAAATTGCTGAAGATTATTAAAAATGACTGGAACAGTGCATCAGCAGGGAACTGCCAGAGAGGCAAGCTGGCTTCAGAAGAGGCCAAAATATGAAATATATCTTTGCTGATATCAAATGGATTATCACTGAGAGTAGAAATGTTTACTTGTGCTTCATTGAGTGTGAAAAGGTATTTGATTGTGTGCATCCTAAAAAAATTATGGCTAACATTGAGAAGAATGAGAGTCCCAAAACATTTAACTGTACTTAAGTAATGCCTATATATAAGCCAAGAAGCAGTTGTCTGAAAAGACTAGGGAAGGCTTCATTGTTTAAAATCAGGAAATGTATATGTCAATGTTGTGTCCTCTCTACATAACCCTTCAAACTATATACTGGAAAAATTACTCAAGAAGCTGGAATATGTGCTGACTCAATAGCATATAACAACAATAAAACATATATTTGAATAATAATCATATTAATAGGCCTTTCTTGTATCCATATAGATATTATCATATAACTGACATCATTTGTATTAAGTCAGATTTTTGAAAGTTGCTTTGGTTCATAGTTGCTTTAATTTATCATTTCTAGCATAATAGCCCAGCGTCTCGGATGATCTGTTCTGCATACAGATTGAAAAGGTATAGAGACAGAATACATCCTGACAGACCCCCTTCTTGATTTTGAACCATGTAGTGTCTCCTTGCTCTGTTCTGATAACTGCCTCTTGGTCCACGTATAGGTTTCACATTAGCACAATCAAATGTTCTGGGATTCCCATTCTTCTCAGAGTCAACCACAGCTTGTTGTGATCCACACAGTCAAAAGCCTTTGCATAGTCGATGAAGCACAGACAGACATTCTTCTGGTATTCTCTGCTTTCTGCCAAGATCCATCTAACATTAGCTATAATATCCCTAATACCATGACTTCTTCTATATCAAGCCTGCACATCTGGCAGTTCTCTGTTGACATATTGCTCCAAACATTTTTGGATAATTTTCAGCAGAATTTTGTTTGCATGCGATATTAATGATATTGTTTGATAATTTCCGCACTCTGTTGGGTCACCTTTCTTTGGAATGGGAAAAAACATAGATCTCTTCCAGTCAGTTGGCCAGCTGGCTGTCCTCCAGATTTCCTGGCACAACTTAGTGAGCACACCCAGGGCAGTGTCTGTTAGCTGAAATATGTCAATTGGTATGCCATCAACTCCTGGAGCCTTGTATTTTGCCAATTCCTTCAGAGCAATTTGAACTTCCTCCTTCATCACCATAGGCTCTTGCTCAACAATGAGACCATCGATGAGATGGATCAATTCTGTGACTGGAGTGGAGGGAATGAGTGCGTTTGAAAAGGCGAGGTTGGCACAGAATAAAATGGAGTTTAGATCTCTTGTACATAGGGTCACTATGGGTCATAAATGACTCAATGGCACATAACAACAACAACAACAAGCATAAAAGACCATATCACTGTTCAACTGAAAATTGTCAGTATCACTTCATTTCAGTTCACTAATGCCTAGCATCAATTCAATAAATTCAATTTGTTGATCGACACTGAAAAATTTCAGGAAGAACCATATAAACAGGAGCTAATAGTTAATGAAGAAGGAGCTGCATTGAAGGCAATGACAAAAAATAAGACCCGAGGAATCGAGAGGACACCCAACTGACTTGTTTCTATTAGCAGATACACTCACCTGTCTATGCTAGGAAATTTGGAGGAGAGCGTGCTGGCCAATGGATTGGAAGAGATCCATATTTGTTCACATTCTCAAGAAAGGTGATCCAACAGAATATGGAAATTATCAAACAATACCTTTGATATCACTTGCAAGGAACATACTGTTAAAAATAATTGAAAAATGGGTGGAACAGTAAGTACATATAAGGAACTGTCAGATGTTCAAGCAGGATTTAGAAGAGGCTGTGGTACCAGGGCTATCAGTGCTGATGTCAGAAGGTTCTTGGCTGAAAGTAACAAATACCTGAAGAATGCTTCTTTGTGCCTTATTGACTGTGCACAGGTGTTTGAGTCTGTGGATCATGACAAGTAGTGGCTGACATTGAGAAGAATGGGAATCCCAGAACACTTGATTGTACTCATGAGGAACCTATACCTGGATCAGGAGGCTGTTGTGCAAAAAAAGCAGGGGGCACAGAATGGCTTGGAATTGGGAAAGACGTGTACCAGGGTTGTATTCTACCTCCACATTTGTTCAATCCATATGCTGAGCAAATTATCTGAGAAACTGGACTCTACGGAGAGGAACATGGCATGAGGATTGGAGGGAAACTCATAAATAACCTGTGTTACACAGATGACACAACCTTATTCTCTGAATGTGAGGAGGACTTGAAACACTTGTTGCAGAAGATCGAGAAATGCATCCTTCAGTATGGATTATGTCTCAATATCAAGAAAACAAAGATTCTTACCACTAGACTAATAGGCAGTGTCATGATGGATGGAGAGGAGATTGAAAGTATCAACAGCTTCATTTTGCTTGGATCCACAATTAACACACCCTTGGTATAAGCAGTAAGTAAAAAAAGAGACACATTGCACTAGGAAAATCTGCAGTTAGGGACCTTTCCAAATTATTGAGAAGTACTGATGTCATTCTGAGGACTATGTTTCTGAGACCTGGAAAATGAATAAGGATAAAAGAAAACGAATTGATGCCTTTGAGCTGTGGTGTTGAGAAGAGCACTGAACATCCCATGGATGGCCAAGAGAAGGAACAGATATGTCTTGGAGATGGTGCAGCCAGAGTGCTCTTTGGAGGCAAAAATGAGACTTTACCTCACATACTTTGGACATGTTGCTGGGAGTCATTATTCCTTGGAGAGGGACGTGATGTTGGGAAAGATGGAGGGTTGGTGAGAGAAAGGAAGACTCTCAACCAGGTTGATTGACAAGATGACTGCTGCAATAGGCTCTTGTGTGTCATGAAGTGTAAGGATGGTGCAGGTTAGAACAGGGTTCAGATCTTTTTTTCCTAGGGACACTATGAGTCTTGCTTGACTCAATAGCTCCTAACAAAAACAACAACACCTAGGATTAGAACAAAGAATATAAAAACTGATTTCAAATGGATCTTCACTGACAGGAAATATCACACTTGTTTTCCATTGATTATGCAAAGGCATCTAACTGTATGCCAAAAGAAATTATGGATAGCCTTGAGAGGAGTGAAAATACCAGAACACTTAATTGTGCTCATTCTAAAACAATACATATTCCAAGAAGCAGTGGTCTGAACAGAAGAAGGAAACACTGCATGGTTTTAAATTATAGAAGATGTGAGTGGGGCTGTATGCTTCCTCCACATCTATTCAAATTGCACACTGTGTAAATGATTTGAGAAATTGGTCTCTATGAATTATAATAAGGCATCAGGATTGGAGGAAGGCTTGTCAACAACCTGTGTTATACAGATGACACAACCTTGCTGGAAGACATGGGAGAAGACCTGAAGCATTTAATGAAAAAATTCAAGGACTTTAGTCTTCAACATGGATTGCATCTCAACAACACAAAACCAAAATGCTCATCACTAGGAAGCTTGCTCTTTCCTGCACCATCCTTATGTCCTCTCTCATGGCCCAACACACACTTGTAGCAGAAAATCAAGGAGGGTAGCCTTCAATATGGATTACATCTCAATATCAAGAAAAAAAAATTCCTTACCACTGGACCAATAGTTAGCATCACGATAGATGGAGAAAGAATTAAATTGTCAATTATTTCATCTTGCATGGATCCACAGTCAATAATACCCTTTTACTAACAGGAGATCAGGAAATGTATAACATTGGGAAAGTTTCCTATCAGAGATCTTTTTAAATCCTGAACTACAATGATGTCAGTCTAATAGATAAGGTACATCTGATTCAAGTCAGTCTTTCTAATCATCTGCTGTACAGATGATTATTATCTGAGGTTTGGGCAATAAATAAGGGTGGCAGAAGAAGAATTAATTCATTTGAGATCTGGTGTTGAAGAAGAGTACATCTCACATGGACTGCCAAAAGAACAAACACAGAAAGTGCAAACAGAATGTCTATTGGAGGCAAATTTGGTGAATTTTTATCTCATGTAATTTGAACAGGTTGTTGGGAGAGGCTATTCCTTGGAAAAAGACATCATGCCTGGAAGGTGGATAATCAGCAAAGGAAAGGAAGACCCTCAATGAGATGAATTAATACAGTGTCTGCAGCAATGGACTAAATGTGTTAAGAATGAGAATAATGGTGCCTGCAGGATAGGACAATGTGCAGATCTATTGTCCATGGAGCTAATATGAACCATACTCAACTAGATAGCACTTAAAAACAGCAACTTTCATAGTATGATTTTCCAAGGACTGACTCATCCTGAAAATATGCCCAAAGTATGTAAGACAAAGATTCATTACCTTTAAAGAGAATTCTGTGTGCAGTTTCTTAAATAGAGATTTGGAATAGCAGGTAACATAATGATAGCTACAGAAAAGACGGAAGCTATCAATTATTTAATATTACTTTGATTCATAATCAAAACCCATGGAAGCAGCAGTTAAGAAATTGTAATATGTGTCATATCTGGAGAATGTGCTCTCAACTCTTTAAAGTGATACAATTTAAAGATGTCATTTTAAAGACTAAAGAGGACCTGATGCCAGCAGTTGTATTTTCAATTGTTTCTTATGCATTGAAAAGTTGGACATTGAATGATTAAGACCGTGGAAGAATCATTGCCTTTGAATTGTGAGGTTGGAGAAGAAAAGAAGATTCCTAAAGGAAGTGCAATCATAGTGCTCCTTAAAGGTAAGGATATTGAACCTTTGTCTCACCTATCTGGGCCATATTTTTAGAAGGGACTGATCCTTTAAAAAGACATCATGCTTGGAAAAGTGGAAAATAAAAGAAGAATACCCTTACCAAGATATATTGCCACAATGATTACCTCAATGGGCTTGAGCATGACCGAGATCATGAAGATTTTTTCAGTACAGAGTAAGTTTCTCATCTGTTGCTCATAGAGTCATTATGAGTTGCAATATAGAACAACCAACAACAACAAAAATACCCAGGGTATCACTATTTATGCACTCCACTTCATTTCCTACAACTTGCAATTTTCCTAGATTCATTCTTCTTCCACTCCCTCTTCTATTATTAATGGATGTTTGTAGTGGTTCATCTTACTTTTGAGGAATAATTATTTGCTTCACATCTGCAAGTAAAGACTCTTCAATGGGTGAAATCTTCTCTTCTTTGTCATTAAGTGTACTTTGAGGAAACAGCTCTTCTCAAGTAATATTTCATGTCCTTTTCAACCTGTACAACTTCCACAATGGAATTTCATCAGACACCAGTCCACTCTAAGTTATAAAGTAATAAAAGACCCATTATTGCATACGCCCAAGAGGAAGATGGACAATCTTCTCCAGTGTAATTTATGGCTTCTGAAAAACTCACCTGAGGGTCATCTATGAGTAAGTTTTGATTTGAACACAATGAGAAGAGAGGAAGAGCTACAATGAAATGGACAGATACGGTGACTACAGAAGTGGTCTCGAGCATGTCACAGGTGAAAAAGATGGCAAAAGGTAGAACATATTTCAAGACTTTTGTTCGTAGTGTCACTATGAGCCATATTCATCTCTACAGCCCTAAGAACAATAGCTGCTTCACAGGAGAAAGACCATCAATCTCATTTCACACGATTGGAAAACTTGCTGGAAGGTCAGTTCCAATTCATGGCACATGATCACAACACTGTCATTGTTATTGTTGTTATGTACTATGAGGTTGTAATCAATTTACAGCCGACCCTACAGTGGGTTTTCAGAGCAGTAAATCAATGGAAAGAGATTGTCCAACTTCTTCCTGTGGTGTAGCTGGAGGATTCCTATTAAATTTTTCAAAGTTTTCTGTCTTTGTTATTTACTAACAACTTGTTTCCAACTCATACTGACTCTACATGAAACAGAATGAAATATTACTCAGTCCTGTATCATCCTTGGAGACATGTTTAACCCCATTATTGTAGCTTCTGTGCTAATTCATTTCCTTTATTCTCTACCAGGGATAATTTCTTCCCCCAAGGATTGAAAAATAAGGTTGCAATGGAGTCACCTCTGTCTCATGGTAGCCCTCTTTAAGTTTTCCGAGTGATTTTAAAAATAGCATCATCATGTCTATATCAAAATAAATAACCCAATGTATTGGAAAGGTAATAAAATATCTCTTTCCATTGTATTCTCATTTTCTTGGCAATAGGTGCATTTTCAGTCACAGTCATTGAGGTAGGCATGGAAGCAACCTAGAATTCTAAATCTAGTCAATGGCATTATGGGTAAAGTAATAAATATTCCTCAAAAATGACAAGGTGATAAAAAGAAAATGAAACCAAGAACTTGATTCCAGTTCTACTTTTCCTCCTGTAAGAGACTGCCTTTTAAGTCTACTATATGCAAAAAAGGAAAACAGTAACTAGGCTGAATGAAATCTTATATAAGCAAGTGGGCTTATAACAAGAGGGTTGTTGAAACAGAGTAGAATCAAAACCTTTGGATTGGATTTTCTTTTTAGAATAAATTATTAAACTCTTTGCTCCTGGGTATGTATGTCTTCAGATTGGAATCAATCCTTTAGTCTTTATCCTTTTCTCAAAGTCCATTGCTGTGATTAATAGTCAAGCTCCATGTTATGATTTAAAGTCTGTGCCTGGTGTCCAGCTAAGTCACTGCTTTAATGCTTTTATTAACACTGGTGTTAAAATAAATTTAGAGTCATTTGTTTTAAATGGCTACTTGTGGACCACTTAACACAACTGTTGACAAATATAGCTGAGCTAATGTGTAGCTCCTGAAGCTTCTCCTGGGACAATGATCTAGACTTTGATATCAATCTTCTTTATTGTGTCAGCTTTTCAAGGAAAGTAGAGTCAAGAGGTCTGAGAAATTCTGCCAGCTCTTAACAAATACAAAACCAGCTGAAAATGTTTAAATATTATTCAAATGGATTGGGACATCAATGTTTTCTCATATCAAAGAAAGTTCATCAGCAGGCAGAAAATTATAACTAAAGAGAGTTAGAAAGCTGTAACAAATGGTATAGTGCTCTGGTGGAAGTACTTTTGGCAGGAAACTATGACCATTGTATTTAAGTATTGTGTACCTGTTAAGAGAAATCAGTGTTATTTTCTACTTCTCCTTTCCCCCTCTTTATAATAAACATCAAGACAAAGCTCAAATGCATCATTTGGAATGGCATTAGAAACATACCTTCATGCAGGTAGAGCATTACTTGAAGACCTTAAATAATCATCATCATCATATTTGGAAGCCACGTGTGATAATTTTGAGCAAGTCGATTTTGATTGAGTTCCAAGAATCAATATCTTTAATAAATATCACAAGATTTTCTTAAAGAACCAGAATGAGGGTTGATTTTTGAGAGGCAGTGGTCTAGACAACCCAGTAAATAAGCCTTGGAAACTCATTGTAGACCCAGTTTAGCTTCATTGCCCTTTATAGGAATTTGACACTTCAGCCTTCTGAATCGGTCATTTGCTCAAACAGCATAAATTGTGAAGAAATTGGTAAAACCTAGCACGCTTGAGAATTGTAGCATCAATTTCAGCTTCTACATTTTAAAACCATAAATCATTCTAAGTGTTCACCCTCAAACACCTCCTGATTCAAGCTTCATTAGGATTTCTCTCTTTTGCTGTGGCTATTACAATGAGCTTTATTTCACCAGGTCTGAATTAGTTCCTTAAGAAGTTGAATATTTTTATGAGAACATTTGAGAAATGAGATAATATGTATTGATGATGAGGAAAAAAATAATTTCCAACCTGTGGTAATATGAGCATTATACTCAAAGTTTGCAAGAATGCATGGTGAGTAATTTTAATTTTTTAAATTTAATTAGTTAATTTTTTAAAATGTTAATTAAAGGATATTTCCCAAAATGTATATTTATTTTTATAAAACATAAACTAAGACTGGATAATTTTGAGACCATTATAAAGTGGCATAAATCTTAAAAGAAAATGTAAATAAAATTTAAAAACATAGCACCAGATAATAAAATGCATCACAGTCTTATTCTCTATCATGGAACTGATGATGGTGTAGTAGTTGTTGTTGTTGTTGTTGTTGTTATGTGCTATCCAGTTGCTTGTGATTCATAGCAACCCAATATACAAGAGCCCTAAATCCTCCTCTAACCTGTGTCAACCTCACAGTCTCCAACACACTTAATCCCACCACCCCAATCACAGAATCGATCCATCTCATCAAAGGTCTTCATCTCCCGCACTGTCCCTCCACTCTCTCAAACATGATGTCCCTTTCCAAGCACTGGTCCCTCCTTGCGACATGTCCAAAATATGTGAGACAAAGCTTCAGAATCTTTGACTCCAAGGAGCAGTCTGGCTTCACCCTCTCCAGGACAAGCTTGTTCGTTCTTCTAGCAGTCCATGGTATATTCAACACTCTTCTCCAGCACCGCAACTCAAAGGTATCAATTTTCTTTCTATCATCCCTAATCACTGTCTTACTCTCCAATGCATAGCACAAAATTGCAAAGACTATAGCCCAGATCAGGTGCACCTTAGTCTCCAGCCTGATAGTGTTGCTTTTCAGTATTCTGGAGAGGTGCCTGACAGCTGACTTTCTCAATGCAATTTATCTCTTGATTTCCTTGCTGCTAGTACCAAGAGTATTGATTGTGGAGCCAAGTAAACTAAAACTATTAACTATCTCAATCTCTTCACCATCCATACTGATGCTGTGAATTGGCCCAGTGGTGAGAATCTTTGTTTTCTTGATGTTGAGCTTCAGTCTTTATTGAAGGTTGCAGTCCTTGACCTTCTACAGCAAGCACATCAGGTCCTCCTCAGTTTTAGCAAACAGGGTTGAGTCATCTGCATAATGCAGGTTGTTGATGACTCTTCCACCAATCCTGATGCCACATTCTTCCTCGTACAGCTCAGCGTCCCGGATGATCTGTTCTACATACAGATTGAAAAGGTATGGAGACAGAATACATCCCTGGCGGATACCCTTCCTGATTTTGAACCATGTAGTGTCTCCTTGCTCTGTTCTGATGACTGCCTCTCAACCCAAGTATAGGTTTTGCACAAGCACAAATGTTCTGAGATTCTCATTCTTCTCAGTCAGCAATAGCTTGTTGTGATCCACACAGTCAAAAGCCTTTGCATAGTCAATGAAGAACAGATAGACATTCCTCTGGTACTCTCTGCTTTCTGCCAAGATTCGTCTAACATTAGTGAATTGCATTGATAAGAAAAAGGCTACTCATCTTCAGTTATTTGTTTCTCAAGGAAGAAAGTGGCTTAGTCGCAAGGAGCTGCACTACAATCCTGAAAGCATGCAGTTCGAGGCCATCAGCTGCTCCACGGGAGAAGGATGAGCAATCTCCTTCTGTGCCATTAACTGCCTCTGAAAACCCACTGGAGGGTCAGCTATGTGTCAGTTCTGGCTCTGTGGTACACAACAACAAAAACAACAGTAGAACTGAATTAGAAAGATAAGCAATATCTTCCTTTTGCCTCAGCAACCTGATGAAGGATGACTATGTGTTATGAGTTGATTCACTAAAACAGAAAACAATTATATGACTAAAATATTTTAATGAATCTTAACAATATAGGAAGAAAGGCCTTAAGAACTTTAGGAGTTTGTTTCATTTTAAAGATCTTGTGCCATATAGTCTAAGAAATGAATATATGACCAATGTGCAATTAGATACTATACTAAGTTTAAGTTTTGGGGAGGTGGAGGGTATTGAGAGAAAGTCTATTTGGTGAAGGCTGCTAGCATGCATAATCTAAGAGATAAAAGAAGCTAAAGGTTCTGTGACAGTCAACAAGGCTTCAGAGCTGGGTATAGTCTCACACAGGAAAAGGCAAGGGCTTCTGGGGACACGGGGAGAGCTGCCCTCAGCTGTTCAACCACCATATAAATGAGCTCTTCATTGATAGATCCATTGCTGTCTTCTTACCCTGCCACCAGCATCTCCACGACAAGGGCCTGAATTTAGCACCCATGGCAGTGCTATTTCCTTCCTTGTCAACATAGTCCTCATATGTGTCCTGGACCTTGTTCTTGGCCAAGATCAGCAGCATGGACTGGAAGTGCTCAAAATCCTGAGCTTTCACATTTCTTTCATCACTCTTAGGGTTTCCCAGGACCTTGAACATCTCCGTGTTGGTGGGGTCCTAGCCCAAGGCCCTCATCATACACTGGCTGGACAAGACCATTGCATTACCTGTTTGGTCAAACAGCTGAAGTCCTTTTTAAGCTCTGTGGTCTGGTCCACTTAAAATCACAAATCTTGAGTGCTCAGGTATGGGGACCTTTTTTGCAATAAATAGTTAGATTTTAAAACTCAATGAATTACTAGTGACAGTGTTCGCATAGGACACGGTAGTTTGCACTCTTTTTTATTGGTTTGCATACAATAATTCATATACACTGTATTTCATTCATGAACATTGCGTTTATAAAATACTGGATTTTTTATTGGTTTGCATACAATAAATCCTTTATATTGTGTTTGATCCATGTACGTTGTGTTTGTATGGATTTTTTCCACCCCTCTCCATCCACTCATCAAACTCTGTGACCCTATGATTTCCTCCCCTCCCCACTCTCAGTAACCTCGATATCCATACACAACATACTGGTTATTCTTCTGTTTTTACAATAATGGTCTTATGAAGGGTTTGTCCTTTTGTTTGGTTTGTTACATATTGTTGAGTCACTTAGGACTCATAGTGACCTTATGAACAGTAGCTTTGAATTCTGCTCTACCCTGAGCCAACCTTACTGTCTCTGACACATCTAACCCCATTACATTACTCCAGTCACTGAGCCAATCCTTCTCATCAAGGGTCTTCCTCTCTTGTGCAGTCCCTCCACCCTCCCAAGCATGACATCGCTCTCCATGAACTGGTCTGTCCTTGCTTCATGCCCAGAATATGTCAGACGAAGCTTTAGAGTTCTTGCCTCCAAGGAACAGCCTGGTTTCACCCTCTCCAGAATGAACCTGTTTATTCTTCTAGCATTCCATGGTATACACAATACTCTTTTTCAGCATGATAGCTCAAAGGTGTCAATTCTCCTTCTATCATTCCTAGTCACTGTCCAGCTTGGTGATCTATAGCAAGTAGTTGTGAAGATCATGGTCTACATCAAGCCTGAGTGAGCACACTCAGCATAAAGCTCCTCTTTCATTTTATACAGTATTGTCAAAATTTTTGCTCCTGAATGCTACATAATATTCCATTGTGTGAATGTGTCAGAATTTCTAAATACAGTAATTTGCTGATGAAAATTTGGGCTACTTCCATGTTTTTGCTATTGTGAATAATGCTGTTATTAACATCAGTGAACAAACTTCTGGGATACAGCTGAGACAGTCCTTAGGGGACAGTTATAGCAATACACAAACATAAAGAAAAAAGTAAAATTAATGACATAACTATTCCATCAAACAGAAAAAGAACAACAATCTAACACCACAACCCCTAGAAGAAAGGAAATATATGGACAAGAGCTAAAACGATTAAAACCATCAACAAGACCAGGAGCTTGTTTTTTGAAAGTGTCATTAGAATAGACAAATCATGGGAAACTTAACAAAAGAATAAAGAAAGAGAAGACACTGATAACTCAAATAAGAAGTGAAATTGCATTGAATTTTATTCCATCAATTACTATCGATCTATATCTATTATTACCTTAACTTTTTAAGCCTCAGTTGAATCTTTTTATTCCCTCAAAGCCCCCACCCCCAGGTTAACATCTTAATGTTTTCTACTTAGCACCTTTTCCCAAGTGAGGACACCCTTTTGCAAACATGCTATCCAAAAGTTGCTTTGCAAAACAATTAAAACTATATATGAATATAACTTGAGTGATATGAAGGAGTGTTTGTGGTATAATTAAGTGTAGGAATGCTAACCTAAAAATTGACATTTCAAATCCATCAGCCACTCCTTGAATGAAAGATGAAAATGTCTTAAGATGTATAGTCTGGGAAACACCATCGATGTGTCTTACTCTGCCCTAAAGGTCACTATGATCAGAAATAACTGGATCACAGTGAATTCGGTTTTTGGTTTGGAGTTCTTTGGAATTTCTGCCTAATAAAAGCCAGGAAAACACACACACACAAGTATGATTGTTCACCAAGAAATATAAGTCACACAGTAAATGTCATTATCTATGTAATTTATATTAAAAATGCATTCATATTAGACTACTTTTTTTATAAAGTTATGGCTGCTATTTAAACACTAAGCCACCTGGGATATGCAATGAGCACAGTCTGCTGGAATAAAAGATTTGAGGTTAGAATCTGTTGTCATTGATTGCCTTTGAGTGGAGCACGACTCATAGCAACCCTATGAACAAAAGGCCTGAAGTCACACTAAAACTATCAACATTTATCAAAGTTCATAGATTTTCTGGAGGCAAGTTGTTCAGGAAGAAGATGCAACTCCTGCTTCCAAACCTGTCAGAGAATGTTAATGATTGAGTCACCTGCAATACATTTTACAGCAGGTCTGAACCCTTCCCTGTCCTGAGCCAGTCTCACTAATTCTGACACAGCAGCCTCCATTGCTCCAGTTACTGTACCAATCCATCTCATCTGGGGTCTTCCTTCCCTGCACTGTCCATCCACCCTTCTGAGCAGGATGTCTTTCTCCAAAGACCGATTTCTCCTGACCACATGCCCAAAGTAAGAGAGGAGGAGCTCAAAAATCCTAGGCTCCAAGGAGAAACTTGGTTTCACCCTCTCCAAGACAGACCAATTTGTTTTCTTGGAAGTCTAAGACTCTTCTCCAGAACCACAATTCAAAGGCATCTATCCTTCTTCTGTCATCCTTAGTCACTGTCCCACTTTCTGAAGCATACCAAGCAATACAGAAAACTATGGCCTGGATTAGGCACCCTTTGTATTTAGACTGACATCATTTCTCTTCAGCACTCCAGAGAGGTTCCATGATAGCCGATTTCCCCAGTGCAATTAATCTTTTGATTTCCTGACTTTTGGTATTAAGAGTGTTGATTGTGGATCTGAGCAAGCTGTAATTGCTAACATCCTCAATCTCTTCTCCATCTATTATGGTGACACCAATTAGCCCAGTGGTGAGAATCTTTGTCTTCTTGAGGTTGAGCTTCAATCCATATTGAAGACTACAGACCTTGACCTTTTGCAGCAAGTGCTTCAGGTCTTCTTCAATTTCAGCAAGCAAGGTTGTGTCATCTGTATATAGTAAGTCGTTAATGAGTCTTCCTCCAATCCTGATGCCACACCCCTCCTCATAAAGCCCTGCTATCAGAATGATCTATTCTGCATACAGATTGAAAACGTAGGGGACAGGATGTATCCCTGACACACTCCTTTCTTGATTTTGAACCCTGCAGTGTTTCCTTGCTGTGCTAGGAGAACTGCTTCTCCATAGCAATCTATTTTTTTTTAAATCAGCCATTAAGAATCCTATAGAACATTGCTTTACTCTGACACAGACATGTCGTTGCTTAGTCATTAATATCTGCGATTTTGAACCTTAGGCACCCACAAAACATATTAGCCATAAAACTCACTGTAGTTAAGCAGGTTCCCACTCACAGCCACCCTAACAATTTTCTGAGAGTGTAAATTGCAGTGGGAGGAGACTCCCCTTCTTTCTCCTGGAAAACCACTTGTGGCTTTGCCATGTTTTCATTGTTGCTAGATGACATTGAGTTCAGCATGACTCATAACAACTCCATGAACAAAAACATCCTTGAATGTAGTAATATCCTGTGTCATCTTCATCATCTCTGATATGCTTGAGTCCACTGCTTCAGTCATCTTGTCAATTCATCTTGTTGAACGTCGTCTTCTCTTTTGTGGACCCTCCATTTTTCTAAGAATGATATCTTTTTCCAACGAATGGATTCTACCGGAAACATGTCCAAAAGATATGATCCTGAACTAATTCTATTTCTATCCTGACTTGTCAATGCACTGCTTTTCTTATTGTTTACCACCTTTATTAGATTGTGCTCTTAACTATCAAGAATAGATAAGAATATACTGTTTTCTCTATCTTTCCAAACGTTCTGTATATGATTATATCAAAGGAAAGCTCATTCTTTCAATTTAGAAAATGCACATTTACAAACATTGAAAATGTCACTGCACAGTAAAATGCACAAGTGAGCACTTCAGCAGACAACCGTGCATCAAGCTTTTTCATGGGGACTCACGCTCTACAGAATAGCAAGGATAGGACAATAGAGAAGACTTAAAGTGCTGAAGAAGCTGCTGGACCTAATTAGAGAATGATGATGTTTTTATCCAATGGACAAAGAGTATAGATGTCATAGAGATGGCTACTTCTGACCTCTGTTAAATTTGCCAAGGGAAATCGTACACATAC
>NW_006400000.1:505607-513170 GCF_000299155.1 Elephantulus edwardii
AATGCCAGCCTCATTCTAAAACAGCTCTCTTAAATTCAGACAAGGCCACCTTGCTCCTGCAGCTACTTCTACTAATTCCAACGTCAACCGCCCATATTATAGATTATCATAAAGATATATAGCAATAGCCACACAGATCTCACAGAACTATACTAATCATTATGATTTATTAAGTTACTATTTAGATTGACAGCAGGATACAATTCCTCAGTCAAGGCAGCTTCTTAAGCAGCTTACAAGCCCTTTGGTCTTCAGCCTCAAGACTTACATCAGTGTTACAAAGTTCCCTCAGTTTGACAGCTATAGCATTTTCCTTCAGTTCTCCAGCATACCCGAGCAGAAGTTCCTGACTCTGGCTCTGGGTCTGACTCTCTGGGCCAGCAGTTCCAGGTCAATTCTCTCAAGTGAGTTGCTGATTATTTGCTAAGGATACTGCTGCTCTTGTGTAAATCCCAACCTGACTGACACAGCAATCTCCAGTCGGAAGGATGTGTGCTCTACTCTAAGTTCCCTCTTCCTTACTGGTAATGAGATTCTACTTTTTGCTGCTAAACATGCTCAATCTAAACTTGATGATACGGGAGAAAGTGAGCAATCTCATAATCAGTTCATTCACTCCCTGTTTTGAGTTTGTGTCTAGTCATGCACTGAGAGTCAAAGCCAATGTCTAGGACAACCGTTTTGAACAATAAACCAATTAATGACCCCACATCCAAAGAACCTGATATTCTGAGTGAACACTCTCATCCTATGTGAAAGAGAAAGGTATAGGAACTCAGTTTAAGGTGGAATTTACAGTGAGATAATCCATGCAGAGAATATGAACTGTGTACTAATATAAGAAAAACAAAACAAAACACAACCCACCTCTTTAAAGGACTTTCTCCTACACAGGTCATTGTCAAGTTTGTTTTCTCTCACTGTGATACACATCTATCTGATCAAGCATTCACTGATACGATATATATTAACATATTTTTTTTAGCCTGGGCTGCTAAACAATAAGATAAGCATTTTGTTATACAAATTTCCCAGAAACTCGACTGTACTCCCTCCTGATTTCTTCCTTTGCATGTTATTGTGAGTATGATGTTTGAGAAATATTAACTTATTTTGCTATTTGTCAGTTTGTTGCACTCTGCTGACTTCCACGTTGCTATGATGCTGAAAGCTATACCACCTGTATTGCAAATACCAGCATGTTCACTTAGAGTTAATTGGTTTCTGTGTTGCTTCCAGAATAAAACAGACAAGGAAAAAAGATCTTCAAAAAAATTAGCCAATGCATCATTATATTATATTACCCTAATAATGCTGGAAGATGAGTCCACTGGATTGAAAGACATTAAAAATACACAGCCTTGGTAATGGACTCTATTGTATCAGTTATTATGAAATGGCAAAAGGCAATTATACATGAGGTTACCTTACAAAGTAGACTCAGTGGCAAAAAACAATACAATAAAAACACATTTTATGTATCAAAATTGTAATCTAGCTCAAAGTTAGATACCTACAAATTTGGCTTTTATGAAATTAAAACAGTGTCAGCAAAAGGGCTTCTTAAAACAAACTTGTAAAGTTATATTCTGAAGTTCAACTCACCATGCATCTACTTCGGATGCATTTAATAACTCTTATGTTGTGCAATAACAAAGAAGGAATGATGTTTTCTTAGGCTTAGATTCAGTGACAAGACTTTAGTGCTATTATATTTATGCACTGGAAAACTTGAGTGGGGAGTTCAGATAATCCTATGAACACTATTCTAATGTATTCATGACTCTTTTTGTTGCTGTTATTGATGTTGTAGTATGTTGTCAAGTCTGTTCTGACTCCTATTGGCCAAATGAACAACCGTCTTCAAAATACCTGCTAGATTAGAGTGCCCTGTTACAGTCACTATTATCTTGTTTTACGAAACTTATCAATCTGGAACTGGAAGTATATGATATTAGTAGAAATGAAAATTCTTCTTTACTTCATCAATGAAATCAACATCTGCAAAATATTAGGAAGCATTTTCCTAGAAATCATAAGCAAATATCTAGGAGAAAGAAAGCATTTTGTAGTAAATGTTAAAACTTGGTTTTGTATATTATTAAATACACTAAACCCAAATTAAGATGTTTTTACATTGTTTTATCATTTACCTTTTCTTTGCTTATGTTCTAAAAATGTTGGGCTCATTTATCTAAAAAATGTAAATGTTTAGGAGAAAAATGGTGGTTCGTCAAGGTTCAAAATAAAATTTGTTTTATGTCTGTGAATCTGATCATGTCTCATCTAGAGATACACACACATACATATGATGTTGTTAAGTTACAGCGAGTCACTATGTCTCATATTGTTGTTAAGGTCCATCAAGTGACTATGTCTCATAGCTATCCTATGTACAACAGCTCTGATCCCTGCTCTATCCTTTGTCAACTTCATCATCTCCAACATACCCTCCCCATTATCTCAATCACTGAATCAATCCATCTCATCCAGGGTCCTCCTCTATTGTGCTGACCTTACATCCTCCTAAGCATGGTGTCCCTCTCCAAGGACTGGTCACTCCTTGAAACATGCCCAAAACATGTCAGATGAAGCTTCAGAATCCTTGCCTTCCTTGTCTAGTTTTACACTCTCCAAGATAAACCTATTTGTTCTCTTAGTAGTGTATGGTACATTAAATATTCTTCTCCAATATCACAACTTAAAGGCATAAATTCTCCTATTGTTCCTAGTCATCACCAAGCTTTCTGACACATTGCAAGTAATTGAAAAAACCATGGCCTGGATCAGGCACACCTTATTATCTAGACTTACATTGTTGATCTTTAGCACTCTGCAGAGGACCATGATAGCAGAGTTTTCCAATGCAATTTGTCTTTTGATCTCCTGCCTGCTAGTACCAAGACTATTGATTTGGAGCTAAGCAAATTGAAGCTGTTTTTATATATTTTAACATTTACATTTTTAGAGCATTATTTCTCCTACAGTCTATTCTGTTTCTTGGATTACTTAATTTCTACTTATTTTGAAAGTCATTGATAATTTGTGTTTTATTTAAGTTCAGTCTTGGGAGAGAAGACAAGCTGATAAATGTCTAATTCTTCTTTGCACAGAAGATTCTTTAAAAAGACACAATGATTGTCCTTTCCCATATCTTCTTGCTTTATTGTCTATGATACTATCAATAGTTAACATTCTAAGAATTCTCATATCATTGAGCACTGTTTAGAATTTGCCAGATAAGTACATGATTCACAATGTGTAATAAATATTGCCTTTCTTTAAAATACAGACAACAACAAAAAAATGCTCAATCCCTTCACCATCTACCTTGATCCTGCAATCAGCCTATTGGTGAGAATCTTTGTTTTCTTGATGTTGAGCTTCAATATACATTGAAGGCTCAAGTCTTTAAACTTGTGCAGTAAATGTCTCAGGTCCTCCTCAGTTTTGGCAAGCACAGTTGTATCATCTGCATAAAACGAGTTGTTGATGAGTCTTCCCCCAATCCTGATGCCACATTCTTCCTCCATAAAGCCCAGGCTCCCAGCTGATCTGTTCCACATATAGATTGGAAAGTTTTGGAGACAGGTTGCTTCCCTGGCATACAACTTTCCTGATTGTGAACTATGCAGTGTTTTCTTGCTTTATTCGGGCAACTTCATCCTTGTCCAGACATAGGTTTCAGATAGGCATAATCAAGTATTCTGGGATTCCCAACTTCTCAGAGTTTGCCACAGTTTGTTGTGATCCACAAAGAATGGATGGATGGATGGATGGATGGATGGATGAATGGATGGATGGATGGATATTCAATAAACGTGTTTTAAAATTATAAAAATACAGAAATACATGAGGACCAGATCTATCTTCTTGTTTTCGTTATCTTGCCAAGCTAGAATGTTAAGACCACAGGTAGATGACTTTCTCAAACAGAAATTAATTTTCTCACAGTTTAAAAGGTTAGAGGCAACCTATCTACTTATATTAGCTCTGAGAGAAGATGCTTATCTATTTTCATCTTCTATTTCCTGCTTCCATGGAAATATCATGTGGAGTGGCATCTATCTTTCCCTATCTCTGTTTTCTTGCTGCTTGATTAAACAGATCATTTGTGTATCAAAAGACACTTGTTTAAGACATATCCTACACTAATATTGTCTCATTAACACAACAAAGAGAACTCTGTTCCCAGAGGAGGTTATACCACAGTTATCTTGCTGTAGAATTTAAAACACTTTTTTCTTGGGGACACAATTTCCTCCATACCTGATCTATTGCAATCTGATTTCACAGTAAGCAAGGAGGAGCTCTGGTGTCAGCCACTGTGATTAAACATTTACCTGATAATTTAAAGGCTTCCAATTCAAATCCACCTGTCACTGCACAGAAGAGAGATGTGGCAGTCTGTATATTTAAAGACTGAACCTCTGGAAACCCTACTGGCCAATTCTACTTCGCTCCATAAAGGTTTCACTTCCTTGAAATGGAATCTATGCAGAGGCAATGGGATTATTGCTCACTGACACGATACTTTGAGAATAAAAACTAATTTAACTCTCTCAACACATAGCTTTATATTTTAGGAACAATGTTTAAGAATTACTAGATTTATGGCCATTAATTTATATTGCCAGTCATAAGGTGTTTTTCATTTTATTCAATCATCATAGAAAAAAGGACAATGGACATATTGGTTCCCATAAGCACTTGTGATTTTAATTCTCTTATACATAATATTTCCTGTAAGTTGTATAGCACTGGTCTGTCCATTTGTTGTGCAGAGGTAATTTATGATTGCTGTGATGCTGAACACTGTGACACTGATATGCCAAATGCTATAATGGTTACCCATGGCGGACAGGGTTTGGTGGAGCTTCCTGATTAAAACAAGCTTGGGAGCAGGAGTGGCATCCACTTCCAAAATAGTTTGCCTCCAGAAACCCTATGAACTTGGAGAAATGTTGAAAGTTAGGCAAGTGTTAGGTCTTTCATTCATAGGGTCACTGTGAGTCTACGACTCGATGGCACTTAACAACAACAATACATGGTCATCAAGAAGACAAAGATTCTCATCATTGTGACAATTGGTGGCACCGTAATAAATGGAGAAGAGATTGAGATTGTTAAGAATTTCAGCTTGCTCAGCTCCATAATCAACACTCTCGGTACCAGCTGTCAGGAAATGAAAAAATGAATTGCACTGGAAAAATCTGTGGTCAGGGAACTTGCCAGAGTACTGAGATGCAGTATAAGCAGTCTATGGACTAAGGCGCACCTTATCCAGGCCATGGTCTTTGCAGTTACTTGCTATTCATCAGAGAGCTGGACAATGACAGAAGATTACTGAAGAAGAAACATTGACTTTGAGTGGTGGTGCTGGAGAAGAGTATTGAGCACACTGTGGGCTGACAAGAGGAAAAAAACATCTTCCTTGGAGAGAGTGAAACAAAGTTTCTCCTTGAAAGATAAGCTTTTGAAGCTCTGACTCACATATTTTGGGCACAGCACCAGGAGGAACCAATCCTTGGGTAAGAATATAATCTTGGTTCGAATCTAGTCCTTGGCTGGAAGGACAGTGCAGGAGAGGAAGACCCCAGATGGGATGGATTGATGTAGTAACTAGGTTAATGGGAGTAGGTGTGTTGGAGTCTGTGAGACTAGGTCAGGATAGGACACTGTTCAGACCTGTTGCTTATAGGGTCACTATAAGTCACAGGTGACTCAGCCGCACATAACAAAAACAACATACATAATCATCAGATAATCCATGTTGTTATGTGCTCTTGAATGACTTCTGACATAGAGACTTTATGGACAACAGAACAAAACAAAAATTCCCAGGTTCTGAATCATCTTCATAATCAAGTACAGTACACTGTGTCTGAGCCTATTGTTTCAGTTGTTATGTCAATACATCTCCTTATGACTTTCCCTACTTTCGCTGACCTTCTACTTAACCAAGGTTGATGTCCCACTTGGGCAACTAGTCTCTTCTCCTTACTTGCTCTAATTATATGGGGGTGGGGAGGGATCACAACTCACGACTCCAAGGAGTAGTCTGGCCGTGCTCCTTTCACAGAGACTTTGTTGTTGTTGTTGTTGTCATTGTTATTGTTTGTCATTGTTACTGTTACTATACTTTTGACAGTACTTATTCAATACGCTTCACCAACAGAGGAATGAAAACAGAAAATCTTTAGCCTTCTTTATTCATTGCTCAACATTCATGGACTTAGGAGGTGATTGAAAATAGTATAGTTGGGTTGTTGTTGTTAATGTTAGGTGCCGTCAAGTCAGGTACAACCCAAAGTGACTCTATGAACAACAAGTCTGAACTCTGCCCTATCTTGTGTCATCCTCACATTTCCTGACATATCACAACTTATTGCACTATTCACTGTGCCAATTCACCTGGCTGAAGTTCTTCTTTTTCACCAACCCTCCAACTTCCCAAACATTATGCTTCTTTCTAAGAAATAGCCTCTCCTAGCAATAGGCCTGACCTACCTGAGATGAACCTTTATCATCTTTGTCTCCAAGGAGTACTCTGGCTGCACTTTCTCCAAGGCATTTGTATAGCTTCTTTTGGCCATACATGGGATATTCAGAACTCTACTTCCACACCACAGCTCTACTTCCACACCACAGCTCGAAAGACATCAATTCTTTTTCAGTTATCCTTTTTGATTGTCCAGCTCTTAGATCCACACCAAGTGATTGAAAAGACCATGGCCTGAATCAGACACATTTAAATTCTCAAACTAACATCATTAATTTAGAAAGGTCCTTGTCTGCAGTTGGGTAGTCACATTTTATTTCTCAAACATCGTACCACTGTAAAGAGATCTTTTGCAGTAGATTTACCTAATGTAATACATTATCCACTGCTAGGAGAACAAAGAATTTCATCCTAGAGAGGGTGAAAACAGGCTGCTCCTTGGAGGAAAGGATTCTGAAGCTTTCTCTGACATACTGTGCACATGTTGCAAGGAGTGACCAGTCCTTGGAGAGAGACATCATACTTGGGAGGGTGGAGGGACAGCACAAGCAAGAAAGACCCTCAATTAGATGGATTGATTCAGGGACTGGGATAATTGCGGTAGATGTATGAGAGACAACAAGGTTGGCCCAGGATAGAGTAGGGTTTAGAACTGTTGTACACAGGATTGCTATGGGTCACAAGCAACTTAATGGCACATAACAACAACAACAAAATATCATTTGATTCTTGGATGATATATTAGGTATTTATTGTAGATGTAAGTAAAATTCAGTTCTTGACAATTTCAAACTTTTCTCCAATTATGAAGCTACTTAGTGGTGATTTGTGAGGATTTTTTGTTTTCTTTATGTTGAGAAATGTAGTTATTGTTATATGCCATTGAGTCAACTGTGACTCACTCATAGAGACTTTATGAACAATTAATCTAAAACTTGCCCTATCTAGTGTTGTTCTCACCATCTCCAATATTCTTGAGCTCATTGTTACAGCCGCAATGACGATCTATCTTGTTAAGGGTCTTCTTCTTTATTATGACCTTCCATCTTCCCAAGCATGAT